>NC_090387.1:79990043-80306231 GCF_036365525.1 Heterodontus francisci
CCATATTGCACGCTGTACAATATAAAGGGGTATTAGATTTGTATTTGGTTGTCAAGGTGTGCTATGGGCTGTCGATCAAACTCAGTCGGAACATTCCCAAAGAGAGTTTTGTTTCTGTTCACACCAACAGCTTCCAAATCCACTGGGATGCTTGCAGTAGCTTTTCACCGGCAACTTACATTTGCATAGCACCTTCAGTAGATCAGCATCTGAAGCACTCTTTCCCCCCACCATCACTACCATTGATGTCCAGCTGTGCTAGCAGTAATTTAAAAGTGTCTTTCAATGGGACTTTGAGCCACTTACTCTGCTGTTACAGTGACTTTAATGCCTGGCTTGGTTGGACTTTTATTTCCTTTCCAAATTTCCTCGCTTTTTCCCTCCTTCTAAATATGATAACTAAGCTTGATTGTGTCTTTAACTGCAGTTCACATTCGCACTAACATATGGATTGGAGCAGGAATCATGTCTTGCACCCCCTGCTGTATCTGATAATGTTCTTTAAATATTCGGATCTGGAAGTTTGTTAGAATTTATTTTTGGTCTAATTCTGCTTAAAATCTGGGCTACATAAAAATGCACAACAGAGACTGTCATTCATGTCTTATACATGTTCCTGCATTTGCTATTTTAAAAAATGTCTTCAGTTTTTTCTTGATGTTTTGTTGTATCTGTTTTGTTTAACAGGTTGTAAAGTTCACGAGGTAGTTCCCTAAACGTTACTATCCTCTCATGGAATGGCTTTTTGTATTCTGAAGAAACTAAGCCAATTGAAAGTCTTAAAAGTACCTGTAAATCCCTGTCCTGTCAGCCAAAATGCACGGAGCAGTTAAGAGATGTGGGCTTGGTGGTAATGATTGCTACAGAAATGATTGATTTCTGCCCAGTTTAACTTGCATAATGTAACATTTTCTGGGCTCCCCAGATAGCTCAGTGGATAAATGCTCCATCAATAAATAACACAGAAAAGGATTGTCCCAGCTTCAATGTGTGCTGATTTTAGCCAGAGCAGAACTGGAGTTATCCTCAGTTTAGGGAAGTGAAAAAGCAGCCACTGATTAGCAATCAAGGTTAAAAACAGTGACAGATGAAAATATCAGCAGGCATGGGCACTAAAGAGGCAGTTTTACAAAACTCTGCACTTTGATCCCACCAGACAGGGCATTGTTTTTAAATGATCAGAATTTCCAATCCTGATGCACATGCTCGCTAGATGCAGAGTGGTGTCAGGAATGATTTTGGAAAATTGAAAAATTGGAAATTCGTGAGGACAAGATTGACTTGGCTGTGATGTTTCACACAGCTGAATATCCTTTTGACAGTTGCAAGGCTCCACTAACTGCATAGAGCCATATCGACATCACTTCAGATTGGGAATAGATCTATCACTCTATAGTGCAGATTCTTTGACCCACATCGATGACTGTGTGTGTATATATGCTGATGGCAGAATCTTGCAGAATTATTCCACTAGTATCTAGAATATCATGTGAAAATAAGCCACTTTGGTAAAGTACCAAAGAGTGCCAGCACCTCATGGAATCATACAGAGTATGAGTTATCATCTTTAATGGAGGGTGAGAGAAGGAGGCTTAAAAACTGGGGAACTTGGCTGCTTGGAACAGGAGGAACATTTAGCCCCTCGAGCCTATTCCACCATGCAATGAGATCATGGCTGATCTGCAACCTAACTCTAGATATCACCTTTGCCCCATATCTCTTATACTTTTGGTCAACAAAAATAATCAATCTCTAATTTAAAATTAACTATTTATCTTGCATCAATTACCATTTGTGGAAGTGAGTTCCAAATTTCTACTGCTCTGTGTGTGAAAGTGTTTCCTAATTTCACTCCTGAAAAGCCTGGCTCTAATTTTTAAACAATGCCCCCTAATCCGAGACCTCCCAACCAGCGGAACTAGTTTCTCTCCATCTACCCATCAGTTCCCCTTAATAGCATAAATGTCAATCAAATCACCCCTTAACCTTCTAAGTTTGTGTAATCTAACAGAGTAATTTAACCCTCGAGTCCAAGTATCCATGCTGGTAAATCTATGCGGCACTCCCAACAAGGCCAATATATCCTTCCTGAAGCATGGCTTCTATCCTATTGTATTCCAATGCTCTAGATATAAAGACCACATTCCGTTAGCCCTTTTGATTATTTTCTGTACCTGTTCATGACATTTTAATGATCTACATATCTGGACCCGCAAGTCCCTTTGAAACTCCGCTGTTTCTAGCTTTTCACCATTTTAGAAAGTACCCTGTTCTATCCTTTTTAAGTCCAAAGTGGATGACATCACATTTGCCCACATTGAAAGCCATTTGCCACAATTTTTACCATTCACGTTTTTTATTTGTTCCTGGGATGTGGGCGTCACTGGCTAGGCCAGCATTTATTGCCCATCCTTAATTGCCCTTGAGAAGTTGGTGGTAAGCTGCCGCCTTGAACTGCTGCAGTCCATGTGGGTTAGGTACACCTAGAGTGCTGTTAGGAAGGGGGTTCCAGGATTTTGACCCAGTGACACTGAAGGAATGTGCTATAGCTCCAAGTCAGGATGGTGTGTGGCTTGGAGGGGAATTTGCAGGTAGTGGTGTTCCCATGCATCTGCTGCCCTTGTCCTACTAGGTGGTAGAGATCATGGGTTTGGAAGGTGCTGTCTAACGAGCCTTGGTGAGTTGTTGCAGTGCATCTTGTAGATGGTACACACTGCTACCTCTGTGCATCGCTGGTGGAGGGAGTGAATGTTTGTAGATGGGGTGCCAATCAAGCGGGCTGCTTTGTCCTGGATGGTGTCGAGCTTCTTGAGTGTTGTTGGAGCTGTACCCATCCAGGCAAGTGGAGAGTTTTCCATCACACCTCCTGACCTGTGCCTTGTAGATGGACAGGCTGTGGGCAGTCAGGAGGTGAGTTACTCGCTGCAGGATTCCTACCTCTGACCTGCTCTTGTAGCCATGGTATTTATATGGCTACTCCTGTTCACTTTCCGGTCAATGGTAACACCTAGGATGTTGATAGTGGGGGATTCAACAATTGTAATGCCATTGAATGTCAAGGGGAGATGGTTAGATTCTCTCTTGTTGGAGATGATCATTGCCTGGCACTTGTGTGGTGAGAATGTTACTTGCCACTTATCAGCCCAAACCTAGATATTGTCCAAGTCTTGCTGCAGCTGGACACGGGCTACTTCAGTATCTGAGTCATTGCAAATGGTGCTGAACATTGTGCAGTCATCAGTGAACATCCCCACTTCTGAACTTATGACTGAAGGAAGGTTCTTGATGAAGCAGCTGAAGATGGTTGAGCCTCGGACTCTACCCTGAGGAACTCCTGCAGTGATGTCCTGGAGCTGAGATGATTGACCTCCAACAACCACAACCATCTTCCTTTGCACTAGGTATGACTTCAACCAGCGGAGAGTGTTCCCCCGATTCCCATTGACTTCAGTTTTGCGAGGGCTCCTTGATTCCATACCCGGTCAAATGCTGCCTTGATGTCAAGGGCAGTCACTCACCTCACCTCCTTGAGTTCAGATATTTTGTCCATGTTTGAACCAAGGCTGTAATGAGGTCTGGGTGCTGAGTGACCCTGGCGGTACCCAAACTAAGCGTCACTGAGCAGGTTATTGCTAAGCAAGTGCCGCTTCATGGCACTGTCAGTGACACCTTCCATCACTTTACTGATGATTGAGAGTAGGCTGATGGGGCGGTAATTGGCCGGGTTGGACTTGTCCTGCTTTTTCTGTACAGGACATACCTGGGCAATTTTCCACTTTGCCGGGTAGATGCCAATGTTCCAGCTGTACTGGAACAGCTTGGCTAGGGGCGTGGCCCTAATCTATCAGTAGCTCTTAATAAATTTGTGCTTTCATCCACACTGCTTACAAAGCTGCCTATTTTTGTGTCATTGACAAATTTGGATATGCTGCCTTTGCGTTGTCATTGCGTCTGTTTGTTTCAGTTTGGAAGAAAGACGGGTGTAATCCTGTAAGTAAAGGTCATGTACATCTCTTAATATTCTGAAAGAAGTAGAAGCTTCTCTTTATGTGAATACCCCCATGGCAACAAATATTACTAGTTAGTTTTTTACTCAAATTTTCTTAAAGGGGCCCTTTTTGATATTGGAAATGTTTGTCAGTTCTTAGCTTTGCGTTCTCTCCAAGCACACACACACTCACATGCCAGGTCAGGTCATGTCATACATTTAACAATGATCAAAGGGATGGTGGTCGAATAAAGCCAGAAAATAAATGAGCCTTGCAGAAGTTATTAAAATTGCAAATGTATATTGAAATTTCAGCTAACACTTCCCAGCCTGTGGCTGCGTTTACTCATTTGGGAGCTGTTGAGCTCCGAGGGTCAGCACTCTTTCAGATTTTTAATGCATAAGAATGCACCTGCTTGCTGTTACAGAAATTAAAATGCAGATATGTGATACATGTTTCCACGTTAGGTGGATAAAGGGAGCTCGGAGGAAGAAGAAAACAATTAAGTGAAGGACATTGGACTTTTACAAGGAAGAGGGTAGGAAATGTTACGGTAGATTAGATTAGACAAAATAAAATTAACTAAATCTAGAGAATGAGGGAGAGGAGTGATGAGACTAGTTTAAGGTTACTATTATAAACCTATTTCTGATGCTTGAGCAGTGCTGTTTGCAGTGTCACAGAACACGCACTTAAAAAAACACTGCCATTTTCCCTGCTGTTGGCTTAAAACTGCAAACTTGCAGATAATTCAAGATTCTGACCTCTGAACACTATCTTCACCAATCGGCCAATCTTACAGCATCTGAACAGGGGCGGTGCAGTGGTTAACACCGCAGCCTCACAGCTCCAGCGACCCGGGTTTGGTTCTGGGTACTGCCTGTGCGGAGTTTGCAAGTTCTTCCTGTGACTGCGTGGGTTTCCTTCGGGTGCTCCGGTTTCCTCCCACATGCCAAAGACTTGCGGGTTGATCGGTAAATTGGCCGTTGGAAATTGCCCCGAGTGTAGGTAGGTGGTAGGAGAATTGAAGGAAGGTGGGGATGCGAGAGGGAAATGGCATTAATGTAGGATTAGTATAAATGGGTGGTTGATGGTCGGCACAGACTCGGTGGGCTGAAGGGCCTGTTTCAGTGCTGTATGAACAGTCAGCACTTTCTCAGACTGGTTAGTGATGCTGGTTACCTTCTCAGTTCTACAATTCTGTCCAGTCAAAGTCTTTGGGAACTAAGTTTCTGAGCAAGCACCTCCTGGTTAGATAACTGAAATTTCTAATATCTAAAATTTAAAATTCAAAACAATTGTTGCATAGTAAATTTATCCATTGATTTGTCTCTTCCCAAGCTTTTACTTGGAGGCCTCAGTGTTTCCCAAAAGCCTGGGCTGGTAATTAATATTTTTCACCAGAGCTGAGATTCTGAGCTGAATGTGGATTGTGACATCTGAGTGTGCAGGCTGTCGAAATTGCCAGGATGCTTGAGTACTGCTCAGGCAGGTTGTTTGGTTCGGATATTTGTCTTTATTGCCTAGTGCTTTCTGCCCAGTCGACCATCTTCCAAAAAAAATTGAAAAACCTGAGCACAAATTTCAAAATGTTCACTGAAGTGAAATTTGTATGTTTTTGGAAAAGTGAAACAGTATATGAGAGAAAAAAAATGTTCTGACTATGCAGCTGTTGTAGCTTTTTGTGCTCTAGTAAGCTTTTAAATATATTGAATTAAGTGGGGAGGAAAGAGAAAGATGTCAGGGCTGAGAGAGACAGACTGATGAGAAAAAAAAACTTTTGAGTTTTGAAATCACCTGAACACCTGCATCTGTGTTTTATTGATGCAAAACGTCAAATGCTAATTGTGTACATCTGTGTGACACTGATACAGAGACAAATGGAGAGAAAGACAAACGGGCAGTGTTTTTTTGCGTGTAATTTTATTTTTTGTACAGAATTTTGAAATCTAACAAAGCCCCTTTGAGAAAAACAGATAGGAAGGGAAAGGTGGAGGGAAGGCAGTTTTGGGTAAAGGAGTCTATGGCCTTGAGACATTTGGAGACACCATGTGGACTGGATGGAAGGTTGAGGCTGAGGTAAGTGACACCTCCTACCCAAAAGGAAGGAAGAAAGGTACAGTGAGAGAAGCAGAAAAAGACCAAAGCAAAGAGTTGAGGGGAGAAGAGCAATGCAAATCAGCAAAATAAACATCATAGGCAGGTGACCATGTTCTCCAATTTACCATGTGCTGTTCAACAAGAAAGCAACTTGTTATATATTAAATTGAGCATGTGAGATTTGATTTGATAAGTAATTGTCATTCCTTTTACTCATGTAGGTGGCACTATCATAAGCCTTTTCGACATCGAGTTTTGCACTGTGTGACACATTAGCTGCTAACTCAGAGTATATCCAGATTGTAAAATCTGATCACAGGCATTCCTTTAAATCGTACAAAATTCTTTGAAAACTTTCTGAAATTTTCAATCTGCCATATTAATTCAGAAATTAAATTTCCATTGTTCAAACTAAGTCTAAAACTCTATTTCATATGAAATACAATTTGTCCATTAAATTGCCTTTTACTGCATTTGCTTTTTCTTCCTCGAATGCTTCAGTGTCACTCAGAAACATGGGCTTGAGTATAATAACTTGGTTCTGAGCGGAGTTGGAGCGTGCAGCCTGCGTCGACTGAATTTTATAAGGCCTCTGGCATTGGTGGTCGTGGCAGGGGGCCCCGGAAAATTCTTAAAGATGTTATAGCAGGGCATTTAGAAAAATTTAAGGTTATCAGGCAGAGTCAACATGGTTTTGTGAAAGGGAAATCATGTTTAACCAATTTATTGGAGTTCTTTGAGGGAGTTACATGTGCTGTGGATAAAGGGGAACCAGTGGATGTATTGTACTTCGATTTCCAGAAGGCATTTGATAAGGTGCCATATCAAAGGTTATTGCAAAAAATAAAAGCTCATGGTGTAGGGGGTAACATATTGGCATGGATAGAAGATTGGTTAGCAAGATGTAACAAGTGGTGTGCCATAGGGATCTGTGCTGGGTCCTCAACCTTTTTACAATTTATATAAATTACTTAGATGAAGGGACCGAAGGTGTGGTTGCTAAGTTTGCTGATGACACAAAGACAGGTAGGAAATGAACTTGTGAAGAGGACATAAGGAGGCTACAAAGGGATATAGATAAGTTAAGTGAGTGAGCAAAGTCCCAGTAAATGGAGTATAATGTGGGAAAGTGTGGAATTGTCCACTTTGGCAGGAAGAATAAAAAAGAAGCATATTATCTGAATGGTGAGAGATTGCAGAGCTCTGAGATGCAGAGGGATCTGGATGTCCGAGTGCATGAATCGCTAAAGGTTAGTATACAAGTACAGCACGTAATGAGGAAAGCTAATAGAATGTTGTTGTTTATCACGAGCGGAATTGAATACAAAAATAGGGAGGTAATGCTTCAGCTATACAAGGCATTGGTGAGATCACATCTGGAGTATTGTGTACAGTATTGGTCTCCTTATTTAAGGAAGGCTATAAATGCGTTGGCGGCAGTACAGAGAAGGTTTACTAGACTAATACCTGGAATGGGTGTCTTGTCTTATGAGGAAAGATTGGACAGGCTAGGCTTGTATCCGTTGAATTTAGCAGAGTAAGAGGCGACTTGATTGAAACATATAAGATCCTGAAGGGTCTTGACAGGGTGGATGTGGAAAGGATGTTCCCCCTTGTGGGAGAATCTAGAGCAAGGGGTCACTGATAAAAATAAGGGGTCTCCCATTTAAGACAGAGATGAGGCGAAATTTTTTCTCCTGAGGGTCGTGTGTCTTTGGAATTCTCTTCCTCAAAAGGCGTTGGAAGCAGAGTGTTTGAATATTTTTAAGGCAGAGGTAAATAGATTCTTGATGAGCAAGGGAGTGGAAGGTTATCGGGGGAAGGTGGGAGTGTGGAAATCGGTTCAGCCATGAACTTATTGAATGGCGGAGCAGGCTTGAGGGGTTGAGTGGCCTTCCCCTGCTCCTAATTCGTATGAGAGGCCCGCCACCGACACAGAGAAGGCCCCGCTGCATTTTACGTGCGGCGGCGAGGCCTCTGTGTGGCCCCCCTCCGCCACTTGGTGGTGGGGCCTTCATTTCAATATGTTAATAAAGGTTAATGAATGCAAATGAGCTCACCTTGTCCTGGTGGCCATCCCACGCTGATAATCCTGCTGCCAGCTGGAACTCCCGTGCCTTCAGAACTCCGTTCGGAGTACCAAGGCGTGACACTGGTGGGGAGGGGGGAGGAGTGAAATTATCAGGGTGGGGTGGGGGGGAAAATGGGGAAAACACTTTTTATTGGCTGAGGGGATGGTAGGAAGGGGTTGAAGGGCAAAGGTTTGGGGGGAGGGGAAGTTTGCGTTGGTAATTAAGTTTATTTAGGGTCAGTGGCCCTAAAACAAACATTTGGGGGTGGGGGGCGGCTTTTTAAGGGCTTCCAGCTTTTATTGAAATCTTTACATTGCATTTACATTAATATTCCTTTAAAAATTAAAAATTCCTCTCAGGGCTTGAAGCCCTTTAAAAATGGCGCCTGCGCAGTGATGACAGACGGCGTTGCCGGGGGCGGAGCGGCCACCCCCCCGAAATCATTGGGGGCAGTTGCTCCGCCCCCTGTATTTAAATGAGCCCCCGTGCGAAATATTATGGAAGCTCATCGATGGCCACTCCAGGCGGGCCGGCAAGATCAAAGTGCACTGCCGTGATGTGCAGCACACTCATATAATTCAGCGCAGTGTGCTGACTTTGAGGATGCTTCAGTACTGTTCAGTGCTCTGTACTGATATTTTTTTTCAGCTTCTGGCACTTTTTACTCAGTAGCATTTCTTCAAATAATTTTGGCAAAACAAGAACAAATGTCAGCTTTTTTATTGAAATAAAACATTATTACATTTTGTTTAAAAAAAAAACACGTCTGTGGGAGTGAGGAAAAAATGGCGTTGAATTTTGAAGCCAACTAAGTACCTGCCTGTGATTTTCTGACAGAAAAGGTTATTATTAATACTTAACACCTGTGAGACACAGATCCTAATTGCTGATTCCCATGAAACACCGAGAAAGGCAGGCAAAATGCCTCTTCCATTATTCCAAATACATTTTCTTTTGAAAGCCAACAAAGCCACTGAATGAAACTGGAAAGAAGGCAGGATGAAACAGAATGAGGAGGCCTCTGGCCTCTCTGTGACCGTACTTTACAGGGAGTGAGTGAGCTGGGGGAGGAATGGCAGTTGAATTTTGAGGCCAACTAAGTATCTGCCTGTGATTTTCTAACTTTGCTCTCAAGTCTGTGTGGCACTGCATCAAATGTCTTTTGAAAGTCAATTGTACACCACATCATCTGCATTGCCCTCATCAACTCTGTTAACTCTTTTAAAAAAAAAATTCCAGCAAGTTAGTTAAACATGATTTTCCCTTAGATCCAAGCCAACTTTCTTTAATTAGCCTATATTTGTCCATGTGACTATTAATTTTGTCTTGAATTATTGTTTCTAGAAGCTTCCCCACCACCGGCGTTAAACTGACTGGCCTGTACTAGCAGAGCTTATCTTTACACCCTTTTTTGAACAAGGGTGTAACTTATGCACTTCTCCAGTTCTCTGGTACCACCCCCAAGTCTATTGAAGATTGCGAAATTATGGCCAGTGCCTAAGTAATTTCCACTCTTATTTCCCTCAGTATCTTCGGATGCATCTCCTCTGATCCTGTGCATTTTCTGCTTTAAGTACCGACAGCCTATCCAATACTACCTCCTTATCAATTTCAAACCTTTCTATTGTCTGAATTACTTTCTCTTTCACCATTGCCTGGGTTGCATCATTTTCCTTGGTAGACCGATGCAAAATATTAATTTACTACCTCAGCTATGCCCTCTGCCTCCATGCATAAATCCCTTTTTTGGTCCCTAATCAGCCCCACTCCTCCTTTTACCACCCTATTAATATTTATATGTCTATAGAAGACTTTAGGATTCCCTTTTATGTTAGTTGCCCGTCTCTTCTCGTGCTCTTGGCTTCTCTTATTTGCTTTGTCACTTCCCCTCTGGGCCTTCTATATTCAGTCTGGTTCTCAATAGTATTTTCTACCTGTCACCTGTCATAAGTGCAATTTTTCTTCTTTATCTTAATTTCTATCTCTCTCGTCATCCAGGGAGCTCTGGCTTTGTTTACCCTACCTTTTCCCTTTTGAGGGAATATACCTTGACTGTGTCCAAAATACCTCCTCTTTGAAGGTAGCCAGTTGTTCAGCTACCATTACTCCTGCCAACCTTTGACTCCAGTTTATTCGTCCCAACTGGATTCTTACCCCATTGAAATTGGCTTTCCCCCAGTTAATTATTCTTACTCTGGATTGTCCTTTTCCATGGTCAACCTTATGATACAATGATCACTGTCCCCTAAATGTTCTCCTGCTGACACTTGATCCACTTGCCCTACCTCATTCCCAAGAACCCAGTCGAGCAGTGCCTCCTTTCCTGTTGGACTGGAAACATATGGCTGTAGAATTTTTTTTTTTCACTAGACTGGTTGTTAGGATGAGGGGAATATCCTATGAGGAGAGATTGAGTAGACTAGACCTATATTTCCTGGAGATGAGAAGAATGAGAGGTGATCTCGTTGAAACATATAAAATTCATAAGCAACTTGACAGGAAGAAAATATTTCCTTGGCTGGGAATTCTAGAACTAGGGGTCACAGTCCCAGACTGAGGTGTTAGCCATTTAGGACTGCGATGAGATGTTTCCTCGCTCAAAGGGTTGTGAATCTTTGGAATTCTCTACCCCAGAGAGCAGTGAATACTGAGTTGTTGACTATATTAAAGAGAGAGGTCAATAGATTTTTGGGTACTAAGGGAATTAAGGGATAGGGGAATAGTGTGGGAAGGGGGAGTTCAGGTAGAAGATCAGGCACGATCTTGTTGAATGCTGGAGGAGCTCAAAAGCCTGAATGGCCTACTCCAGCTGCTACTACATATGTTCTTTGGCATATGGCATCACCATTTTGTGCCAATCACACTTGTATTGCACACCTCTACCTCTAGACAGAACTCCAAACCTCCATACCTGTACCTACAGCACAACACACTGCTTTATCTGCAGGGACATTGTCAACATTCGCAAACTATCCTCTTGGATAATGATAAGGTTGGAACACCTATTAACCATTTTTCAACTGTTTTTCCCTCAGTTTAACTCCTTTGAGTTCATGATTCTGGAAGCCAATTATCTCAGTCCCAGGACATCACTACGGGAGTTCTTCAGGGTAGTCTTCTTAGCCCAACCATCTTCAGCTGCTTCATCAATGGCCTTCCCTTCATCATAAGGTCAGAAGTAGGGATGTTTGCTGATGCTTGCACAGCGTTCTGTTCTATTCACACTCCTCCGATAATGAAGTAGTCTGTGCCCATATGCAGCAAGACCTGGACAGCATTCAGACTTGGGCTGATAGGTGGCAAGTAAACTCACGCCACACAAGTGCCATGCAATGACCATCTTCAAACAAGAGAGAATCTAACCATCTCCCCTTGACGTTCAACAGCATTACCATTGTTGAGTCCCCCACCATCAACATCTTTGTTTCCATTGACCAAAAACTCAACTGGACCAGTCATACTAATACTGTGGCTTTTGATTCTGTGAAATTGCCAAGGCTCCTTCAACAGCACCTTCCAAGCCTGTGACCTCTACAACCTAGAACAACAAGGCAGCAGGTACATCGGAAAACCATCACCCGCGATGCCCACATCCATGAATGAACAAAAAAAAGCATTTGAGTTTTTTTTTTGTCTTCAGCCGTTGATTCTGCTTGCTGTTTCTGCTATCCCACCTTGGCCCACAGCATGTTTTCCTCCCACCAGGTCTTCCTGCTGCTTCTGAATACCTGCAAAATTCTTTTCTTCCTGCCATAGCTTGTTATTTTAGGCATTATCTGGCTTCTGCTTTTGGCACCTGCCAGGTTATTCTTCATTAGAAATGGAGTCTGTGGGTTGTAGCTGCCATCTCCCCCAGCCACATGGTTTTCATTCCTCCTGGGCCTCTTGCAGATTAAGCGAGTGGCTGTATGGTTCTCAGTTGAATGTTTCATTGAATGGAATTATGCTCCCGGTTGCCTTTTAATTGTTTCGACAATAAACATCTCTGCACGTCACAATTTTACACTTGATTGAACTTTTAAAATTGTGTTTATTTGATGCGATTACATACCATTTCATGCTGTATCTATGCGTGTCTTTGAAATGTAATTTGCAGGTTTTTAAATATATAAATATTCATGATGTATTATATTTGCTTGTTGATCACTCCTTTGGGGATCAGCATCTGTTATGCCTCTAGGCGGCATCTCTATAGGATTTTCCTGCTATAGAGCTCCCTGTCGTACAATCACACCTGCAGTTGTATGCTCCTAAAATGTGAAGTTGCAGATACCCAGAATTGTTCCAGTGCCTACAACTGCATTAATGCCTCCTCGTCTGTAATGAGTTAGCTGAGCTCAGCCAGATTGGTAGTGGACGCTCTGTAAATTGTCTCGGGGGTTTGTGAGGGTAAAGCAACTTGGATTTCTACTTCATCTGATTAGCCAGCAATCTTTCCTGTTAGTACTTGTGCATGACCATCTGTTGGGAGCAGACTGAGGCTTCACTGTGCAGCTCCTTGTGGTTGAATGCCTTGCCAACACTCATGGTCTTGGCTTACAGAAGGACCCTCCCCTCTTGTACGCAATTCCAAAGGATGATCGCTACCCGTGCAACTGTACCCCCATATGAATCAGTGCTTCAGAGGAAGAGAGGACTAAAGTTATACAATAAAGGTAGTCTGAAAACTTTAATCTAGGGAAAGAAAGACAGCTTTGTATTTATATTACACCTTTCATGACTGTAGGATGTCCCAAAGAGCTTTACAACCAATGCAGTACTTTAGAAGTGTAACCACTGTTGTAATGTAGGGAACGAGGCAACCAATTTGTGCACAGCATGATCCCACAAACAATGAAATAAATCGCCAGATAATCTGTTCCAGGTATTGGTTGAGGAGTAAATGTTGGCCAGCTCACTGGGGAAAGCTCTTCTGCACTTTTTCAAAATAGTGCCTCAGGATCTTTATGTCCGAGTGGACAGACAAGACTTTGTTTTAACATCTCATCTGAAAGATGGTACCTCGGACAGTGTCGCACTGCCTCAGTACCTCGCATGTGCCAGTCTAGATTCTGTATCCTAATTTCTTGAAAAAACTTGAAACCACAACCTTCTAACTCTGACATGACAGTGTGACTGTTGAGCTGAGACTGAGGAAAGAGTAAGAAGTGCCATTGTATGTCACAATGGGATATCTGTGATGCTTTCAGACACAACTACATTGGTCATCATTTGTAAAATCTCAGTTTTTAAACACCTTTTTAGAAACATAGGAGCAGGAGTAAACAAAGGACTGTCAATGTTGAAAATTGGCCAAGTATCTTCAATTTCTCTTTACCCTCTAAAATGTCTCTCTTGGTCTGTGTGTACTTGGTTACATGGACACATTCTTCCCTGTTTTTATTTGATTTTTCTTTAAGTTTTCCCCTTCACTTGTATTTTTATCTCTCTCGCTCTTTCCTCTAGTGCAAAGCTTCTGCAGCTAATAGGGCAAATGCACTGTCTACTGCAAAAACAGCCTGTAGCCAAGCGGCAGGGGACCACCCTGGCATGCCAGTCCCTATTGTGAATGGCTTACCCGACTGAGTGGTGCCACGGTTTTCACTCTGCCCCTGCCTCACATTACACAGTTGGAGAGCCAGGCAGAGCTGGATTCAAACACTGGAGCAGCACAATTATGCTGAGCACTTTTATGATGATTCTTCCCTTTTCCATCAGCCTTCATTTGCAGAAAAATGGAGAGGTAGTCCAAGCTTCTGCCAATGGTTCTCTGAAACCTTCCCACAGCACACGTATCTGAACAATCGGAGGAAGGTCGTCTGTCACTAAGTACATGACCTCAAGTTACATCGAGCCTACTGCACATATTCAGGCCATTTGGCCCATCTGTTCCGTGCTGGTGTTTCTGCTCCACATGAGCTGCCTCTTACCCCTCTACATCTAACCCCATCAGCATATCCTTCTATCCCTTTCTCCCTTGAGTTTGCATAGCTTCCCGTTAAGTGCATCTATACTATTTGCCTCAACTACCCTTTGGGGTGGCACCTTCCACATTCTCACTACCCTTTAGCCGAAGAAGTTTCTCCTGAATTCCCTATTGGCTTTATTTACTTAATATATATTAGACCAGCTTCACTTATACAGAGCAATTGCAAGCCAGCCAGTAAGGTTTCAGGCTCAACCTGCTGCTCCCCACCACCAAACTGCTCGTCGACTGATTTCAAGTTGTGATTTCAGTGAGCTGCAGTACCCCAAGTAGGGAGGGGTCGAGATGGAGCAGGATTCCTCCTCTAAATTGCTATCCAAGGACCCCTGCTAGAAAATGTGTGTGTATCTAGATGGATGTTGGATCAAGATGAGATTGGCTCTGCTATCAAAGCATGGCAGTTGGACAGCCTCCTTACTCTGGGCTTACACAAAAAGAAGATTTGGGCAATATGTTGGAGGGTTGTGGATAAACATGGAAATAGGTTTCAGTAGAGGAGAGTGTATTGTGGGCATCATTTTTGCTTGCTGTATAAAGTGTCCTGGAAACCAAATCTGAAGTGTTTATTTTGAGTAATCTTGTTTGGCACTTATTTGCCTGGGTAATGATGCACACAGCAGGCTGCTCCCAGCATCCTCATTTATCTTTATAATTAAGAGCAGACTTTCAGCAGATGTTGCCTGTTGGTATCTCGCGCTGCAGCCGTCATTTTTATGTGCACTGCAAAGGAAAAGAAAAGCTCATCTTAATTGGGCAGCGCAGACAGTATTACCGAATCTGGTTGTCTGCTTTAAATGTTAGTGCTGCGGTCCACTTTGTTGACCAGGGATTTACAAACGTGCAGCTCCAGTAGTAAAGTCCTTCAAGCTGAAATATGACCCACATGGGGTCATGGCAATGTGGAATGGGGTAGTGGGATCTAATTTGAAAGCCCTTTTTTAGTTTGAGCCATTATCAAGTGACATTTAGCTTTTTTTTTTGTAAACATGTTTTTTTTTCAATTTTCTTCTTTCCTCTAAAAGGATCTGCTTACACTCCAATACTTGGTCAGGAGACCTTCTTTTAGACCAGTGAATGTTAGCAGGCTTTTTATTTTGTGATCCTGTCCTCACTTGACATCGACATGTGCTTTTTTATCAGCAGATGTTGCCGAACATTAGTCAGAAGTGGGCATCGCAATTTATATATTTTAAAAAACTCCTCCTGAGCACCGAGGTCAATCACCCACACTATATTGGTTCATTCTTGCCACTTGAATATTAACTTATCAAATAAGCCTGTTGCAGTCCATTCAACTCCCAAGTGCTGACATATTCAATGTGAAGTGAATTTGAGATCAGCAAGCTCAGCACCAGCCAGGGACTGAGTCTGAACTATTCAGATCTGTCCTTTTAATCAGCTTTAAAGTGTAGTGACAAAACAAATGGCATGGATAAGTGTACAGCCACCTAACTTTTTAAAATCATTTTTATCAATTCACTGAAATATCTGGAGGAACAGAATTGTCTCCTCACTCTTCCTACTTCATATTCACTGCATCAGGTTATAAAATCAGGATGTTACACTCCACTGAACTCTGGGAATTGATGTGGTCAGCCTGATGTGAATTTAAATGGATCTGCCAGTGCTTTTGAAAAGCAAGGACCACTCACTGGGTCAAAAAATGAAGTATGCTTAACCTAATGGCATTGGGGGTAGAACTTAGTGTCCCATGGTGATTATAGGACACCGTGAAGAGTTTGTGGCAGAAACCAGCCACTACCTATAGGAACATACGAATTAGAAGCGGGAGTAGGCCATTTGGCCCCTTGAGCCTGTTCCGCTATTTGATAAGATCGTGGCTGATCTGATTGCGGCCTCAACACTGCTAACTGTCTACTTGACTTCCTTGTCAATCAAGAATCTATCTAACTCGGCCTTAAAAATATTCAATGACCCTGCCTCCACTGCTCTCTGGGGAAGAGAATCCCACAGACTAACAACCCTCTGAGAAATAATTTCTCCTCATCTGTGTCTTAAATGGGAGACCCCTAATTTTTAAACTGTGTCGCCTAGTTCAAAACTCTCTCACAAGGGGAAACATCCTTTCAGCATCCACCCTGTTCCAGAATGTTCACTACTTCTGTGTCCTATTTGACCCTGAACGGAGAGTCCAATCCTATGTTCTCAACAGCACCAAGATTGCCTATTTCCACCTCTAACACCAACCATCTCTACCCCTGCCTCAACCTATCTGCTGCCTAAACTCTCGTGTGCCATTGCTGCCTCAAGATTATACTATGCCAATAATTTCCTGGCTGGTCTCTCACCTACCAACCCATGTAAAATTGAGTTTATCCAAAACTCTGCTGCAAGTATGTTTTCTTTTACTGTGTTCTGGCTATGTAGTTCAACTTCATTGCTCTGTGTTGGTTGAACATGAGCGTTTAGCATACTAAGACTCCTAGAAGCAGTAGTGGGTCCAGTACTCATTATGCTCCTCGAAAGAGTAACTGTTTTTCTAGCCTTAAGTTAATATTTTTCATTTTCAGGCTTTACCTTGGATCACTGCAAGCTTTGATGTTAACTAACTGCCTTTTGGAAATCTTATTGGCATAATCCACTTGATTTATAACCACATTATAGAAATCAGAGGTTCGGCTAGGCTGCATCTTCCCTTTCTCAGTCAATGTTGACTGCTGTTAGCTGGGTTGCTACTGATTATTGTTGTACAGATAATGTTCTAACTTTGCTCCAGATAATCATAACCATTATTTTACACAGAATGGCTCCATAGTTACCTATGTCTGTTTTGTTTCTCCTTTTTAATATAGGGACCAAATTAGTATGTTTCCAGTCCTCTGTTAACTCCCCAGTGATTGGTGCTTCCCTAGCTGCATATTCACTTCTAGGGTTCGTGGTTGAGGCAGAAACTGTTTGTATTCAAGGTGAGATCAGATATGTAGATGAAGACAAGGAAGCGATATGGGACAAAGTGGGAGAAATATACATAATCTATACTTTTCCCTTAAGAACTGGAATTCTGAAGCGCTAAGTGCATTTAATAAGGACCTAACTTACTTTTGGGGTTCAGCTGATCTCTTGTCATGAACGTAAATCTAGAGCAATTTATGAATGCCATGAATCCAACATCAAATTATATACTTCCATTCACTCAACTTTGCTGACCTGAATTGCAGTAAGGCTGATGTAATTGCAACACTAATGTGAAATAGTTTTGCATGAATTTGGAGAAATTTAGGTGCTGACATTTTGTGTAAAATTGTTCTTTTCTGGTGTTCATGAAATATTGCCCATGGACCTGTTGAATAATGAAAGCTGCCTGTAATGCAGTATCACCATTCATTTGTGTCAGTTGACAGAATTTCATGATGAAACAGGATGAGTGTCACACCTAGCACTGCTGATGGGCTCTCTCTGGTTTAGAAGTGTAGAATGGGATCAAGAAATGGTAATGAGTGTACCTTGTTTTGGCATTAAAGATTATGTATAATATGACGTGTAACAAAACTACATTGAGTTTTTCTTTAGGTGTTAACATGTTCTATTGCATCTGGATTATCTTTTGTATGAGATCTTTCTGAAATTGAGCTGGTCCCCTGATAATAAGACCGATAAATGAAATGCAGGATATAGTCCAGCCTTTGTGCTGGACAGGGCAATCTGATACCTGAACCTGGAAATTCTGTACAGCTCCAGGCACTACAAAGGATTTACTAGCCAGCCTGGTTCACCAATAGAACTTAGAGGTGTTGATATGTCATGGATAACCCTCCAAGCAATCACCCTAATGGATAAGATGATCCTAACTGTTTCAGAATATAGTGATTTTTACCTTAATCTCCAACAGTACCCCTGCACACACTTGGGTCACTAAGACATGGCTCTATGGACTTGGGGAAGAGGCTGGTGGCGGGAGAAATGTAAACTCCATATTGGGCAGCAAGAAATTCTCAGTAGCTTGGTATGGGGACTGTTTCTCCTTGCATCAATTAGCCAGCTGACAGAAACAAATGTTTTATGATTTGCTATAGGTATAATGTAAACAGACCCTCTGATTCAACAACAGACTTTACATTTATTCAGTGGCTTATGTGTCTCAAAGCTTCACATGCACTCCATTATTTTTCAAGTGCATTGACTTCTGTCGGCACACGAGAGATATTTGCACATTAATATTCCCAAATAGAAATGAGATAAACTATTGCTTTGCTTTAGGTGGTGTTGGTGAAGGAGGATGATTGTTGTTTCTGACACTGACAGATAGTGTTGCATGATTCAGAATATCACCTAATGGGAGTAGTTAAACTGTCATGGGGGAATACCTGTACTGAATTGGCCCATAATCACCATTGTTAAATGGATATGTTTGTATACTTAATTATACTTCTCAGGTGTCTCTTGTTTCTCAACTGAGAGCAGACATTTTGGGGACTAACTGCCAGTTTCCCAATGGGCAAATCAGGTGCACAATCAGACCTTTTACATCCTGCCTGATTTTTAATATTTGGTGGCATGTAAAACCAGTGTTCCACCCAATCTCATGAGTTTCCCGCCCAATGAATTAGGTTAAAATCTACCCTCTTTTAGCGGGAGCAGCAGAACAAGCAGCGAAGCTATAAATTTATGTCTCCATCCGAAAGACATTCTTTCCAGTCCAGAACTTCCTCGGCACTGCATTTCTGTGTCCATGTGGATTATGCAGTCATTTGCAATGGATCTTCAGCCAGCTGTTCTGCTTCACTTTCTTACCTTCTGTGTGAATTACATGACAATATTATTTTGTGTCTCTAGGGAACTGTTACTTTCTGCTGGTGTGTTCCAAGTGTCGGGAAGAGGGTTCCATTTTAGCAGAGGTCATAGAAGTTGTATTTCAGGGTTCTGTTGAGATTGTCTGTGTGCCCTCGGACTGAAGATTAGCCAAAGTAATGCCAATTTTCAAAAAGGAGATAGTTAACTTGGATAACAGGCCTGTTCATTTAACACCTGGCAGAGAAAATGTTGGAGTCTTTTAAAGGCAAAGTGGTAAAATATCTAGATGGTGAGAATCTAAAAATGGCCAATATGGATTTCAGAAAGTGAAGATCATGCTTAACCAACCCAGTTGAACTCATTGAGGAGGTGACTCATTGTGGTAGAAGGGGAAGTGCTACAGCAGTGTGGTGTACACAGACTTTCAGAAAGTCTTTGACAGTGCTGTACAGGAGACTATTGGAGAAGATTAAGGAGTATGGAACAAAGACGAAGGCAGCAAATTGTATTAAAAACTGATTTAGAAGGAAGGAAACAGATTGTGAGTTCAGAGCAGTTTCTCTGAGTGGTGGAAAATGAGAATCAGATCTCACAGTTACTGTTTAGGTCCACTTCTGTTCACTGTATACAGCAATGACTTTGATCGAGGGCTAGAGGCAGTGGTGTGACACTAACATTGCAGGTGTAGTAAATAAGTTGGAGAACCAAAGGAAGCTGCAAGAAGAGATTGAAAGGCTTGTGAAATAACTTTTTAAAAATTATAAATGTAATTCCATGTAGGTAAATGTGAAGTGGTATAGTTTTTTCTAAGAAAGTAATTATACTTTAAGGGGGGAAATGGGGTCATGTGGCAAGCAGAGTGTTTTGGAACTTCAGGTTTACAACATTAAAAATAGTGGCATGTGTATGTAAGACCATTAAGAACATTAAGGAATTAGACTTTATAACAAAAAGTATAGGAGGAAAAAGAGTCAAGAAGTAATGGTGATTCTACATATAAAACTTCTTAAGATCATAGTAGGAGTAGTATGTGCAGCTTTGGGCTCCACACTATAGGAAGACTGTGAGGCAATAAAAAAGGAACAATGCAGAATCCTTAGAAACATAAGGAAAGAGTAGGCCATTCTGCCCCTTGAGCCTGTTCCACAATTCACTGATGTCATGGCTGATTTGTATCCTAACTCCATTTACGTGCCTTGTCTCATGTCACTAAAATACCCTTGGCTTGCAAAAATCTCTCTGATTTAAAGTTAATAGAGCTAGTGGGAGAAAGTTCCATACTTCTATCACCTTTTTCATGAAGTGTTTCCTAACTTCTCTCCTGAATGGCCTGTCTTTGATTTTAAGATTATGTCTCCTTGTCTTAGACTCCCCTATCCGTGCAAAAAGGTTTCTCTCTATCTACCCCTATCAATTCCATTCAAAATTCTTAAAAACCTCAATTAAATCACCTCTTGATCTGAAATTCTATAGAATATAATCCTAGTTTATGTAATCTCTCTCCATAATATAATCCTTGGAACATTCCAATGAATCTGTACGGCACTGCTTCCAAGCTATATATATCCTTTCTAAGTGCAGTGTTCAGAATTGTACTTCAGAGATTTTTATGACTGTAGCAAAACTTCCTCCCCTTAATATTCTAGCACTTTAGACATAAAGGCTAACATTCCATTAGTCTCTTTTTTTTTGTACTTGTCAATTACATTTTAGTGATCTGTGTATATGAACCACTAAATTTCCCAGTGCGTTACCATTTTGAAAAATACTTGAATCTCTTTTTTCGTTCAAAGTGGATGACCTTACTCTTGCCTGTGTTGCAGTCCATCAGTTTTGCTCATTTGTTTAATCTATCCATGTCTTTTTTTAATTTGTAGGGGCGATAGCATAGCGATCATTACTGGACTAGTAATCCAGAGGCCTGAACTAATGTTCCAGTGATGCGAGTTCAAATCCCACCATGGTAGCTGGTTTATTTAAATTGTTAAATAAATTTGGAATAATAAGCTAGAATCAGTAACGGTAACCATGAAAGTTATAAAAACTCATCTGATTATCCAATGTCCATATTCTCCACTATCTTTCTGGCTTAAACTACTCTGCACTTCCCAATCGATATAAAACTTAAAGTATCCATTAAAACAACTTTGCATTTGCTACAAGCTCTCTAATCTCTGAATTAATACATTGTCCAACTCCATTGTTCCTGTCAGGTGGCCTCTAACAACTCCCATTACAGTTTGAAGTCCACTCTTACTCCTCAATTCTAATCATAGTCTTCGCTGATTACTTTCCCTTACTAAGATGCTCTCTTATTGATATTGCAATAGTGTTTTTAATCAATAAGGCCAACCTGGCCTCTTCTTCCAGTTTCCCTATTCTTTCTAAAGACTTTATAACCTGACATGTTTAACTTCCAATCATGACCAGCTTGCATCCATTTGTCGGTAATTGCCACCATATTGTACCATCGAGGCTGTATTCTAACCTCTAATTTACTCAGTGTTTCTTATACTCTGTTAGTATATAAAACCCTTATTTGGGTAAGAGACCCCAATCTGTTCTTCTGTCCTGATGCTGCCTTTTTTTTTACCCCCTTTAACTTAAAGCATCTCTTATTTGTTACTCTTGCTGAAACTACTTTGTTATTTTAGTACTCCCCTCACCTGTCGTATCTATACTGCTATTTATGGCCCGAACTCTGCTCTTATCACTTTTTAAAAATCTTTTAAACTCTTTTTTTTTTTACTGTAGTGTCTGACTGAGCTGTTCCCTGCCCCTTCACCCTCCCTACCCCTTCACCCTCCCTACCCCATTCATTTGAAGTCCTGTTTGTCATCCTATTTATCCTTTTGGGGGCAGCCCATCACAATGTTACAGCTCCTTACTGTCTCAGTGCTGGTGCCAATGTCCTCTGAAATGGAACCCCTCCTTCCTGCAGCACTCCTCTAGTTACCTTCCTTGTCTGCATGTCCCTATGCCAATTAGCATATGCATCCAGTCATAATCCTGCTTTTTAATGTAGCTCCTAACTCCTGATACTCCCTCAGCAAGAACTCTTCCCCAGGGTGCTGCCTGGTATCAGGAAGACGAGAAAAATTGGGGCTGTTTTCATTAGAACAGAAATTGAGATACTTTTATAGAGTTTAAAATTGTGAAGAAATGGGACAGGGTAGGTAGAAACTAATTCTGAACAGTGATTGAAGGATTGAGGGGATTTAGGTATAAGATTAAATGCAAGAGGTTTAGGACTGCGAGCTGAGGAATTTTAAAAAATTTTTTATGCAGAGTTAGTGATTGAAGTGGAGAACATTTAATACAATAGATTGGGTAGCTGAATGAAAATGGATTTAAGATATGGGAAACGGAGCAGGCATATGGGATTAGGACTACTTGTGTGCAGAATTGAAACTAACACATACTGACTTGACCTGATGTACATTTCTGTGCTGTAACTTTAGAATTCTATGTAATAACCCCATGTAAATTACATAGTATTACGTAATTAGCTGATTTAAATTGCATACTGACAAAGACCTGAATTGGCTATTGTTTCGCTTGTCAGTTGGAGAACTGGAAAATATCCAGGTTACCCTAAACTTATTGTCTTGGTTTCTTTATAAGTAAAATCGTTCACAGAAGCAAAAACATTAACAAAATGAGAGAACTGGAACAAATCTAGCATTCGGCTTACCCGGTTCAAGTGAAAAACATTATTAAGAGTGTTCCTTTCAGGTTTTCCTATCGTTTCTCAAGATGGGACATTTTCTCTGCATAAAACGTGTGAGCTTGCCCCTTGGCAGAAATTGCAATTGGGGATGTATTTTTTTGGGATCAGATGTTACACAGACACAGACACAGACACAGACACAGACACAGACACAGACACAGACACAGACACAGACACACACAGACACAGACACAGACACACACAGACACACACAGACAGACACAGACACACACAGACAGACACAGACACACACAGACAGACACAGACAGACACGAATCCAAAACATTCAAAGCAAAAGCAAACGCAGAACTAGCGTCCAGAACCAATACATTTATCCCAACTGATCTCCTCGATATAAAAGCAATTTCTCTGAGGTAGTGAAGCATCGAAAATGCAAACAGCTTTACACCTTGGTAAACTGTTGTATTTCCTTTTCTGAAACTTTTCATACTTCGACAGGAATATTTTAATATGTGATGGAAGTTGAAGATAACACAGTCTGTTGAATGCCGCAACATTTACTTTTCAATCTTGTTGCCACACCCCCATAAAAGGGAACCCTTGATTTGTTATTTTATGCTCAACAACCCTTTCTGATCCTTGCAGATTGAGCACCTTCAAGAATCAGGCAACTTCCATTTTTGCAATACATATAGATGCATAAATCTGCCAAGAACAAAATTTCACTTTTACCATCCCCATTAATTTATGACTTGGGGATGTCAGCTGGGTCAAATGGATATTCTGCTGTCAGTGCACACTGAAAATGAATTGGGACTAAAAAGTTATTCATGAGTTCAGAGACTGAAATCAATAATTTATAGATTAAAAATATTCTCGGGGAGGGAAAACATGTACATTGTGTTTAATGTTTTGGAAGATTGGTGGGGTAGAGGAAAATATATTTGGGTTGAACCAGAAGAGAACAAAGGGGGAATTGTTAGAAGCCAAGGAAATTTAATGTGGGCTTAAGTTGGATTGGACAACTACCTTGTCTTGTTTGACATTGAGAAAGCAGTGCACAGATTGCTAATATTTTGTAAGAGTAGAAGGATGTGGTGCTGAGGCAAATGGCCTTGAATTGAACAAAGTGTTCATGGTCCCTGAGTGTACAAATAAAATAATGGCATTGTGTTCCTCTGTAAATTAGTCTGACGCAAATAGGTGTGGAAACCATTAGCCAGTTGCAGCAGATTTATCAACAGCTATAGCCTGTAAACTGTAACCCTACTGAAGACTGTACTGGAGTCCGTGCCACCAACATGCCCAATGGACAAGATTAACAAGGATGATAGCTTGCAAATGGTGGTGGATAATTAAACAACTAACTGGAGGAGGTGGCTCCGTAAATATCCCCATCTCAATGATGGGGGAGCCCAGCACATCAGTGCGAAAGATCAGGCTGAAGCATTTGCAACAAGCTTCAGCCAGAAGTGCCGAGTGGATGATCCATCTCGGCCTCTTTCTGAAGTCCCCAGCATCACAGATGCCAGACTTCAGCCAGTTCAAGTCATTCCATGTGATATCAAGAAATTACTGAAGGCACTGAATACTGCAAAGGCTATGGGCCCTGACAATATTCTGGCAATAGTACTGAACACCTGTGCTCCAGAACTTGCCAGGCCCCTAGCCAAGCTGTTCCAGTACGGCTGGAACACTGGCATCTACCCAGCAATGTGGAAAATTGCCCAGGCATATCCTGTACACACAAAGCAGGAAAAATTCAACCCGGCCAATTACACCCCATCGGTCGACTCTCGATCACCAGTAAAGTGATGGAAGGTGTCATTGACAGTTCTATCATGTGGCATGTGCTTAGCAATAACCTGCTCAGTGATGCTCAGTTTGGGTTCAGCCAAGGCCACTCAGCTCCTAACCTCATTACAGCCTTGATTAAAATATGGACAGATGAGGTGAAAGTGACTGCTCTTGACATCAGAGCAGCATTTGACCGGGTATAGCATCAAGGAGCCCTAGCAGAACTGGAGTCAATGGGAATCAGGGGAAAATGCTCTGCTGGTTGGAGTCATACCTAGCACAAAGGAAGATGTTTGTGGTTGTTGGTCAATCATCTGAGCTCCAGGACATCACTGCAGGAGTTCCTCAGGGTAGTGTCCAAGGCCCAACCATCTTCAGCTGCGTCATCAATGACCTTCCTTCAATCATAAGGTCAGAAGTGGGGATGTTCGCTGATGATTGCACAATGTTCAGCACCATTCACGACTCCTCCGATACTGAAGCAATCCGTGTAGAAATGCAGCAAAACTGGACAATATCCCAGCTTGGGCTAAGTGGCTAGTAACATTTGCACCACACAAGTGCCAGGCAATGACTATATCAAACAAGAGAGAATCTAACCATCTCCCCTTGACATTCAGTGGCATTACGATTGCTGAATCCCCAACTATAGACATCCTGGGGGTTGACCAGAAACTGAACGTAAGTAGCCATATCAAGACTGTGGCTACAAGAGCAGGTCAGAGGCTAGGAATCCACGGTGAGTAACTCACCACCTGACTATCCGAAGCCTGTCCACCATCTACAAGGCACAAGTCAGGAGTGTGATGGAATACTCTCCACTTGCCTGGATTGGTGCAGCTCCAACAACACTCAAGAAGCTCAACACCATCCAGGACAAAGCAGCCTCCTTGATTGGCACGCGATCCAACACTTTCAACATTCACGCTTTCCACCGCTGACACACAGTGACAGCAGTGTGTACCATCTACAAGATGCACTGCAGCAACGCACCAAGGCTCCTTTGGCACCACCTTCCAAACCCACGACCTCTACCACATAGAAGAACGACGAGGGCAGCAGATGCATGGGAACACCACCAACTGCAAGTTTTCTTCCAAGCCACACACCATCATGACTTGGAACTATATCACCGTTCCTTCATTATTGCTGGGTCAAAATCCTGGAACTCCCTTCCTAACAGCACTGTGGGTGTACCTACACCACATGGACTGCAGTGGTTCAAGAAGGCAGCTCATCACCACCTTCTCAACAGCAATTAGGGATGGGCAATAAAATGCTGGCCTAGCCAGCAATGCCCATATCCCATGAATGAAAAAAAAAATGATCTCAAAGCTGACCTGTAGGAAGGAACACATCATAAATGTCACAGCATTCAGATAGCCTCATGCTCTTGGATTGATTTATTTTGTGGAACTGTAATGTTTTATTTGAATGGAATGGTTTTTCCTCATTGTTATAGATTTGGAATCAATGTATTGAACTGCTGAACTCCAGGAATAAACGGGAACAGTCTGATTCCTAAACAGGACTGATATTTAGTGATTTTTAACCACAGAGATATCAGTCACCTGCTTAACACCTACTACCACCTCCTCCCAGCCTTAAGGAGGGTATGTTAGAATATTTTAAATACACTTAATTGCCCCTGTGGGGAGAATTTAATTTTGTTAATAGTTCTAAAGCAACAAGAATAGCTTATGCCATTGAAATGAATTCTGCTGTATTGTATTTTCCTCTGTAGCTATAGTAGGAATATCTGAAGTAGCAAATTCTCTGCAATCATTGTGAACCAGGGTATCACCATAATATTCTTTTTTTTTAATATACATTAAGGATTTCAACTGTCTGCTCCTTTTTCGTGGGGGGAGGGGAAGGCAGAATACAACCATTTTAAATGCAACAGTGAAGGATTTTATGACTAAAATAGCACCATAAGGGTTCTTGGGGCTTAAGCAAGAGCCTTCACATTTATGTTCATGGACTCTCATAACTGGATCTCAACATTCTGTCTGTATGGAAAGCAGACACACCACTTCCCTCTCCTTGTGGATCTTTTAATCAGGCTGTGCTTTGAACTCTTGCCTCATCTGCACAGAAGTTTAAATGTAATTAACTACTGAGTTGTCAAATTATGCATTAAACAGTGACTTGTCTCGAAGTCTGAACCTGGGATCCCATGTAATTTCTCCAGGGTCAGTTTGTTAAGACACTTGCCCACGTGATGAGTTTGGTTCTAGCTGTAACTTGACTTGAGTCTGTTTGTTCTGTTTCTGGTGAAAATTTATTACTCTTGTAAATACTTTGATATCGCTGCATTATAAGGGGAAATTGGACTTCTGTTGTGAAAAGAGAGGTTTTTGTATCTGATTTGCATTCGAGACTTTTGATCAGTGCGCTCAAAATTGAGAGGGTCCAGACCAAACTATGTTGATGATCCCAGCAATGCACCAGAAAACAGTTGTAGTCAAGTTATGTGGTATCATACCTTGGAGTATTATACTGCAAGCAGGTAACCAGAGTTATCTCTGCACTTAGAGGAAAGTAGAGCTCTGTTCATGCTTACATAACCTTATGCATGGAGTTCTACTCTCCAACTAACATTGGGGAAGTCAACTGTTTAACAGAAATCAGATCATAAGAGCGAACTGCTTGACTATGGAAGGCTTAAGATGTGAGCTTTTCATCAGATGCAGTTTGTAACCCATCAGTGTGAGGCCATCTCTTCCATCTCATCAACAAACTGCTGAGTTCTGAGATATTGGCATTATGTAACTGCACATTTGGCACTGATAACCAAGGGACTATATTATATGAGAGAATGGGTGGTTCACTTGTTCAGGCTCTAGCCTTTCCAGCTTTTGGATCTGGGTTCAAATCCAGAAAACCCGGTTGGATGAAAGTCTCTGCTGGTGTTTAATAATCCTATATGAAATTGGTTTGTCAGTCTCAACCCAATTCATGGTGAGCGTAGGGAATTGTTTGCTCCAGTAGCTTTGCCTGATAACTTATGCTGTGGGTCTGTTCCCCTTTTGGGTTTATTAAAATGAAATCTGCCCATATTTCCTTCTTGATACCAATTCCATGGTTTTTAACTTGTATCCCCTAGAATTTCCGTCTTTTGCAATTATGAGGAATGTACTTGAAGCAACACAGTTTGGTTGAACTCTTGTGTTCTGGTTTTCGATAGTTCCTTGCTATGATTTCCAAAATTGGATACATCAGTTTTTTCAGCTGCTCTTTCTCTCCTTTCCCTCATGGATTAAATAAAACTCTTGACACAAATAAAGTTGGCATATTAGTTAATAACTAATGAAAGTTTAATGGAAGTACATTAAAGCCAAAGCAGTTCAGTGTCAAATTTATAATATATTGTTGGATGACTGACAAAAATGTATAACTGAGGAAGGAGGACATTGGAGAGGAGGTGAATCCTGAAGTGATTGAAAATGAGATAAGCAATATTATGATAGATAAAGGAAAAGTCTTAGATACTAAGGCTAAAGTACACCAAGGCACATCCTATGATCCTGAGGGGAATGAGATTGAAATTTCTGAGATCATAAAAATTATATTTCAGGACTTGACTGAGAGTGGGTGTGCTGGAGGATTGCACAGTTGCTAATGTAGTACCTATTTGTTTAAAAATGGAGAAGGAGCTAATCTGGATAATTGCATGCTGGTCAATCTAACATCTGTAGTAAGCAATATTTGAGTCTCAGAAGATGAAATTACTGCAAATCTAAGGGGTAAAATGGTTAGAAGTAACCACTATGAATTTCAGAAAGGATAATTGTTCCTGGTAGCTCTTGTAGAATTATTAGAGGTGGTGATGGATGTAGTAGGTGGGGGAAATGCATTGGATGCAGCGTACATGGTCTTCAGCATAGCCTTTGACATGGTACGACAGAAGATTACTAGACATGGTTAATGGGTATGGAATTGGGGCAGGATAGCAAACTGGATTTAAAATTGGTTAGAGGAAAGAAAACTGAGAGGCAGTGTTTGAGTGGTTGGACATAGGTAGTCGTGTTCCGTGGAGTTCAGTTCTGGGGATACTTTGGTTCTCTGTGTATATCCACGAATGTCGACCATGAAATACGGTGTTGGAATTTACAGATGATACCAAAATAAATATTAAATCTTTAGAAGTCTAAAGAAAGCTACAAAAGAATATTGATCAAGTGTAGGATCGTGCTAGAAAGTGACAAATGTTTAAGCGTAAGGTGATGCATTTTGGTAAGCAGCAGCAACTAACTTCTGAGTAGAAGTAGGCTGTGCAAGAGTAGGGGAATTTGCGGGTACATGTTTACATGACAAGAAAGACAGCGCCGAAGACTGATGAGGTGATTATTTTGTTTTTTTAAGAAACAGGAAATTTTAGGTGTAATTCCAAAAGGGATAGAAGATATAAGCCAAAAGTCAACGTAAATCTTATTAAAACCTTAAGACCCCAGTTTGAGTACTGTGGGCTCCACATTATAGGAAGGATATTGAGGCTCTAAAGAAGATGGGAATCCCATGGGATCCAGGGTAATTTTGGCAAATTGGATCCAAAATTGGCTTAGTGGAAGGCGGCAGAGGGTGATGGTCAAGGGTTGTTTTTGCGAATGAAGGCCTGTGACCAGTGGGGTACCGCAGGGATCGGTGCTGGGACCCTTACTGTTTGTAGTGTACATTAATGATTTAGACGTGAATATAGTAGGTGTGGTCAGTAAGTTCACAAATGACACGAAAATTGGTGTCGTAAATAATGAGGAAAGCCTTCGATTACAGGACGATATAGATGGGCTGGTAAGATGGGCGGAGCAGTGGCAAATGGAATTTAATCCTGAAAAGTGTGAGGTGATGCATTTTGGGAGGACTAACAAGGCAAGGGAATATACAATGAATGGTAGGACCCTAGGGAGTACAGAGCGTTGGAGGGACCTTGGGGTGCTCGTCCATAGATCACTGAAGGCAGCAGCGCAGGTGGCGCAGTGGTTAGCACCGCAGCCTCATAGCTCCAGGGACCCGGGTTCGATTCTGGGTACTGCCTGTGCGGAGTTTGCAAGTTCTCCCTGTGTCTGTGTGGGTTTTCGCCGGGTGCTCCGGTTTCCTCCCACATCCAAAAGACTTGCAGGTGATAGGTAAATTGGCCGTTGTAAATTGCCCCTAGTGTAGGGAGGTGATAGGGAATATGGGATTACTGTAGGGTTAGTATAAATGGGTGGTTGTTGGTCGGCACAGACTCGGTGGGCCGAAGGGCCTGTTTCAGTGCTGTATCTCTTTAAAAAAAAATTTTAAAAAAAGGTTGTTAGGAAGGCAAACAGGATACCTGCCTTTAATAGCTGAGGCACAGAATATAAGAGCAGGGAGGTTATGTTGGAGCTGTATATAACGCAGGTTAGGCCACAGCTGGAGTACTGTGTACAGTTCTGGTCACCACACTAGGAAGGATGTGATTGCACTGGAGAGGGTGCAGAGGAGATTCACCAGGATGTTGCTTGGGCTGGAGAATTTCAGCTATGAAGAGAGACTGGATAGGCTGGGGTTGTTTTCCTTGGAGCGGAGAAGGCTGAGGGGGACCTAATTTAGGTATATAAAATTATGAGGGGCACTGATAGGATAGATAGGAAGGAACTTTTTCCCTTAACGGATGGGTCAATAACCATGGGGCATAGATTTAAGGTAAGGGGCAGGAGGTTTAGAGGGGAGTTAAGGAAAAATATTTTCACCCAGAGGGTGGTTGGAATCTGGAACACACTGCCTGAAGGGGTGGTAGAGGCAGGAACCCTCACAACATTTAAGAAGTATTTAGATGAGCACTTGAAAGGCCATAGCATACAAGGCTACGGGCCAAGTGCAGGAAAATGGGATTAGATTGGAAGGGTGCTTGATGGTCGGCGCAGGCGCGTTGGGCCGAAGAGCCTTTTTCTGTGCTGTAAAACTGTATGATTCTAAGACTCTAAGCGTAAATTCACTAGGATGCTGTCTGGTTTGAAAATAAAAGAAATGCAAGGAAACACTGGGATAAATCGGATCATTTTTCATCAGAACAATACACATTATGGGGAAATATGATGGTGTCTATGATTTATGAAAGCATCAGACTGGGCATATCGTAGTAAGCTATTTCTAGTAGATTAGAGCTCTAGAATGAGGGGCTATGCATAAAAGATCAAAAGAATCTAAAACCGTGAGCAAAAGAAATCTCATTATGGTGTTAATAGGCTGTGGAACTCACGTCCAGGGTTGGTGGTTAGAATACCACACAATGTCCACATTGAAGATGTGATTGAACCTGGAACTTTTCTGCTCTCTGACACACTGAACAGGATGGACAAATGTGTTTAGGATTACTTCCTCTGTTAAATGCTGAGGAAAAACCGGTTGGGCTGTATGGTATTTAATGCTTTATCCAGTGAGCTGTGGTGACCAGAAAAATCCCAGATTTAATCCCCAGTTTTTGCTATATTTTCTAATCTAAATAGGGATTTTACATTTGGCCTCCACACTTCTGGATCAGGAAAGGAAAAATCTGCCAGACTTCTTGTTCTTTGTCAGTTATTTAGTGATCCCAAGTGTCAAGTAAGCATGTGAAAGTTTGGTGAGGATATCATTGAGCTCAGCTGTGATAGGATTTCCTCTGTGATCAAATAGTTATGTATTTATGTTCTTAACTCTCCCATTTAGTGAAATAGTATGTCTATTACATTCATGTATGGGGAAGAAAGCACTTGCAGTTTTATAACCTTTGTCTTCATGACAGCCCAAAATACTTTTATAGCCAATCAATTTATTTTTGAAGGGCAGTCGCTGTTGTCACGTGGGGAAACGTGGCCGCAAATTTGCCACAAATTGACAAGAGAATTAATAACCATGTGACCAAAAATGGATTTTTGTCTTCGTTGAATTTTTAACTGCTGGAAAAAAGCATGTGTAAGGTGAAAACCAAGGAAAAGCTGAGAGGTCAGATACCAGACAAGCTTACTGTGGAAGGTTTCAGGAGAACTGAATTGTTAGTGAAATAACGACAGGGAATCGAAGGGGATATTGGGTACAGTCAAATCCTATATCATAGAAGGAGTCCACTAGGGTAACTGACTCTTTAAAAATGCTCTATATGAAATAGTTCCAGAATTCTTATTGCATGGAAAGGATATTATGCTATTGTCCAAAATTGAGGGAAATGGAGTGTATCTTCATCTGGTGTTGAATGATGCATCTGGGCTGACTTTATACCACTAAACAGTTAGCTTCTAGTATAACCTGCTTTTCAGCCAACAGCAGTGGTTTATATTAGAAGCATACTGGTTAATTTATATAATTAGAGCTGATATTACAAGTGCTTCATTTTTAAAATTAATTTTGAAGATTTGTGTTGAAAACAAATCCATGGATGGATTTTTACCAGAGTCTCTGAGAAATGTGAGGTTATCCACTTTGGTGGCAAAAACAGAAATAAAGATTATCTGAATGGCGATAGATTGGGAAAGGGGGAGATGCAGCGAGACCTGGGTGTCCTTGTGCACCCGTCGCTGAAAGTAAGCATGCAGGTGCAGCAGGCAGTTAGGAAGGCAAATGGTATGTTGGCCTTCATAGCGAGAGGATTCGAGTATGGGAGCAAGGATGTTTTGCTGCAATTATACAAGGCCTTGGTGAGACCACATCTGGAGTGTTGTGTGCAGTTTTGGTCTCCTTCTCTGAGGAAGGATGTTCTTGCTATAGAGGGAGTGCAGCAAAGGTTCACCAGACTGATTCCTGGGATGGCGAGCCTGACGTATGAAGAGAGATTGGGTCGATTAGGTTTGTATTTGCTAGAGTTTAGAAGAATGAGAGGGGATCTCATAGAAACCTACACAATTCTAACAGGAGTGGACAGACTAGATGCAGGAAGGATGTTCCTGATGGCAGGGGAGTCCAGGACCAGGGTTCACAGTCTAAGGATAAGGGGTAAACCCTTTCAGACCGAGATGAGGAGGGATTTCTTCACCCAGAAAGTGGTGAACCTGTGGAATTCTCTACCACAAAAGGCAGTTGAGACTAAATCATTAAATATATTCAAGAAAGAGTTAGATATCATTCTTAGGGCTAAAGGGATCAAGGTACTGAATTTGGATGATCAGCCATGATCGTATTGAATGGCAGTGTAGGCTAAAAGGGCCGAATGGCCTACTCCTATTTTCTATGTTTCTATGTCTGGCTTTGAAAACAGTTACTGGAAGGCACCTGTTTTCAAATAATTATCCAGTAGGGATTGTTTTTGACGGGGAAGATATATACGGAGAAGTGACAGGTCAAGATTCATAGAGGTCACGAGGCTTGTCTCTTGTAACATTGTTTATCGTTTCGCTTTGGACAGTGAGTTGGAATATGGACAATAGCTTGAAAAGACAGTTGGAGAAAACGTGCTAAGAATAACAAACCACTCCAACTCAGTCTGTTCCAGCAGTTTGAAAAAAGCCTGCCAGTTTTCCATCTCTCGAGGAGCTGAAAAGCAAGTGTAAGAAGCAGACAGAAACTGTGACTGCATTCCTCCTATAAGGCCTGTTTCTGAAACCTCTGTTACTGCATTTCTTGGAAGCCTGAAAAGAACTATTCTAGGAAGATCCCAGTGCCAGCCATCTATACACATTTGGGATGCCAAACCAAAAAAAGAACATCTTTCCATATCTTCTCTCTCTTCTTCAAGAATTAGCAAGTGTTTAACCCAAGTGTTTTTTTGTCTGTTTTTGTTTTTTAATAGAGCTCTAAAATGCAAATCCCTTTATTTTTCTGGTTAACCTGTGTATGAATGTGAGGGGCTAAGGTGAAAAGGGAACTTTAATATTTCAATCTGTGTGTTTAATGCTTGACTTCATTACTGGTTAAGACTTGTTTTATAATAAACTGATAATTTTGTTGTTCACGAAACTTGGTGAGTTATTTTCTGGGATAAAATTAGAGTCTATGATTGACCGTATCGGTGAGTGGGGGAAAAAATAAAAATATATGTTGTGACCCGCGAGAAGTGGGACTAGAATAAACAGTGCAATCCTCCCGCCTCGGTTGTAACACAGTGCACACAGAGCTTGGAGTGACTTGCTAAACAGAGTCGCAACAGGAATTTGGTGGGATTCTGTAGTAAGTAGTGGGTAAATAGTATTATCAACTTGAAATTTAACTTTTTTAAACTGTAAAACTGACGGCTAACTGTCACTGACTTGCAATCAGGTGTAAGTGGTTAGCTGGCTCGGTGTCAATTATTGTGCTGGCTGTTGACTGACGCGTTACAATTAATGTGTTTTTAAGAGGTGTATATTATAAAGGGATACTTGAAAAATGCAGAGCCTTGTGTGCACTGAGCTGGGAGAAATCTGATAAATGGAATGATTTGCTAAACGGAGTGGCAATGGGAATTTGATGATGGTGGCAATTCAATGCAGAGGGCTTTCAACCAAGGAGCAACAGTAAACATGCAAATCAGAGGAATTAGATCTAAAGGAATAACATTTAAATTACCTAAGTGGAGGTTACCAATATTAAAGAGATCCAAATTCATTAAATAAAAATCTGGTATACATCAACAATTAAATAATAGGAGTAAGGGGATACTGAACTAAAAATATCCCACTCATACGTAGATAGAATTTTAAGTAAAATGATGGGAGAGCTGAGATCAGTCAGCTGCAATTCTTGAGCCATGTCGGAAATCCAGCCCACTGAGAATCATACAACCATAGAATGATTACAGCATAGAAGGTTGCCATTCGGCCTTTTGTGTCATTGCCAGCTCTCTGCAGTAGCAACTTGGCCAGTTCCATTCCCCTGTCCTTTCTCTGTAGCCCTCTAATTTTTTTCTGTTTAGATAATTACCCAATTCCCTTTTGAAAGCCACAATTGAATCTGCCTCCACTACACTCTCAGGCAGTGCATTCCAGATCCTAATCACCTGCTGTGTAAATCATCATGGTTTTTAACACCTCTATCAAATGTCCTTTAGCCTTTCTTCTCTAAGGGGAATAGCCCCAACTTCTCCAAAGTATCCATGTAATTGAAGTCCCTCATCCCCAGAAACATTCTTGTAAATCTTTTCTGCACCCTCTCTAATGCCTTCAACATCCTTCCTAAAGTGTGTTGCCCAGAATTGGACACAATCATCCAGTTGAGGGCAAACCAGAACAGAGAAGATGGTAAAAGAGGGGGGGTGTGGCATTGTTAATCAAGGAGAGTATTACAGCGACAGAAAGGACGTTTGAGGACTCGTCTACTGAGGTAGTATGGGCCGAGGTTAGAAACAGGAGAGGTGAGGTCACCCTGTTGGGAGTCTTTTATAGACCTCCGAATAGTTTCAGAGATGTAGAGGAAAGGATAGCAAATATGATTCTCGACAGGGGCGAGAGTAACAGGGTAGTTGTTATGGGGGACTTTAACTTTCCAAATATTGACTGGAAATACGATAGTTCAAGTACCTTAGATGGGTCAGTTTTTGTCCAGTGTGTGCAGGAGGGTTTTCTGACACAGTATGTAGACAGGCCAACCAGGGGCGATGCCACATTGGATTTGGTACTGGGTAATGAACCCGGCCAGGTGTTAGATTTAGATGTAGGTGAGCACTTTGGTGATAGTGATCACAATTCGGTTAGGTTTACCTTAGCGATGGGCAGGGACAGGTATATACCGCAGGGCAAGAATTATAGCTGGGGGAAAGGAAATTATGATGCGATTAGGCAAGATTTAGGATGCGTAGGATGGGGAAGGAAACTGCAGGGGATGGGAACAATCGAGGTGTGGAGCTTATTCAAGGAGCAGCTACTGCGTGTCCTTGATAAGTATGTACCTGTGAGGCAGGGAGGAAGTTGTCGAGCGAGGGAGCCGTTCTTTACTAAAGAAGTTGAAGCGCTTGTCAAGAGGAAGAAGGCGGCTTATGTTAGGATGAGACGTGAAGGCTCAGTTAGGGCGCTTGAGAGTTACAAGCTAGCCAGGAAGGATCTAAAGGGAGAACTAAGAAGAGCAAGGAGAGGACACGAGAAGTCATTGGCGGATAGGATCAGGGACAACCCTAAGGCTTTCTATAGGTATATCAGGAATAAAAGAATGACTAGAGTTAGATTAGGGCCAATCAAGGATAGTAGTGGGAAGTTGTGTGTGGAATCAGAGGAGATAGGGGAAGCGTTAAATGAATATTTTTCGTCAGTATTTACAGTAGAGAAAGAAAATGTTGTCGAGGAGAATACTGAGATTCAGACTACTAGGCTAGATGGGATTGAGGTTCACAAGGAGGAGGTGTTAGCAATTTTTGAAAGTGTGAAAATAGATAAGTCCCCTGGGCCAGATGGGATTTATCCTAGGATTCTCTGGGAAGCCAGGGAGGAGATTGCAGAGCCTTTGTCCTTGATCTTTATGTCGTCATTGTCGACAGGAATAGTGCCGTAAGACTGGAGGATAACAAATGTTGTCCCCTTATTCAAGAAGGGGAGTAGAGACAGCCCTGGTAATTATAGACCTGTGAGCCTTACTTCGGTTGTGGGTAAAATGTTGGAAAAGGTTATAAGAGACAGGATTTATAATCATCTTGAAAAGAATAAGTCCATTAGCGATAGTCAGCACGGTTTTGTGAAGGGTAGGTCGTGCCTCACAAACCTTATTGAGTTTTTCGAGAAGGTGACCAAACAGGTGGATGAGGGTAAAGCAGTGGATGTGGTGTATATGGATTTCAGTAAGGCATTTGATAAGGTTCCCCACGGTAGGCTATTGCAGAAAATACGGAAGTATGGGGTTGAAGGTGATTTAGAGCTTTGGATCAGAAATTGGCTAGCTGAAAGAAGACAGAGGGTGATGGTTGATGGCAAATGTTCATCCTGGAGTTTAGTTACTAGTGGTGTACCGCAAGGATCTGTTTTGGGGCCACTGCTGTTTGTCATTTTTATAAATGACCTGGAAGAGGGTGTAGAAGGGTGGGTTAGTAAATTTGCAGATGACACTAAGGTCGGTGGAGTTGTGGATAGTGCCGAAGGATGTTGTAGGGTACAGAGGGACATAGATAGGCTGCAGAGCTGGGCTGAGAGATGGCAAATGGAGTTTAATGCGGAAAAGTGTGAGGTGATTCACTTTGGAAGGAGGAACAGGAATGCAGAGTACTGGGCTAATGGGAAGATTCTTGGTAGTGTAGATGAACAGAGAGATCTTGGTGTCCAGGTACATAAATCCCTGAAAGTTGCTACCCAGGTTAATAGGGCTGTTAAGAAGGCATATGGTGTGTTAGCTTTTATTAGTAGGGGGATCGAGTTTCGGAGCCACGAGGTCATGCTGCAGCTGTACAAAACTCTGGTGAGACCGCACCTGGAGTATTGCGTGCAGTTCTGGTCACCGCATTATAGGAAGGATGTGGAAGCTTTGGAAAGGGTGCAGAGGAGATTTACTAGGATGTTGCCTGGTATGGAGGGAAGGTCTTACGAGGAAAGGCTGAGGGACTTGAGGTTGTTTTCGTTGGAGAGAAGGAGGAGGAGAGGTGACTTAATAGAGACATATAAGATAATCAGAGGGTTAGATAGGGTGGATAGTGAGAGTCTTTTTCCTCGGATGGTGATGGCAAACACGAGGGGACATAGCTTTAAGTTGAGGGGTGATAGATATAGGACAGATGTTAGAGGTAGTTTCTTTACTCAGAGAGTAGTAGGGGCGTGGAACGCCCTGCCTGCAACAGTAGTAGACTCGCCAACTTTAAGGGCATTTAAGTGGTCATTGGATAGACATATGGATGAAAATGGAATAGTGTAGGTCAGATGGTTTCACAGGTCGGCGCAACATCGAGGGCCGAAGGGCCTGTACTGCGCTGTAATGTTCTAATTCTAATTAATGAAGGTTTGCCATAACTTTCTTGGTTTATGCCCATATTGATGACGCCTAGAATCACATATGCGTTTTTAATCACTTTCTCAATCTGCCCTGCCACCTTTAACAATTCTTGCACATACGTCCTCGGGTCCTTCTGCTCCTGCGCCCATTTTAGAATTGTATCCTTTATTTTAGTTTAGTTTAGAGATACAGCACTGAAACAGGCCCTTCGGCCCACCGAGTCTGTGCCGACCATCAGCCACCCATTTATACTAATCCTACACTAATCCCATATTCCTACCACAATCCCCACCTGTCCCTTTATTCCCTACCACCTACCTACACTAGGGGCAATTTATAATGGCCAATTTACCTATCAACCTGCAAGTCTTTTGGTGGTGGGAGGAAACCGGAGCACCCAGAGGAAACCCACGCAAACATAGGGAGAACTTGCAAACTCCACACAGGCAGTACCCAGAATTGAACCCGGGTCGCTGGAGCTGTGAGGCTGCGGTGCTAACCACTGCGCCACTGTGCCGCCCTATTTTATATTGCTTCTCCTCATTTTTCCTTACCAAAATGTATCACTTCACACTTCTCTGCATTAAATTTCATCTGCCATGTATCCACCCATTCCATCAGCCTGTCTGTGTCCTCTTGAAGTTTATACTGTCCTCCACACAGTTCACAATACTTCCAGGTTTTGTGTCATCTGCAAGTTTTGAAATTGTGCGCCTGCACACCCATGTCTCGGTCATTGATACATATCAGGAAAAGCAGTGGTCCCAGTCCTGACTCCTGTGTAACCCCACGACATGCCTTCTTCCAGTCCAAAAAAACAGCCATTCACTACTACTGTTTTCTATCGCTTGGTCAACTTTGTATCCATGTTGCCACTGACCCTTTAATTCCATGGCCTTTTGCTCGGTTGACAAGCTTGTTATGTGACACATTGTCAAACACCTTTTGGCTTTTGTCACATCCAGGATAACCACACGTCCAGGAAGTGTCTCCAGTTGCTCGAGCTCAGTCTCTGAGCATGAGAAGCAGCTGGAGCAATTGCAGGGCATACAGAAGACAGAAAATTTCCTGGAGCAGACTGGTCATCCTACAGCTACAGAGTTTTTCAGAGAATAGTAAATGGATGACCATCTGGCAGGTTAGGACGAGGCAGGGAGTGCAGGAATCCTCCAGGAGTATAGGACTGTCGAGCCAATTTTTAGTGCTGAATACCAATGTTGGGGCATGCATTTGAGAGCATATCTGCTCCATTGTAGGGTGAATGATTGCTGTACCCCCGTGTGCAAAGTGTAGAAATGCATTGGTTATAGGGGTTCAATGGTCAGGGAGATAGACGAGCATTCCTGCCGACATGAGTCCTGCATAGAGTGTTGCCTCACTGAGTAAATGACATCATTGAGCGGGTGCCAAATATTTTGAGGGGGGAAGGGAACAGCCAGAAGTTGTGGTCCATGTGGAAACTACTGGCATCGGAAGATAAAAGGTTGAGGTCCTGCAGGCCGAGTTCCAGAAGCTCGGAAGGAAGCTCGAGCAGGACATCAGAAGTTGCATTCTCTGCCATGCACGAGTGAGTATAGGAGCATTAGAATAAAGCAGGTTAACACATGGCTGTAGAAATGGCCCAGATTTCTGGCACATTGGGATGAGTTCTGGGGCAGGAGGAAATTGTTCAATTGAGGTTGCACCTCAACATAGCTGGGACTAAAGTTCTCATGGAAAGGTTAACTAATGCTGTGGGGAGGGGTGGGTGTGGGTGGGGGGTTGGATCTGCTTTTTTATTGTAATTCATTTTGTTACTTGAAACACATGCATCGGTTGTAGCAACTGCGGAATCAGGTCTTTAATGAGATATCACACTAACCCAGTCCAGTATGTGCACTCAAGGCACTTCATACTACACGGTCCAGTATGTGCATATTGGTCGATTGTAAGCTGGTATATTATACGATCCAACATGAGTACTCTGATCCACCTCACTCTACTATCCAACATGAGTACTGGTACATCACATTCCACAATCCAGCATGTGTACCACTCAAAGCTCTGACACTAATTCTACCTTTGATCTCTACATACCATGCATATAGTCATAAGGGCACAGAAGGAGGCTATTCGGCCCATCGAGTCCATGCTATCTCTGTTGAGCAATCCAATCAGTCCCATTCTCCAGCTCTATCTCCATAAGTAAGTTTATTTCCTCAAGTGCCCATCCAATTTCCTTTTGAAATTATCAATCTCCACTTCCACCACTCTCGTCGGCAGCGAGTTCCAAGTCATTAATACTTACTGTGTAAAGGGGAAAAAAAAAAGTTCTTCCTCACATCCCCCTGCATCTCTTGCCCAAAACCTTCAATCTGTGTCCCTAGTACAAGGACTAGGGACATCAGTTAATGGGAATAGCTTGTCTTTGTCTACCCTATCCAAACCTGTCATAATCTTGTACACCTCGATCAAATCTCCCCTCAATTTCTTTTGCTCCAGCTTCTCCATCCTAACTTTGTAGCGAAAATCCCTCGCTCCTGGAACCATTCTCAAGGACCCTTACAATCTTTCTAAAGTGTGGTGACCAGAACCAGGCACAATACTCTCATGTGGCCTAACCAGAGCTTTACACAAGTTCAGAATAACCTCCCTGCTTTTGTACTCAATACCTCTATTTCTGAAGCCCAAAATCCTGTATGCTTCACTAATTACACTCTCAATATGCCCTGCCACCTTCAATGATCTATGCACATGAAACCCCAAGGTCCTGCTGGACCTGTACACTCTTTAGATCTGTACCACTTAGTCTATGTTGCTTCTCCCCATCCCTTTTGTCAAACTGCATCATCTCACACTTCTCTGTATTAAATTCCATCTACCACTTGTCCGCCCATTCTGCTAGCCTATCTGTTGTTTTTAAAATTCATTCATGGGATGTAGGCAACGCTGGCCAGGCCTGCATTTATTGCCCCATCTCTAATTGCCCTTGAGAAGGTTGTGGTGAGCTGCCTTCTTGAACCACTCCAGTCCATTTTGTGTAGGTACACCCACAGTGCTGTTAGGAAGGGAGTTCCAGGATTTTGACCCACCGACAGTGAAGGAACGGCGATATAGTTCCAAGTCAGGATGGTGTGTGACTTGGAGGAGAACTTGCAGGTGGCGGTGTTCCCATGCATTTGCTGCCCTTGTCTTTCTAGTTGGTAGAGGTCGCAGGTTTGGAAGGTGCTGTCTAAGGAGTCTTGGTGCATTGCTGCAATGCATCTTGTAGATGGTACACACTGCTGCCACTGTGTGTCGGTGGTGGAGGGAGTGAGTGTTTGGAGATGGGGTGCCAATCAGGCGGGCTGTTTTGTCCTGAATAGTGTTGAGCTTCTTGAGTGTTTTGGGAGCTGCACCCATCCAGGCAAGTGGAGAGTATTATGCCTTGTAGATGGTGGACAGGCTTTGGGGAGTCAGGAGGTGAGTTACTCACCTCAGGATTCCTAGCCTCTGACCTGCTCTTGTAGCCACGGTATTTATATGGCTACTCCAGTTCAGTTTCTGGTCAATGGTAGCCCCTAGGATGTTGATAGTGGGGTATTCAGTGATGGTAATGCTATTGAATGTCAAGGGGAGATGGTTAGATTCTCTCTTGTTGGAGATGATCATTGCCAGGCACTTGTGTGGTGCGAATGTTACTTGCCACTTAGCCCAAGCCTGGATATTGTTCCGGTCTTGCTGCATTTCTACACTGACTGCTTCGGTATCAGAGGAGTCACGAATGGGGCTCAACACTGTGCAATCATCAGTGAACATCTCCCTTTCTGACCTCCTGTTTGAAGGAAGGTCATTGATGAAGCAGCTGCAGATGGTTGGGCCGAGGACACTACCCTGAGGAAATCCTGCAGTGATGTCCTGGAGCTCAGATGATTGAACTCCAACAACCACAACTATCTTCCTTTGTGCTAGGTATGACTCCAGCCAGCGGAGGCGTTTCCCCCTGATTCCCATTGACTCCAGTTTTGCTCAGGCTCCTTGATGCCATACTCCGTCAGAAGCTGCCTTGATGTCGAAGGCAGTCACTCTCACCTCACCTCTTGAGTTCAGCTCTTTTGTCCATGTTTGAACCAAGGCTGTAATGAGGTCAGGAGCTGAGTGGCCCTGGCGGAACCCAAACTGTGTGTCACTGAGCCGGTTATTGCTAAGCAAGTGCCATTTGATGGCACTGTTGATGACACCTTCCATCACTTTACTGGTGATCGAGAGTAGGCTGATGGGGCGGTAACTGGCCAGGTTGGACTTGTCCTGCTTTTTGTGTACAGGACATACCTGGGCAATTTTCCACATTGCAGGGTAGATGCCAGTGTTGTAGCTGTACTGGAACAGCTTGGCTAGGGGTGTGGCAAGTTCTGGAGCACAAGTGTTCAGTACTATTGCTGGAATATTGTCAGGGCCCATAGCCTTTGCTGTATCCAGTGCCTTCAGTCGTTTCTTGATATCATGTGGAGTGAATCGAATTGGCTGCAGTTTGGCATCTGTGATGCTGAGGACTTCAGGAGGAGGCCAAGATGGATCATCAACTCGACACTTCTGGCTGAAGATTGTCGCAAATTCTTCAGCCTTATCTTTCGCACTGATGTGCTGGGCTCCCCCATCATTGACAGTGGGGAAATTTGTGGAGCCACCTCCTCCAGTTAGTTGTTTAATTGTCCACCACATTCATGGCTGGATGTGGCAGGACTGCAGAGTTTAGATCTGATCTGTTGGTTATGGGATCGCTTAGCTCTGTCTATCGCATGCTGCTTCTGCAGTTTGGCACACAGATAGTCCTGTGTTGTAGCTTCACCAGGTTGACACCTCATTTTTTTGAGGTATGCCTGGTGCTGCTCCTGGCATGCCCTCCTGCACTCTTCATTGAACCAGGGTTGGTCTCCTGGCTTGATGGTAATGGTAGAGTGGGGGATCTGCCGGGCCATGAGGTTACAGATTGTGATTGAGTACAATTCTGCTGCTGCTGATGGCCCACAGTGCCTCATGGATGCCCAGTTTTGCATTGCTAGATCTATTCAAAATCTATCCCATTTAGCACGGTGATAGTGCCACACAGCACGAAGCAGGGTATCCACAAGGACTGTGCGGTGGTCACTCCTACCAATACGGTCATGGATGGATGCATCTGCGGCAGGCAGATTGGTGAGGACGAGGTCAAGTATGTTTTCCCCTGTTGTTGGTTCCCTCACTACCTGCTGCATGCCCAGTCTAGCAGATATGTCCTTTAGGACTCGGCCAGCTCAGTCAGTAGTGGTGCTACCGAGCCACTCTTGGTGATGGACATTGAAGTCCCCCACCCAGAGTACATTTTGTGCCCTCGCCACCTGCAGTGCTTCCTCCAAGTGCTGTTCAAAATGGAGGAGTACTGACTCATCAGCTGAGGGAGGGCGGTAGGTGGTAATCAGCAGGAGGTTTCCTTGTCCATGTTTGACCTGATGCCATGAGACTTCATGGAGTCCAGAGTCGATGTTGAGGACTCCCAGGGCAACTCCCTCCCTACTATATACCACTGTGCCGCCACCTCTGGTGGTTCCGCCCTGCCAGCGGGACAGGACATACCCGGGGATGGTGATGGCAGTATCTGGGTTCTTGTCAGGTATGATTCCGTGAGTATGACTATGTCAGGCTGTTGCTTGACTAGTCTGTGGGACAGCTCTCCCAACTTTGGCACAAGCCCCCAGATGTTAATAAGGAGGACTTTGCAGGGTCGACAGGGCTGGATTTGCTGCTGTTGTTTCCAGTGCCTAGGTCAATGCTGGGTGGTCTGTCTGGTTTCATTCCTTTTTATTGGTTTCGTAGCGGTTAGATACAACTGAGTGGCTTGCTAGGCCACTTCAGAGGGCATGTAAGAGTCAACCACATTGCTGTGGGTCTGGAGTCACATGTCGGCCAGACCAGGTAAGGACAGCAGATTTCCTTCCCTGCAGGACATTAGTGAATCAAATGGGTTTTTACAACAATCGACAATGGTTTCATGGCCATCATTAGACTAGCTTTTTAATTCCAGATTTATTAATTGAATTCAAATTCCACCTTCTGCTGTGGTGGGATTTGAACCCATACCCCCAGCGAAATACCCTCGGTCTCTGGGTTACTAGTCCAGTGATAATACCACTACGCCACTGCCTCCCCTGTCCTGTTGCAGTTGATGTTATCATCCTCGCTGTGATGTATACTACCACTAAAGCATAGCACATCAAAGGTACATAAAAGTTACATTAAAATAGCAATGTGGAGACACTTGGCTCCTCCCAATTGCTCCTAATCATTCTGTTGCCATGGTTACACGGCCCACTTCATTGTATTACTGTAAACACCAGTGACCAAACCAACATCTCTCAGACCATGAAAGACATTGGTGATTGACTTTCACACATTCCATCAGTTCATTAATCTTAAGAAGAAACTCTTGCCTTGGGCCCACTTACACAATCCAACCCATTTCAGCAGAAAGCTGTTTTAACTCATCGGCCAAGATTTTACCTGGGCGACGGGTTCTTGAACACCAGCTGATGTGCTGGTGAGAGCCCCACGTCACCTCCTCTGGGGAAGACCTGCAAACTCAGGTGCCAATTAAGCATTTAAGTGGACAGGGGCTCAAGGACTCTGGCCACAGAAGTCTTGCTGTCAGCTGTCGGCCAATTAGAGGCTGGTAGCTCTTCAGCTGAGCAGCGCCACAGTGGAGGTAGTGGCTGCTGCTGGTACTGGACTCACCGAAGGTGCTGGACCTAGGCCACAGCTAAGTCAGGGAGGGAGAGGTTTCCCGGGGTGGGAGTCGTGGGGGAGGTGAGGTCGGCAACAAGGGCAGGGTGGCTCACAGCAAGCGTCCCCCCCCCCCCCACCCCCACCTGATACCGGGTCACTCGTGCCTTTTAACGAGGGCACCCACAACTGGCAAGCAACCCACATGGGTATGCTTGGCGTGCTCCCTGTAGAGCGATAGGCCCGCCCACCCACCACTGGGCTAATTCTGGCGGGATGAGGCACTTAACTGTGAGCTGTGAACAGCCTTTCCGCCCTGGACCTAATTTGGGGGAGGAGGAGGGATCCCTGCCACCATCCCGCCCGGTTATATGCTTTCCCGTAAAATTGCCACAGGGCGAGAGCATAAAATTCCCCCAATGTATGCTGATCCCACAAACAGCTCAGGACATTCAAATATGCAGGCAGCGCGGACGGTTTAAACTAATTTTACAGGGGGCTTCAGCACCAGGATGAAATTTAGCGAAGAGGAACAAGGTTCCCTGAGGCCTGGAAAAGACAAATAGCACTAAAGTAAAGAATAGGTTGACAAGAGGTTTACAAAGTTATGAGCGGCATGGACAGAGTGGAGAGTCAGAAGCTTTTTCCCAGGGTGGAAGAGTCAGTTACTAGGGGACATAGGTTTAAAGTGAGAGGGGCAAAGTTTAGAGGGGATGTGCGAGGCAAGTTCTTTACACAGAGGGTGGTGAGTGCCTGGAACTTGCTGCCGGGGGAGGTGGTGGAAACAGGTACGATAGCGACGTTTAAGAGGCATCTTGACAAATATATGAATAGGAAGGGAATAGAGGGATACGGACCCCGGAAGTGCAGAAGGTTTTAGTTTAGGCAGGCATCAAGATCGGCGTAGGCTTGGAGGGCCGAATGGCCTGTTCCTGTGCTGTACTGTTCTTTGTTTGTAATGGTGAAGCAATGAGAAACGGGCAAATGCAAAGGAATCTGAAGATGAGTTTGGAGCGCACGTGTATAAATGCAGTGGATAAGATCGGTGAGCTGCAGGCTAGTGAAATGGAGCAAATGGAGCTTGTTTCAGTGAGAGAGCATTTGGAGAACGGTGATCATAATATCATTAGGTTTAGAATAGTTATGGAATAGGACGAGATGCAATCATGTGTCAGAGTAGTTGAGACTAACTTCAGTGAGTTGAAAAGTGATCTAGCCCAGGAGGATTGAAATCAAATTGGTCGGCAAAACAGTAATTGAACAGGAGACACATATCCATAAGGGGAAAAGGAAGAGCATCCAAAACAAGAGTTCCTTGGATGACCAAAGATATAGAGGTTAAAATGGGACAGGAAATGTAAGGTCTATGATACAGTAAAGAACCAAGCTGAATGGAAAAAGTATGGAGGAGATTTTATAAAGGGATAAAGGAGGAAAAGAGAGAGGATGAGAATAGATTGGCGACAGAAACGGGAATGCAAAAGTCTTTCACTATTAAATAATGAAAGGATGTGGCTGATTAGGGACCAAAAAGGAGATGTTCTTGACACAAAGGGTGTAGCTCATGTACTGAATGACTGAATGTCTTCACTGAAGATGATGATTCAGCCAATGTCACAATAGAGAAGGCAGAAGGAATAGGATTAAAGTAGATAAAGTGGAAGTACTTAAAGGATTGATAGTCCTCAAAATAAAAAAAAAAGTCACCCAGTCCAGATGGGATGCATCCTAAGTTACTGGGGAAAATGAGGGTAGAAATTGCAATGGCTCTGGCCAGAATCGTCCAATCCTGCTTGGATAGGGAGGTGATGCTGGAGGACTGGAGGAATGCAAGTGGTCCAAACCTGTTTTTTTTTGAGAAAAAAAAATTAGAGGGATAAGCCTGGAAACTACAGGCTAGTCAGCCTAATTCGATGGTGGAAAACAATAATCCAGGGCAAAATTACTTGGCATTTGGAAAAGTCAGCATGAATTTGTTAAAGGCAAGTTGTGTTTGAATAACTTGATCGAGCTCTTTGAAGTAATGCAGAGGATTAATGAGGGTAGTGCAGTTGTATATATGGACTTTCAAAAAGTGTTTGACAAAGGACCACATAATAAAATTATTAGCAAACTAAAAGACCATGGGATTAAAGGGACAGTGGCAGCCTGGACACACAATTGGTTAAGGATCAGAAAGCAGAGAGTAGTGGTAGATGGTTGTTTTACAGACTGGAGAGACAGTGCTATTCTCCAGGGTATGGTGTTGAGGCCACTGTTCTATTTAATGTATATTTGGTGAGGTGGACTTGGGTGTATAGGGCATAATTTAAAAAGGTTGCAAATGATATGAAACTCAGAAATGTAGTTAACTATGAGAACAGTAACTTCAGAAGAATATAGATGGATTCATCTGTCGACGCAACAGAAGAGTGTTCAGCAAGGAGATTGGTTGTTCACCAAAATAATGCGGATGCTGGAAATCTCAAATAAAAACAGAAAGAGCTGGAAATACTCAGGTCTGGCAGCATCTGTGGAGAGAGAGGTTATTGACCTGAAACATTGACTCCATTTCTCTCTTCATGGATGCTGCCAGACCTGCTGAGTATTTCCAGCACTTTCTGGGCTGGATCTTGTGCTCGGCCCGATGTCTGTTTCCATGGTTGCGGGGAGGGTGTGTGGGAGCAGAGTGCCGGAGAATCAGTGCGGCACTAGCCGCCATGGAACCCGATGCCAGGATTGCTGAGCCCATTCTTCACGGTGATGGGGGAGCTGGGTGGTGGCCCCTCCGCCACTCTGATAGGATCCTAGCTTGAATATTTAAAATACCTATCTGCATACATTTACCATGTCATCCGCCGCAATCTTCCCATACATTCCCAATCTCCGGCGCAACATGCAGCACTCGCACCTTGGCTTTCCCATCCAGGAGAAGTTGGTGCCACGGAGGTGGGGAAGGGGTCGCTGCTGTATTCTGACTATGGGTTGGGGGGGAAAGCAGTCAACTCTGCATTCTGTGTATAGATGGGGATGCAGGGGAAGGGGTCAGCTCTGCATTGAATATAGATTTGGGGAGGGCTGGGGAAAGGGGTCAACTCTGCATTGAGTATAGATTGGGGATGGGGAAGGGGTCAACTCTGCATTGAATATAGATTTGGGGAGGGTCAGTGGTAGGGAAACTATTAGAAAGGATTATTCGGGAAGGATTTACTCACATTTGGAAACAAATGAACTTATTATTGAGAGACGGCATGGTTTTGTGAAGGGGAGGTCGTGTCTTACTAATTTGATTGAGTTTTTTGAGGAAGTGACGAAGATGATTAATGAAGGAAGGGCAGTGGATGTTATCTATATGGACTTTAGTAAAGCCTTTGACAAGGTCCCGCATGGCAGACTGGTACAAAAGGTGAAGTCACACGGGATCAGAGGTGAGCTGGCAAGATGGATACAGAACTGGCTTGGTCAAAGAAGACAGAGGGTATCAGTGGATGGGTGTTTTTCTGAATGGAGGGATGTGACTAGTGGTGTTCCGCAGGGATCAGTGCTGGGACCTTTTGCTGTTTGTAGTATATATAAATGATTTGGAGGAAAATGTATCTGGTCTGATTAGTAAGTTTGTGGACGACACAAAGCTTGGTGGAGTTGCGGATAATGATGAGGATTGTCAGAGGATACAGCAGGATATAGATCGGTTGGAGACTTGGGTGGAGAAATTGCAGATGGAGTTTAACCCGGACAAATGTGAGGTAATGCATCTTGGAAGGTCGAATGCAGGTGGGAGGTATACAGTACATGGCAGAACCCTTAGGAGTATTGACAGGCAGAGAGATCTGGGCGTACAGGTCCACAGGTCACTGAAAGTGGCAACGCAGGTGGATAAGGTAGTCAAGAAGGCATACGGCGTGCTTGCCTTCATCGGTCGGGGCATAGAGTATAAAAATTGGCAAGTCATGTTGCAGCTGTACAGAACCTTAGTTAGGCCACACTTAGAATATTGCGTGCAATTCTGGTCACCACACTACCAGAAGGACGTGGAGGCTTTGGAGAGGGTACAGAAGAGGTTTACCAGGATGTTGCCTGGTCTGGAGGGTATTAGCAATGAGGAGAGGTTGGATAAACTTGGATTGTTTTCACTGGAAAGACGGAGATGGAGGGGCGACATGATAGAGGTTTACAAAGTAATGAGCGGCATGGACAGAGTGGATAGTCAGAAGCTTTTTCCCAGGGTGGAAGAGTCAGTTACTAGGGGACATAGGTTTGAGGTGCGAGGGAAAAGGTTTAGAGGGGATGTGCGAGGCAAGTTTTTTACACAGAGGGTGGTGAGTGCCTGGAACTTGCTGCCAGGGGAGGTGGAGGAAGCAGATACGATAGCGACGTTTAAGAGACATCTTGACAAATACATGAATAGGAAGGGAATAGAGGGATATGGGCCCCGGAAGTGCAGAAGGTGTTAGTTTAGGCAGGCATCAAGAGCGGCGCAGGCTTGGAGGGCCGAATGGCCTGTTTCTGTGCTGTACTGTTCTTTGTTCTTAATATTAGATCTAAAATAGCCCGTTCGCTAGTTGGTTCCCCAGCATACTGTTCTAGAAAATTACCTTGCATACAGGAATTTGTCCTCCGCAGCATTAGTGCTAATTTGGTTTACCCAGTCTATTTGCAGATTAAAAGCCCCATTAATTACTGTATTACCCTTGTTGCATGCACCGCTAGTTTTCTAATCTATATCATGCCCTACATTGTCACTCTTGTTTTGTGTCCTCTAAAGAACTGATACCAATGTTTGCTGCCTCTTGCTGTTTCATAGCTCTACCCAAACTGATTCCACATCTTGATCTTTCAATCTAAGATCCTCTCTCTCATGTACTAATCTCTAAGATCCTCTCTCACAAATGTACTGACTTATTGTAAGGCTGAAGCGTTCTGAGGCTTGGGCAAAGTGGTAAACAAGCTATTGGATTTCCTCCAGATTACGTGCTCTGAGAGCACAGTTGTCAGCAAACAAGAGTTCACTTAGTAGCTGTTCTTTGATCTTCTGTGCGAGCCTTGAGCCTTTGCTGATTGAAGAGGTCGCTGTACATCCTGAAGTGAATGTGTGCTGCAATGTCAAGATCTTTGAGTGTATACAAGAACATAGCCAAAAGGTAGATGGCAAACAGAAATGGAGCCATTATGCAGCCTTGCTTGGCACCATTGGTGACAGGAAAGGTGTCTGATATTGCACCATTCTGCATCACACTGGCCATCGTGCCATCATGAAATGAGCAATGACCCTGATCGTCTTTTCAAGACAGCCATATTTGTATGGCTCTGTCTACAGGCCTTCATGGTTTACTGTGTTGAAGGCCTTAGTCAGGTCAACAAACATCATGTAGAGGTCCTTGTTCAGTTTGTGGGACCTTTCTTGGAATTTGACTTGCCACAAAGATCGTGTTGACTTTACTCGTTCAGCACGACAGCCACACTATGATTCTGGGTGCACCGAGTCTGTAAGAGTGACCATTCTGTTGTGGATAACCATTGCAAGAATTTTTTCCCCTGTGAAGAGGTGAAATATTGCAGCAATTGTTACAGATGGACTTGCTTCCCTTCAGTTCAGTTCGGTGAGTTATGGAAGCATCTTTGTAATCTTGGGGCACAATGCCCTGGTTCCAGAATAAGCAGAAGAGATTCCTAACTATGTGAGCACCTCAGTACTTGAATACTTCAGGTGGAATGCCATCAGCTGTCGGAGACTTGCAGACACTTGCTTTACGGCCTTGGTCACTTGGGTTTGAGATGGATCGCAGGCAAGCTCATCCACAACATGATTCAATGCTGTTGTTGCACACTGTGGATTCTTGGTTCAGGAGATTGTTAAAATGCTCTGCCCAATGAAAGATAATCTCATGCCTGTTCATTAGGAGCTGATACCCATCCTTTCAGCAGATGGCAATCATACTGTTTGGTTTTGGGGCCATGGACAGATCAGAGACCCTCATGGAGAGCCTTCAGATTGTGTTCATCAGCTTCCTGATGTTCTGCAGCCTTGTTCTTCTCTCTTAGTTTGGTCTGTAGCAGGTCTTTTACTTGATGGTGACTTTTTTTGTCAATATTCACAGATCCTACATATCTGACAAAAAAAATTACCATCAAGCAAAAGACCTGCTGCAGACCAAAAGCGACCAAGATATAGCCAAGCTCTTGTTGAACCAATCTTGCCGCCTCTGTTTGAATCCAAGACCGTTAGATGCAGTGCTGTGAGTAACATCCCTTAACTTCTTCCAAGGATCTGCAATGTCTGTTATCATCTGGGATACCGGCAAGCGCACTGGCTAATTTTTATTCCAGTTCCTGTCTCTTGGCCGAGTCTTTTAGGATAGTTACATCAAGCTTCCTTTGTGGTTTGACTGTCGTAGTGCTTTGAGTTACCTGCAAGGACGTGATGCTCCTGACAAGCTGCTGGTCTGAGCATTCAGCACCTCTAAGGCAGCAGGTAGAGTGCACATCCTTGAGGTGTCTCTGTGTACGATAATGTAGTCCAACATGTGCCATTGTTTAGATCTGGGGTGCGTCCATGTTGTTTTCAATTTATCAGCTTGTTGGAAGGTTGTATTTGTGATGGTGAGGTCAAACTCACTGCACTTGGAGAGAAGAAGCTAGCCGTTGGAGTTTACTCTCCCAATGTGTGGTGTCCCAGTACTCCCCTCCATGTATCATAGTCTGTACCAACACAGGCACTGAAATCACCAAGGGTGATGAGTTTGCCCTGGTGCGGTACTCTGATGATCCTCTTGAGATCATCGTAAAATGCTTCTTTGACCTCGGTCTGTGTGTGTCATTGTTGGTGCATTGGCGCTGATGAGTGTTCCATAGTGGCTCCTAATGAGACTAATTCGAAGTAACATGAGTCAGTCATTGATATCCTTGGGAAGTGAGCCGAGCTTATGTGCCAATTCGGATTGAATGACAATGCCTATACCTGACTGTCGAGGCTTGTCCTTGGACTTGTCAATCTGGTAGAATGTGTAGCCTGCTCCGACTTCCTGAAAATTCGACTCCTCTGCAAATCTTGTTTCACTTAAAGTGGCTGCGTCAGTATTGTACCTACCCAGGATTCCGGCTATGAGGGCTGTTCTACGTTCTGGTCCTGTATTATTGCCTAAAAAGTGTTCTGACATTCCACGAGCCGAGTGCCATTCGATTAGTTAAGTTGTCCTTTGAGTTTGAGTTTTCTTTGTTTTGACTGCAGTGATTGGTGACCAGCCAGGAATGGTGACCTGGCAGGTTCAGAGAGGGCAGGATGTGTTTAGGTTTCGTTTTCTTGCCCTTCCCTGGATTGGGAAGAGCAGCGCTGTACCTAAAAAGGTCTGCTTTGACGCCTTAGGAGGATATGAACTCCCCGATCTATGGAGAGTGACCATCGCCCTCAGGCTGCCTGTGTGCAGGATTATGACTGAACACTGCCAGGATTATCCTCGACCTGTCCCCGTTGCCGCTTCCCCATCACCACAGGGCCTGTAATTGGGTATGCTGGTTGATTTGATTGCTGAACAACTGCACATTGGTTATATTTAAGTAGGTGAGGTTTGTGCAGAGACGCTCCCACACTCTCATCTGCTATGGACATAACATGGGACGGCACAGTAGTTAGCACTGCAGCCTCACAGCTCCAGCGACCCAGGTTCGGTTCTGGGTACTGCCTGTGCAGAGTTTGCAAGTTCTCCCTGTGACCGCGCGGGTTTCCACCGGATGCTGCAGTTTCCTCCCAAAGCCAAAGACTTGCAGGTTGATAGGTAAATTGGCCATTGTAAAATTGCCCCGAGTGTAGGTAGGAGAATTGAGGGAAGTTGGGGATGTGGTAGGGAATATGGGATTAATGTAGGATTAGTATAAATGGGTGGTTGGTCGGCACAGACTCGGTGGGCCGAAGGGCCTGTTTCAGTGCTGTATCTCTCTGTGACTGTATGACTCTGACATGTGGGAAATGGTGTGGCTTGTTTCCACTGGTCATCTCCCAACTGACCACAGGTAGTGTTTTTGTTTAAAATAGTGTTTCAGCCCCTGTGTTTTGTCGGCTAAATAAACAGACAGGGACAGGTTTTCTCATGCGTTTAAAACAGATGACTGAACATTTATTGAAAAATAATCACCTGAAATGTCTGCAACATCACAAACGCACACATTCACTCTCTAACGCACACTCAAGAAAAGATAGCTAGATGACAAAGGGTAAGTAAGAGGCATTAAGAAATTAAGGTGTAAAGGTCTGAATTCTGATGAAAGGTCACAGACCTGAAACTTTAACTCTGCTTCTTTCTCCATAGATGCTGGTTGACCCGAGCATTTCCAGCATTTTCTGCCTTTATTTCAGATTTCCAGCACCTTGCTTTTGTTTTGGTGTAAAAGTCTGCTGTTTTCAGGAAAAACCTGTGGGATCCTCTTAGAAGTTAAGTTTTAAAGTTGCAGGGTTGTTTGCTGATTGTCTTGCACTTTCTGGGTTGCTGACGGCTACTGGCATTCGACACTTCAGTTTGAAGACTGTGCGGGTGCTTCTCAGTTCAATTCTTATAAGTGGAGGAGTTGTTCAAAAGGCACTCATTTCTCTTCTGCAGTTGGTTGCCAGCTCATCTCAGCAGGGTTCAACTGTCTTAGCTGCAATTGATCTATCTATCTCTCTCTCTCTGCCTTGTTCTGGAATTCAAGATGGCTTTCGATGTTCTTTCTGTGCCTGATGATCTGATATCTTGATGGCTGATGACTCTTTATTCTCCAAAAATGTTACCTTTAATGGTAAATTCATAAAGGGTTAGTTTTACCCATGTGCCTTTAAGCTTTTGGTTCCTGAGGGGCTGCACAATAGCTTCTGATCTCAGCCCATTTTGATAAGATGAGGGATGTCCACATTTTAATAGTGATTGTAGCTGGAGATGGAGCATCTGCTAATGTCTTTGTTTTAGCTCACTTTGTGGATAACTCACATTCATATATGATCAGCTATTTAATTTCAATGTAGACGGGGTTAACGAGTTTCAATTATAGCAGACATGGATGTGTATTTCAGTGCAGGGGTAGGCATGCGCCTTGTGACTTTGTCATCCATCTTGTTGAAGGCAAGTGCATCAGTTTTTAAATTTTTTAAAATATAACTTGATTTTTATTTTATATTTCCATTGCTGCACTTCCTCTGAGTGTGACACGCCTGAGACAATTAATGCTGCACTGGTGCAACATGTGCCACACATGCATCAGCTGAAAGAATGCAGGTTTTAATTTTGGAGTTGTTGTTCTCCTAGATGAGCTGTTAAGCAAGCTGGAGAGCCTCGCTCGCCCTTTCTACATCGCAATGCAGTCCTTTGGCACTGTCTGTGTTCTTCCGCACTGTCAGCCGACAAAGACTTTACTATTTGGCCCATAGCTGGTGGTTTAAAATCAGACTTTACCTTCGCGGTAGGCTGCCAACCAAGGCTGATGAGCCCCACCTGCCCGGAGCTATCTGATTTTGAGGCGGCAGACACTTGCCTTCACACCTCTGCCCACAGTACTAAACAGCGATTGGCACGTGAAGCCGAGCAGTAGGAGTTTGATTAGGAGAGGCTATTTGAGGCATTGACCAAATGGGACTTTTTGTGAATGAAGAGCATCTCAACTTTCTCCACCATCCTGGTCCTTCTTAACTCTTTGAATATTATAGACAGACTGATCAAATGGGCTGATGCAAATTAACTTCAGAGAACAGTGAAGTGATTCATTCTGTTATGGCAAATCTATGGCAAAACACTAGTTACCCCTCAGCTGGAGTATTGTATTCAATTCTGGGCACCACACTGAAAAAGATGTCAAGGCTTTGGAGAGGGCGCAGAAGAGATTGACTAGAATAGTATCAGTGATGGGGGAGCATCAGTTATGTGGACAGACTGAAGGAGCTGGGGTTGTTGTTCCAGCGGAGGACGTTAAAAGGAGATTTGATGGAGGTGTTCAAAACCATGAGTAAGAGTAAGTAAAAACTGTTTCCAGTGGAGGAAGAATTGGTCACAAGAGGGCACAAATTTAAGGTGATCAGTAAAAGAACCCCAGAGGCGACATGAAAAATCAAAACACTTTTTTATGCGCGGAGATGTTGTGATCTGGAAAGCACTACTTGAAAGGGTGGCAGAAGCAGCTTCAAAAGAGAATTGGAGAAAGACTTGGAAGTCTTTGGGAAAGAGTAGGGGAGCGGGACTAATTGGATAGCTCCACCAAAGAGCTGGCACAGCACGGTGGGTTGAAAGGCTTCCTTGTATGCTGTAGCATTCAATTAATCTATTCTGTGTTTAATGTGGTGCCGTCCAGCAGAGAAGCTAGGCTGGTGAGAAATAGCAGCACGTTTTAATGATGAGAAGCAAGCTACTGTTTAAATGTTTTATGTATAGAGAGAAAGTGAGTGTTCACTGCATGCACCAAGGAAAATAGTAAAATGTATGTTTTATTTAAATAAACCATCGATTGGTTTGGGTCCTGTTTCATTCTGACAAACTGCATATTTCAGGGAGACAAAACACTTTTCCAGTAACACTTTTTTGTGCAATCCCCAAGTGTCTCTATCATTTACCTAGATACTGGTTAGAAAAAAGTGCTCCACATTATAGGGGACATGAGCTTAGTTTATGGGAGGGGTCTGTGATGCTAATCCAGGGAAAATAATTAGTTTGAGCCGTGGACACAGGGAGAGCTCGATGCTCTTCTATGAATAGTGACAATCACAATGCACATTATCTGCCAGGCAGGGACTCGATTGAACATCTCATCCAAAAGGCAGACCTCCCAAGAATGCAGCATTCCTTCATTACCCAGTGAAGGATCACACTGTGAAGCCTGGGAATGGACCTTGAACACATAACCTTCTAAATCTGAGGCAAGAGTGTGACCAACTGAGCTAAACTGAAGTATAACTGATGCTATATAGTAATGCACTTTTGTTGAATCAACACTTTTTTTTTTACAGCAGGACAAACTATTGTGCAGTTGATTTAGATTTATGATGGAAAAGAGTTGGCTGCAGGACTGTGGAATCACTGTTGCTGCAGAAATGATATTGAAGACAGGGTGGGGAGGAGTGGTAATCTTCATCTCCATCTAGGTGGCAAAATGCTGAAGTGAACCAGTCACCCATGTTCATTTCTATTGATTTCAGTCAGTTTAAATGAAATTTGTGAATGCAATAATAGACGGGCAGTTTGCTCCACCACCGCCCAAGCGATTAAGGATAAAAAATTATTCCCTGTATCTGTGCAGGGCAGGAATGTGCAATCATGGGGATTGCAGTATTGTGTAAGAACTGTTCCTGACCTCATTAAACACTACATCAAGCTTGAAAAACTTGGCTGAAAAAACTGAAGCTGCATTGAATAATGACACTAACTATTTTGATATGTCCACTAGGCTCCAGAAATGGCATATTTCCTGTCTGATTTATTTACAGTATCTTTATTTTGTTGGTCAGTTCCGGCAATGAAGCATCTCTGGTAAAATGACGAATCAAGTGTTTGCCGGGTTACTGGTCCCAAGATATTGCATGAGATTGGAAAGAGCAAATCGAACAAAAATTTATTAAAAAGGACACAAGAATAACACATGCGATAGGCTATTGAGGCTGAAATCTGTAATCGATAAAACATTAGAGGGAATCCTGAATGAAGAAATTATGAAATGCCGAGAGAAATATGGAGCAGTGATGGGAAGTAAGAGCTTTAGGGAGCAATGGTCACAGTTCACAAATGGTAGACTTTTAGATGATAACAGATCTAGTGGCTAAAGGGAACTGTTGACTGCAGCATAGATCTTCTGCTCAGTCATAACATTATAAAAGTACAACAAGGGAGTTAAGGATATGACTCTGAATCTGGCCCATTTCCAAGGGTTAGGGTTATTTTTTTAGATATTTGGCTGGCTTCCCAGCCTCTGCAGAACTGTCTGCAGTTTGGTTAAGGCAAACCTCCGAGACCTGCCACATTGGCGGCTTCTGTGCTGTTGACTTGAAGAACGGAAGCAATTATATGATGCTTGCTGAAACATAAGTAACTGTGTGATGAATTGCCCAGGCTTTTTTGACATTTACACGTTAAATAGTCTCTCCACTGCCCAACACTACTTGATTCCAGGAACAACAGGAGGTCCAGCATTTATGTAACACACATGACATAAATTATATTGAATCAGAATGGTTACAGCACAGAAGCATTCATCCTGTTGTGTCCATGCCAGCACTCTGCAAGAGTAATTTAGCTAATCCCACACCCTGCCCTTTCCCCATAGCCCTGTAATGCTTTTTTTTCTTGTGCTCATCCAATTTCCTTTTGAAAGCCACAATTGAATCTGCCTCCACCAGGTTCTCAGGCAGTGCATTCCAGATCCTAACCACTCACAGCATGAAAAAAAAATACTCACATCGCCTTTGGTTCTTTTGCCATTCACCTTAAATCGGTGCCCTCTGGTTCTCAGCCCCGTACCAATGGCAACAGTTTCTCTCTCTTTTGTCCAGCACTCTCATAATTTTGAACACTTCCATCAAATCTCCACTCAACCTTCTCTAATGTGAACAACCCCAACTTCTCCAGATTATCCACATAACTGAAGTCCCTCATCCCTGGAACATTCTTGTAAATCTTTTCTGCGCCCTTTCTTAAAGCCTTCACATCCTTCCTGAAGTATGGTGTCCAGAATTGGACACAATACTCCAGTTAAGGCCGAACCAGAGTCTTACAAAGTTTCATCATAACTTCCTTGCTTTTGTACTCTGTATCTAGTTATAAAGCCCAGGATCCTGTGTGTCTTTTTTAAACAATTTTCTCAACCAGCCCTGCCACCTGCAATGATTTGTGCACATAATCCCCCATATATTGGATGACGTATTGCCTTTATTTGCATAGCATTAAAATGCCCATATAAAATTGGTTGTATTGTGTATCTTTCATTGCTTATAAAGATGTTTAGGACTTGACAAGGCAGGTTTCTGCTATACACACCCCAATTTTGTTGAAAATACATTACAGCATGGGTGTAAAATCTAGGCCTGTATAATTTGATTTGGTTTCCAAAAAGCTTTGACTAGGTGCCAAACAGCAGATCATTCCACAAGATTGCAAGGTACAGATAGAGAGGGAATGGGCCAGACACTGAATTGGACTGGCCTGATTAATAGAATTGAGTCTTAAAATTTAAGAGGCAGTGGGGCTTCTTGACTGCATCAACAGGCATCCCGAGAAGTTGGAAGTGATGAGCTTTTTGCCCAGTCACAGCCCCATCACGCTTCTGCTAATGAGGTTTACAACCTTCCCCCTCACAAGGACATGGATAGCTTGTGCTGATGACAGCACCAGGCAGCTTAAAGAGGAATGACCCACAACCCTCTGGCTTACAACTCTACCATGTCAAAAACAGACATTCGGCAGGCTCCTAGAGAGAGAGAGAGAGAGAGATATAGCACTGAAACAGGCCCTTCGGCCCATCAAGTCTGTGCCGACCAACAACCACCCATTTATACTAATTCTACATTACTCCCATATTCCCTACCACATCCCCACCATTCTCCTACCACCTACCTACACTAGGGGCAATTTACAATGGCCAATTTACCTATCAATCTGCAAGTCTGGCTGTGGGAGGAAACCAGAGCACCCGATGTAAACCCACGCGGTAACAGGGAAAACTTGCAAACTCCACACAGGCAGTACCCAGAACTGAACCCGGGCCATTGGCGGTGCTAACCACTGCGCCACTGTGCCGCCCCAATGAAAATTCTGATGAAACTATTCTGAACTGTTGAAGTTTCCATCTGCTGTGCTCCTTTCAAGTGCCACTATAGATGAAAATGGGATTTCTTTTGTGAGAAGACTGCTGTGGATAAACTTGAGGTCATGATCTCTCCAGGATTGGCAATTAATTCAATTCTGAATTTCAGCAGCCAGCAATCCTGCAATAATACGTTTGACAGCAAAATAAGTTTGCTATTCTACAAGTCAATAGAAATCTAGGTTATGAAAAGAACCAATTATTAAATTTCATTTTTTGGGAGTTTAAAAACAATGTCTGTTAATTATTTCAATTACAAACCTTTCTTGAATGTATTAATTTGAAGGTAAATCAGACATTGAATAATTTTGAATAAATTTTGAAAATTACAATTAAAGCTGTTTGTCATCTTCCCTTTGTTGAAATCAAGGTTAATTTGCTACCATCTGCTATTCTACCTCGACCTTTCCCAACACCAAATGTTCAAACCAATTGCCCATACTTAAAAAAAAGAACACAAAGCACCATCAGATTCCATTTCAGGTTTAGTCACCAAATTTCGCTTCAGTGAATAAAGCTTAAAATGCTCAACTTCATACAAAATCTCATTTTCAAACTCTGCCTTCCTTATTTTTGAGACATGGGAAGCAGGGCTGTACCTTTTGCTCATCAGGGTCAGGATGTCTTTAAGAAACAAAGCGCTAGCAATCTCCTCCAGTGCCAACATCAAACATGCTTAAATGAGATGAGCATGCGTTCAAGAAAGGACCTTCAAGACTCCCTGAACACCTCAATTTCAGAAGAGCGCCTCCTACTGTAACATTTCTATTTTGTATAGTCTACTCTTATAGTCTCTGTTTATAAAGCTGTCAAATGCATTCTGAATTAATCAGAATGCTGAGCAATATGCTCACATCAGCTAGTAATTGGGTAAGGAACCTTTAAAGCCAGAAAAGAGGGTACGCTTTGATATCGGGCTGCATTAAAAAAATATAAATCCTGTAGCCAAAAGGACAGTGTCCTCCAATTTATCTCACTGCTGTTATGTGCTATTTCTATGCAAAAAGTTACAATGGCCTGTTAAATAGAGGCATGGTGAATTAGCAGAGCCATAAAATTGTTAGTTCCAGTGTCAAAAAGGAGGATTGTTGAATTGTTTGTAAAGCAGCACAGTGTACCAAGAGGCAAGCTTCTGAATAGGCCTACAATGATCATATTGCTGAAATATCTTCCCCTTCCATTAAGTGAGCACCACAGAGGGGATGTTGATGGGTATGTACAAAATAAAACCCATCTTCCAGTGACGTAAGGCAACAGAGTTAATGTTTCAGGTCGATGACCTTTTTCTCCACAGTTGCTACCTTGACTGCCTGCAGTGTTTCCAGCATTTTTTAAAATCTAAATGTGAATGTTGGTTTCCATGTACATTCCTAATTTTGTATTCAGTGGTCGTAGAAATGCAACCTAAACCCCTATGTCTTTATATAGCTATGTCAAATTGTGTGCGAAATCTTCAATGGGTGATCAACTATTATTCCAGATGTCTCCTCATCTGGAATATTTAACAGAAAGCTAAGATTGTTGTGTGAAAGGTTTTAGCTTGGTGAGAGATGAAACTGAGAGAAATGGATGCATTGCACCAGGTGCATAGGAAATGGTGCCGGACTGATGTTTCTAGTGTCCTGTAGATTTAACTTTTTAATGAATTGAACCTTCATGAATTTGCAGTACGATACTCCTTTTAATTTGTCTGCTACTGACCTCAGAGTAAAGAGATCCCTACTTCCTGCGAATGTAGAATTCAACCAACAGTGCATTTGCTGCACATATGTCAACATGTCCAAATTACAAAGAATTAAAAGCCATCATCTTCATGAGAGTGTTTGTAAAATACAGATCACATCAAAATTCATCATGTTGCAACCTGTACACATGCTTCAAGGAAAGGAACGTGTACATGGTGTACTAGGACTACAGCTTTTCTTGATGCATGTTAATGACCGAGACTTGGTTTGCAGGGCACAATTTCAAAATTTGCAAATGATATAAAACTTGTGAACTGTATTGTATTGTGAACTGTGAGGAGGATAGTGATATGTTCAAGAGGGCATAGACAGGCTGGTGGAATGGGCGAACATGAGGCAGATGAAATTTAATGCGGAGAAGTGTGAAATGATACATTTTGGTAGGAAGAACCAGGAGAGGCTATATAAATTAAAGGGAACAGTTCTAAAGCGGGTGCAGGAGCAGAGGGACCTGAGGGTATAATGTGTACAAATCATTGAAGGTGGTAGGTTGAGAAAGTGGTTCAAAAGGCATATGGGATCCTGGACTTTGTAAATCGAGACATAGAGTACAAAAGCAAGAAAGTTATGATTAACCTTTGTAAAACACTGGCCCGACCTCAACTGGGGTATTCTGTCCAATTCTGGGCACCACACTTTAGGAGGGATGTGCAGACAGAATGCAGAAAAGATTTGAGAATGGTTCCAGGGATGAGGGACTTCAGATACATAGATTGGAGAAGCTAGGGCTGTTCTCCTTAGAGAAGAGAAGATTGAGAGGAGATTTGATAGACGTATTCAAAATCATGGGTGTAGATAGAGAGAAACTGCTCCCATTGCCAGAGGACACAGATTTTAAGGCGATTGACAAAAGAACCAAAGATGTCATGAGAAAACATTTTTTTACACAGCGGGCGGTTAGGATCTGGAATGCATTGCCTGACCGTGTGGTGCAGGCAGATTCAATTGTGGCTTTCAAAAGGGAATTGGGTAACTACCCAAAGAGAAAATTTGCAGGGTTACAGGGTAGGGGAGTGGGTCTAGCTGAGTTGCTCTTGGAGAGGTGGTATGGACTCGATGGGCCAAATGGCCTCCTTCCATGTTGTAATCCATTCTTTGATTCTAATTTTTGGAAAGTACTCAGTAATAAGAACCTTGCCAATTTTTCCTCTCCAGGGATTTAACCAGGAATTTTCCTGATCCGTACAGCTCAATGCCACGTTGAGCCGAAGCTCCACCAACTGACTTCTCACTTGCTGTCTCATTCCTGGAGACTCCAGATTAATTACAAATAATTTTTTAAGTCACCTTTACAGTGTTAATCTGTACAACTGAATATGGTGTATGCATCCTGTGTAAACATCTTTTGATATTGGCGGATTACTGAGCGCATTTCTTGACAAAAGCGCATAGGGAATTATTCACAATTAAGATTATGAAGTAAAGAGCCAAGGTCCAGTGCAGGGCAGCACGGCCACCACCAGCAACGCGGCCACCACTAGCTTCTATTTATGTAGCATCTTGAATGTAGGAAAACATCAAAAAATGCTTCATATAGGTGCAATCGAGAAAAAAAATGGTTGCTGAACTAGAGAAAAAGATATTGGCGAGAGGGAAGGTGACTAGAAGTTTGTTCAAAGGGGTGGAACTTAAGGAGGGCCTTAAGGAAGGAGAGGGAGGTGGAGAGATTTAGGGAGGAATTCCAGAGTGTACACTGATCTTTTGAGGGACCCTGGCGATAATGGGGTCAGAAGAGAAGGCATTGCTGGAGATGCTGTGGCTCTGATCGAATAGGTAAGATTGAAAAGATACAGAATAAATGAAATAAATCCAGCAGCTGTTTTGTGGTGACCCAAGCGTGGGTTCTGGAAACCTGAAGACCGCATGATGTGTACTAGAATTGCAATGAGTCTTTATTTCAACATGGAGAAGGTTCATGGAGGTGGAAGAGTAGATAGGGTAGTGTATTTGAAACTTAGAAATAAGGCGAGAAGAAATGTTGAGAGACACTGACCTATCTTAGCATTGACATATGGAGGGACATAAGTAAGGTTGCCGGAGGAAGGTTGAATGCTTAAGGTGTAAGACAGAACACCAATCATTGTAATATTACAAATCTTAATGCAAACCCGAAGCAACTGCAAATTTTGGTTGTTGGATTTATGGTTGTCGTACTGACATTAATGAGAATTTGAGAGTTACAATACTGCTATGCAATAAATGCATGGATTTTGCAAATTAGTTTGCTGTAATCTAATGTTCCTTATTTCATTATATTACAAGCGGTTATAATACCTGCCAGTAGCAATTCTAATAATTAATATTTCCAGTGTTGAATACCATCGTAAGTGGAGATTTTGAAGAAATGCAGCTTCAGGCCTAATATTTTTTCATCTCTCTAAAATTACATTTGTAAAAAATATGCTGGAAAATAATACAAAGAATTGGATAGAACTATTTACCCTTTCCAGACTCTGGACTTGAGTATATTCTTCAATAGCATTACGGTTAAATGTACCACCAAATGTGGTGTTGACACCTGGGTGCTCACAGGTTTGAGCCTTTAATTGAGCTTAACTGGTTCAGTTGGGACAGAAATAGAGTGTACTACAGTAGGTTTTGGCACCTCTGCATTGGAAGGGGATAAATTGCCCAGGGTTTCTACTACGCTTTATCAACATACCTTCTGGTTTTTTTTTAAGTGGGCTGTGTCTGTTTTCACAGTGCTGCTCGACTCAAAATAATTGGGTTTGATTTGAGCACATTCATCAAAAAACTTGCATTTATATATCGCCTTTCACAACTGCAGGATGCCTCAAAGGGCTTTAAAGCCAGTGAAGTATTTTTGAAGTGTAGTCACTGTTGTAATGTAGGAAATGCAGCAGCCAACTTGTGCACAGGAAGCTCCCACAAACAACAACGTAATAATGACCAGATGATCTGTTTTTGTGATGTTGACTGAGGGATAAATATTGGCCAGAACACTGGGGAGAACTCAACTGCTTTTCTTCAAAATTATGCGATGGGACCGTTTTAATATCCTTAATAAGACGGAGCCTTCATTTAACATCTCATCCGAAAGAAAGCACTTCCAACAGTGCTGCACTCCCCCAGTGCTGCACTGGAATGTCAGCCTTGATTTTCTTTCTTTGTGCTTAAGGTCCTCGGGTGGGACTTGAACACAAAACTTTTGACGCAGAGCTAAGAGTGTTAGCAACTGAATCACTGCTGACTCAACTCTGATCAGGTATAGTTTCTCTGGCTTTTGTCTTTTCTAATCTCTGGTCATGAAAAGTGCGATATAAGTGAAAGTCTTTTTTAAAATAAAATCTCACTTAGCTTGTGAAATTAATCTCATTCATTATTTTAAAACATGCTGTATGTTCCAGCTTTATAGTCAGCAATAGATATTCAGCAATATTTTGCAGTCTGAATCATCTGTTCAAGAATTCTCATGGTTGTATGTAGAATAATGGAAAACCAGAGAAGTGAGAAACAGTAAAAAGACATTTAGCCTAAAAAGCCCATGTTCTCTGACTCGCCTACCTCCTCTTCATATTCCTAGCCCCTTATGTCTCCAGATCGATCTAATTATTGAGCCCATTTACAATATTTGCTTAAGTGATCTAGCTTGGTGGATTTGTTTACCAATCTATTGCTGTTTATGTAGGTTTTGTGTGACCTCCTGTCTTCTAAATGGTTACTTATGTACTGCTGTTTCCTGGTGTCAGAATGCTTCAGCAAAAAGGAAGAATTTGCCTTTATCAACATTATTAATCCTCTTCATATGTTGTGTGCTTCAAATAAGTTCCTTCAAAATATTGGACTGCAAAGCAAGAATGTCCTGACTGAATAGTGGGAGCATGTTAGCTCATTTCCCTTTTCAACTTTGGGAACTGGGTTGATTCCAGACCAGAATTTCAGGTTGAAAGCCTGCTCTGTCTTGCCTTTGAAAAGTGGGGCTGAAATGTTTGCTTGAATTCTACCACCAATCTCCCACTGAAACTCCAGCAGTAGACCAGTGAAGACCTAGTTACGCCTGGCAGGGCAGGAGGTAGGGCCTACCTCAGCAGAATCCCTACTTGGGATCTGGTGCTTGTGTGATGTTTGATGTGCTGAGAGGCAAGGTGTATGTAGACCTTACCAGTGAGTTCCAGGTGAAGCCTCATAAAATCTTCCAACTACCCACACAAAAAGAAAATTGGGGAGTGGGATTGATTTTTTATCCAAATTGGGATCACAACCCAGGTAATTTTGGAGCCAATGAGCTTGGGCTGACTCAACGCACTACTGACTGTAGATTCGCAACACAAAACTGTACACAGTTGGCACTTAAAGGAGTATTCACATTCAGGGAGCTTGTACGTATTGATGCAGGTAAGGGTGCAGTTGGGGCACATTCTTGGGTGGAGTAAAAGAAGTTTTACTCCATATCTTGTGTTCTGTTGGACTTGAGTGCTTGATGCTGACGAAATGGAAAAGGATCCCAACACTGACATCTTTCACACGGATAACTTTTTTAAAAAGTGATTTTATCGAGGGAGTGGGATGATGTACTAAACGGAGACAGTACTGATAAATTTTTATATAGCAGTATCTGAACATATTGGATTTCAAGCATGAGATCATTCCAGCGTATCTCTTATAGCAATTACTGATAACTACTGAGGTGCATTTGAAATCTGTGGTTCAGTTAATCATTCAAAGGAGAAATGGGGCTGTATGTAAAACAAGGGCATGTCGTAAGAGTCTGTTGACTTGCACACTGGTTTTCCAGTTCATTCAGTGCTCTTGCAGTAGTTGGTGCTGTGCATACATTGACTATTACTCTGGTAACCTGTACCCTAGATGCTCTGTTCTTTGGGTCAGTATCGAGATCAATTCATCTCTTAGTTAAAGTTCTCATCCTTTTTTCAAATCTCTCCATAGCCTTGCCCATCCCTATCTCTGTAATCTCTTCCAGCCCCACAACCCATGTTAGATCTCTGCGCTCTGCCAATTCTGGCCTCTTGAGCCTCCCCGATTGGCAGTTGTGCCTTCAGCTGTCAAAGCCATAAACTCTGGAGTTTCCTCCCTATATCTATCTGTCTCTCCAATCCACTTTCCTCCTTTTAAAATGCTCCTTAAAACCTGTTTGACAAGCTTTTGGTCATCTGGCTTAATATCTCCTTATGGAGTGTCAAATTTAGTTTGATAATACTCCTGTGAAGCACTTTGGGGCATTTTATTGTGTTAAAGGTGCTATATAAATGCAAGTTGTTGTAGCAACTTCAGCCAAGCTATTAACCTTGGCACAGGATTGGTTTGCTGTGTGACAGTACCAACCTTGACTGCCAGCTTGTTCAACGCTGTGTACTGAAGGATTGGTGTAATTGGTCAAGAACTAATTAACATTTCAAAACTAAGTCATTGGTAAGTATGAAAGACTAGAATTTCTGGACCCAAGTATTAACTGCAAAACAAAGAAAAACCTTTCCTTATGCTGGATTTTAAGAACAAAATGAAGATATCTGACTCAACATTGTGCATACACTTAAAATGAGAAATCTTTTTCAATGTAACATCCTCTGAAATATAAATATATAAAATCCAAGTGAAAAGTGGATTGGAGAGGGATCGGAATTTCTGATGCTCCCTGAAAGCAAATAACATTGCCTCCTTTGCTGTAGAGAAAGGCATTTTCCCAACTTTTTCTGGGTAAGGAAATCTGTCCTTACCTGGTCTGGCCTCCCTGTGACTCCAGACCCACAGCAATGTGGTTCACTTTTAAATGCCTTCTGAAATGGCGAGCAAGCCATTCCGTTGTCAAGGGCAATTAAGGATAGGCAACAAATGCTGGCCATGCCAGCGACGCCCATATCCCATGAAAGAATAAAACAAAAATGAAGGCACCTTCTTTATGAAGAAGCATTTGCAATTGGGGGGGAAAAAAATTGCTGGGCACAACATGGTGACATGAGTTGCATTGATTCATTGTATGACATATAAAATGTTTTTTCTCCTGCTGTCATGGTCATCTGAACACTTTTGTGTGAGGGCAATCAGCCCTTTGCGTTGTATTGCATGCAGTCAGGGCTCCTGACATGTCTCTAATAAAAACAAAATACTGCGGATGCTGGAAATCTGAAATAAAAACAAGAAATGCTGGAACCACTCAGCAGGTCTGGCGGCATCTGTGGAAAGAGAAGCAGAGTTAACGTTTCGGGTCAGTGACCCTTCATCGGAGTTCCGAAGAAGGGTCACTGACCCGAAACGTTAACTCTGCTTCTCTTTCCACAGATGCTGCCAGACCTGCTGAGTGGTTCCAGCATTTCTTGTTTTTACTCCTGACATGTCTAAGATGTTTCCAAATGCCCAGAGTAGAAAATGGGGTGTGAAGTCTTCTGAACTTTGTACATGACTGATGGGGAATCAAAGCTGCAGAGAACCAGGCTTAGTTCGCCAATCATTTGAAGCTAGTAGAGGGGTAGCAAAAGCAGTCAAAAAGTCGAATGGAATCAGGACCTTTATCTCAAGGGGGCTGGAATACGAAAGGGAGGAAAGGATGCTCCAGTTGTACAGAGTCTTGGTTCGAATCCATCAGAGTTACTATGTTCAGTTATAGGCAGCTGAGCAGGATTATATTGACCTAGGAGGGGTGCAGTGCTGATTCACCACAATGATACTGGCCCTTACAGGGTTAAGTCATGAGGACAGGTTACAAAAATTTGGTTTGTATTCCCTTGAGTTTCGAAGATTGAGGGCTGATCTGATCGAGGTGTCAATGTTGAAAGGATTTGATAGGATGGATACAGAGGGATTATTTCCTTTGATGGGGAAATAAAGAAAGAGGGAAAATGATCTTAAAATTAGCGGTAGGTCATTTATGAAGGAAGCTGGAAGCACTCTTTCACACGAGGGTCACGGAAATCTGGAATTCTGGAACAATTAGAGCTTTCAAGACAGATTTTTGTTAACTCCATATTCGTGGATACCCAGACCTAAGGTGGGTAAATGGAATTGAGGTTCAGATCAGCCATGGTCTAATTGAATGGCAGAGCAGGCTTGGGGAGCTGAATGGGTGGCATCTATATTATTTCTCTCAGCCTTCCCTAACACAACCCCCTCAGACCAGACCAATATCAGTGAAACATTGCTCATCATATGTGTAGCATTTAGAGTTTGGAGAGAGGCCCCTAACTGAAAATGCTCCTGCCAGATCTTCCATACCATAGTGCAGACATACCTTGCAAGCAGATTCAAACTTTAAGTTGAAAAAGGCTTTGGAATGCAATTCTCTAAGGGCCAAATCATGGACCCCCAGAATTTACTGCAAAAATAAGTCACATTGACATTCCTTCACAGGATATATGCATTGCTGGCAAGATCAGCATTTATTACCCTTCTCTAATTGCCATTGAGAAAGTACTTGTTTCCTTCGTGCTTCTGATTTCTCCTTCATTCTACCCTGTGCATGTGTTTGCACTCTTCCAGCACCACCTCCACCCTGCACAATTGAATTACTGACCGCTGTACCATTGCAATATAGAGTTTTGTCCAGTACCATATTGACACAGTACATGCTGCTTTTAAAAAAAAATAAAAAATAAAAATGTGCTTGCTTAAGGTGCAAATTACTTGCAAATTGGGAGGACAATTATATGAGAGGTCCATCAGAGTGTGGAGAAAAGAATCTCTTCCCAAGAAGGGGAAAGACTGCGGGATAGCAGTCAAATTGTAAATAAAGCAAATAATAAATACATGTTTAAGATTAAGCTGAAGCATTTGCAACAGTCTTCAGCCAGAAGTGCTGAGTGGATGATCTATCTCGGCCTCCTCCTGAAGCCCACAGCATCACAGATGCCAGTCTTCAGCTAATTCAGTTCACTTCGTGTGATATCAAGAAATGACTGAAGGCACGGGATACTGCAAAGGCTATGAGTGCTGACAACATTCCGGCAACAGACCTGAAGACCTGTGCTCCAGAACTTGCCGCGTCCCTAGCCAAGCTGTTCCGGTACAGCTACAACACTGGCATCTACCCAGCAATGTGGGAAATTGCCCAGGCATGTCCTGTACACAAAAAGCAGGACAAATCCCCATCATTTTACCCCATCAGTTTACACTCAATCATCTGTAAAGTAATGGAAGGTGTTGTCAACAGTTCTATTAAGCAGCACTTGCTTAGCAATAACCTGCTCACTGACACTCAGTTTGGGTTCCGTCAGGGCCATTCAGTTTCAGACCTCATTACACAGAGCTGAACTCAAGAGGTGAGGTGAAAGTGACTGCCCCTGACATCAAGGCAGCATTTGACCGAGTATGGCATCAAGGAGCCCTCGCAAAACTGGAGTCAATGGGAATCAGGGGGAAAACTCTCTGCTGTTTGGAGTCATACCTAGCGCAAAGAAAGTTGGTTGTGTTTGTTGGAGATCAAACATCTCAGCTCCAGGACATCACTGCAGGAGTTCCTCAGGGTAGTGTCCTAGGCTCAACCATCTTCAGCTGCTTCATCAATGACTTTCTCTCAATCATAAGGTCAGAAGTGGGGATGTTTGCTGATGATTGCACAATGTTCAGCACCATTCGTGACTCCTCAGATACTGAAGTAGTCTGTGCTGAAATGCAGCAAGGCTTGGGCTGATAAGTGGCAAGTAACATTCGTGCCACACAAGTGCCAGGCAATGACCATCTCCAACAAGAGAGAATCTAACCATCTCCCCTTGACATTCAATGGCATTATGATCGCTGAATCCCCCACTATCAACATCTTGGGGATTACCATTGACCAGGAGCTAATTGGAGTAGCCACATAAATACTGTGGCTACAAGAGCAGGTCAGGGGCTAGGAATCCTGAGGCAAGTAACTCACCTCCTGACTCCCCAAAACCTGTCCACCATCTACAAGGCACAAGTCGGGAGTGTGATGGAATAATCTCTACTTGCCTGGATGGGTGCAACTCCAACAACGCTCAAGAAGCTCAACGCCATCCAGGACAAAGCAGCCCACTTGATTGGCACCCCATCCACCACCTTCAACATTCACTCTCTCCACCACTGATGCACAGTGGCAGCAGTGTGTACCATCTACAAGATGCACTGCAGTATTGCACCAAGGCTCCTTTAGACAGCACCTTCCAAACCCACGACCTCTCTCACCTAGAAGGACAAGGGCAGCAGATGCATGGGAACACAGTGACCTGCAAGTTCCCCTCCAAGCCACACACTATCCTGACTTGGAACTATATAGCTGTTCCTTCACTGTCACTGGGTCAAAATTCTGGAACCCCCTTCCTAACAGCACATGGACTGCAGCAGTTCAAGAAGGCAGCTCACCACCACTTTCTCAAGGGCAATTAGTGATGGGCAATAAATGCTGGCCTAGCCTTCCAAGAATGAATTAAAAAATTGAGTAACTAATTTTCAGAAAAAAATGTCATGTTGCATCATTGTGGAATTTTTATAACCTGAGAGGCACCTTAGAAGCATGATATGGGATTTGTTGACTCTACTGGAAGGACATGGTGACAGACTTTACTGAAAACAAAGAGAAATTAATGGTCGTTTGGTAGTACAGAACTTGAGTATTGCTGAAAATAGAGACATGTCGAAGTTTTTCGTCTTGCACTCATCAGGACAATCCGCAAGAATACCAATATAAGGGAAACCAACAACTTTATACTGTCTGAGAAGAGAGTGCTGATTGGTTGGCAAGTGAACTCTGATGGAGGCATTGCCATGGAAAATGCACCAGTTTATGGTGACTTGACAGTTAACTACCAAGCTTTATTTGAAATTTAAACCAGGCAGCTTGACTCTGGTCAAGGCATTGCCCTGAGGAATTAACCTGCAAATGGCTGTCACTTTTATACAGTATAAAGTTGTTGTTTTCCCTTACATTGGTATTCTTGCAGATTGTCCGGATGAGTGTAAGACGAAAAGTTTCGACAAGATATCTCTATTTTCAGCAATACTTAAGTTCTGTACTACCAAACAACTATTAATTTCTCTTTGTTTGCAGTAAATTCTGGCACCATGTCTTTTCATCAGAGAGTCAATAAATGCCATTTCATGCTTTTGAGGCTCCTCCCATGTTATAAAACTTCCACAGACCTTCTGTATTGTAGCATGACTTTTTGTTTCTGCAGATCAGTTATGCAATTAAACGTGTATTTATTATTTGCTTCATTTATAACTTCACTGCTATCCTTCAGTCTTTCCCCTTCTTGGACTGAGATTCTTTTCTCCACACTGACGGACCAGCGACCTCTCATATGATTGTCTTTCCAATTTGCAAGTTCTTTGCACCTTAAGCAAGCACGTTTTTTTTTTTAAAAAAGCAGCATCTACTGTGTCAATATGGTACTGGACAAAACTTTAAATCCTAATGGTACAGCAGTCAGTAATTAAATTGTGCAGGGTGGTGGTGGGAGAGTGCAATCACATGCACAGGGCAGAATGAAGGAGAAATCAGAAGCACAAAGGTAACAAGGACACATGGAGAATTTCACCAACTGATATGCAAATTGTCATGTCACTGGGCAAACGAGATGAAGCTTTATGTCGCAGTCTTCCCTCTGGCACTGATTCTCTATGCTGTTCACCAGGCACAGACTCAGCAACTTATCTCCTTGCCCTACCCCCTCCCTTTTTCCAAGGGCTCCTTCTGTGCATTGAACAACGACTGCTGCCTCACATATGGACCAGCTTTCTCTCGGCCTTTCGTGCCTCACTTCAACCAAAACAAGTGCAAACAGAGACCCCGGCTCTGATTCACTGTCATTGGGCGGCATCCCTTGATTGACGTGGCATCTCGGCTGCCGTTTATCCTGACTCTGATTCTGATTGGCCTATTATCCCACCAAGCCTTCTTAACTGCACATTCTCTCGTTATTTTTGGCAGGGTCCAGTTGAGGACCCCTGCCATATCCGACAGTCAGACCGTTTCAGCTTGTGAAATGTTTCCAAAGAATTATGCATCTGTCACAGCCAAGCAGGGTTTTCATCAGCTGGCGCATTGATTGAATCCATTTGCCTCAATGTGTTGTTGACTGCCCTATTAGTCTATTGACTGAAAAGTGACAATTTCACAAGACCTTTTGGATGTAAAAATGGAATCTAGCCCATAGTGTAAGACTTCAAGTAGGGCAGCTTTTGTGTTCAGTTTTTGCAGTTGAACTCTTATTGAATTTCTTTTATTGTACATTTCACTAAAATGCTCACCCCTTTAGGAACTAAGGCTGTTTTGTCACCAACTCAACAAATTATTTGAACAGGACTGTTTTGTTTATTTTCTTTGAGTATCTGAGATAAATCTCAGTCCATATTTTAAGAAGCTTGAAATTTCACCTCATTCCCAGTTTTTGGGCTAGAAATGCACTGGAAGACCTGCTGTGGAACTGACTGCTGTGTAAGAGCAGCCTTGGAGTGATCTCTCACTTCTTACTCCTTGTTTCTCCTTCTGTTCTCTCTCTTTTTTATCTCCCTCGCTCACTGAAACCAATTACACCATCCTCCCTGCTAACCCAGAAGAGGTGAGAATGGAACAGATTACCCAATGGTCTGTAGTTTCAAGCCTGTGATTCCTCCAGCAGGGATTCCCATCTCTTCATATGAAGCTGCTAATTGGAAGTTAGCTTCTTCCTCTGGGGGATGGGGAGGCAATACTGGAGAATGAGTGAAGCTGCTCATGGGCATCATTCAGCTGTTAAAGCAGCTAATTTATCTCATTCCTTACTGTGTACAAACAGATGCTGCATTCATCTGTACAGTAGTTACTGCATTGCAAAATATATGAAGTGCTTTGATAGACTTGAAAGTCATGCTAAGGCATGACCGCTATCCACTGGAGAGTGGATTCAGCCTGTTTGTTTGAATGGGGCATCTGGGGAAATTTCTAATGTGAACTGCAACTGAAAGCTGAGTTTTATTGGCTTTCTCCCCAACGTCTGTGCCTCAATGTAGAGTTATTAATTATTAAGTTTCATTATAGTTTTCCATTTTTCGCATGAGTAAACAAACTTCTGGATTGAATCCATGATGTGGTCCTCTGTCACACCTCAATCTACATTTGCTTTTTTTTTGACTTTACAAAAGGTGATTGCCCTACCTGGGTTCCTCCCAATCAGTAGTGGGAAATGTAGATGATCCAGCCTGTGCAGAAGTTTGAGGAGAAAGATATGGCCAGTTGCTGGATGCGTGAAGACAATATTATAGGAACTCTGTCTGCTGTATGTTCCCCAGGCTTCAACCTTAAAGCAGCCTTCAGTTCCTATAAAGTATAATGAGGTTGAATTAATTGAAGTTTGGGCTGTTAGGGTGTCAGCCAAAGTCTACGATGATAGCCCACCTAGCCCTGGGAAGTTTATCCATATCTGGCACATGGACCCAGAGGCTTGTCGGTATGGCAAGTGGTTAAATGAAGAGAAGTGGGAGGAGGATCGTGTGGAGTGTAAATGCCAGCATAGGCTAGTTAGGCTGAATGATCTGTTTCTGTGCTGTAAATGCTATTGGCTTGATGGATGTAGCAACAGTAACCTTTTAATGTCTGTACTGTAGAAAAATGTCCCTAGTCAAAATTGAGCAAAAATGGATGCTGAACCAAAGGGGGGAAAATCAAAGCATAAAATAAAATCTTTGATTAAGATGCGAGTTTTTAGGAGAGTCTTAAGGGTGAGAGGGAAGTGGAGAAGCAGTGACTGTTAGGAAGGGAATTCCAGATTGTAGCTGGGACGGCAGAAGACATGTCTGCATAGAGTGAAACAAAGGAAGGAGGGGCTGCACAAGAGGTTACAGTTGGAGGAATGCAGAGCTCTGGAGGTTTGTATGGCTGCAGGATGTTAGAGATGTTGCTGAGGTGACTGAGCTCATGAAGGAATTTAAGCACTCTCTTTTGGGGGACTGGGAGCCAATGTAGGTCAGCAAGGACAGGGGCCGTGGGGAGATGGTCGTCTCATGCTAATGTCACTGAATTAGTAATCTAGAGGCATAGGCTAATGATCTGGGGATATGGGTTCAGATCCCACCACGGCAGCTGGTGGAATTTAAATTCAACTAATTAATCTGGAATTGAAAGCTAGTCTCAGTAATGGTGCAATGAAACCACCATCGATTGTCATAAAAATCCACCTGGTTCATCTAATATCTTTTTTAGGAAAGGAAATCTGCCATCCTTACCTGAAGCCTACAAGAGACTCCAGACTCTCAGCAACATGAACGATTCTTAATTGCCCTTTGAAATGGCTTAGCAAGCCACTCAGTTGTCAAGGGCCATTAAGGATGGGCAACAAATGCTGGCCTTGCTGTCAATGCCCACATCCCATGAAAGAATTGAAAAAAAGCAGGGCTTGGTGCTGCATAGATATGGACAGCAGATTTTTGGATAAGCTGGAGGATGGAAAGTTGACCAGATGAACATTGGAATAATCATGTCTAGAGGTGATGAAGGGATGGACAAATGTTTAAGCAGAAGATGGACTGAGGTCAGAACAAAGGCAGGAAAAAGTAGGCAGTCTTTGTGATGGTAAGCACCAGTAAATCAGGGAATGGAGAACTGGAGATGAGAGCAGGGCAAATAGGCAGCAACAGCAGAGATAAGAGTGGGGAGCACTTGCAGGGAGATACAGAGAAGTGAATATGGGAAATGGAAAACACCAGAGGTGATCATGCAGAAAATTAGCAGGAGTAACAAGGGAGGGATTGAGAGAGCAGTGTAACAAAAGGAAGAGCAGGAGCATTAAAACTGGCCATGATATTTAAAAAGACTTTATATCTATATTGCATTTCTTTGTTCAGTTAGGAAACGTGTGGAAAACTATTTCAAAATGGAGTCTTCCTTAAATTTGGTGTTTGTTACTTTGTAAAATGTGTGTTCTATAACTCTGGTCCATGGAGGCAAAACATTTTGGTACCTGACCTAAACCCTTTCCCTGGGAGGGGCGGTGGGGCAGTGGTGTTGACTGCCAGTGGTTTATAGTGTCTGCGTAATGACACTAATTACTTTATTCAGACCTCCATTTGGACTATTGTGTTCAAAACAGGCCAGTGAGCGTTTATGCACAGCTATTGCCAAAGATTAATGGAGGTAATCATATACATGTACTGTTAAAATTATATTTTGTCCTTTTGAAAGTTTTATGTCTTGTATAAATGTAAGATTTATAGTCTTGAAATGTTTGTCTAAAATCTTAAATCTGGTGTTTCTACCTATCTTGGAAGTGGACAATTCAGGTTTTCAGTAAGGTATCTGGAAATTTCTGAAGTGTAAATAAGACATCTTAAAAAAACTTGTCAAATTGTTTTGCTTCTGTGTTTTATGATATGACTGCATGAATTATGAAAGTTGCTATTTCTAATTAATTTTCATCAGTAGCAAAGCAAACATCAGAACGCGACCTGTTTGTGTTTTCCATCCAAGTTCTCTCTCTCTCCTGGTCTGATTTTGGACTTCAGAACAGATGGAAAACCCAATTTTGTCCGTCCCTGTTTGATTCTCTTGGTCTTGTGCACAGAGATGGAAGTATCTGTTAAACGGAATGACTTTAAACAGTGGCAACGGGATGAGATTGGGAATCTGGTGTGGAAGGAGGTGCTAAGTAATTTAAACCAAGGGGTAAAAGTAAATATATAAATGTTCAGAGTAAATAATTAGATTGAAAGGGATTTATTTCAGAAAAATGATGGGACAGCTGAGACCCATTGCCTGTAATTCCTGTGCCACGTGGGTATGCTAGGAGGCTTCATGCATCCTGGAAGACCACGTGTGCAGGAAATTTCTCCAGTTCAAATGCAGGGTTAGAGCTTCTAAGCTTGAGCTGCTGGAATCACTGCAAGGTGTACGGGGAGGCTGAGAATTTCCTGGAAAACATGTTACAGGTGGTGGTCACCATGCAGCTAGAGTTCAAGAGACTAGTAAGTGGATGGCCATCTGACAAACTAGGAACAGTCAGGCATGGCAGGAATACTGTGGAGTTTGGCGCACTCAAATCAGTTTTTAAGCGCTGAATACCAGTAAGGGTGATGACACCTAGGGTGCAGTCTGGAGCTTATCCACGGCACTGTGGGGTGAATGACTGCTCACTGGGCATGTCAAAGTGTGGAAATGCAGTGGTAATAAGGGATTTAATAGTCAGGGGGATTCCTGCAACTGCCAACATGAGTCCCATATGGTATATTGTCTCCCTGGTGCCAGAGTAAAGGATGTGCTGAGAAGGTGTAGAACATTTTGAGGTGGTAAAGGGAATAACCAGGAGTCCTGTTCCATGTTAATTGTATCTCAATTTCGGATTTATTATTCAGGCAGTGAGTGTTAATTGGGGACTCGCTCATAGGAGCAGACTGAACGAGGGGTTGTTGGTTGGGGTGCACAATAGTAATGTGTGCCTCTGCAAATGAAAGCTAGTAAGGATATAAAGACGAGACTCCAGTGTTCTATCCTTCACCACCTGGCTATCTGAGTTCTAACACTTGTGGGAAACAATGACGTAGGAAGGAAAAGCTCAAGGTTCTGCAGTCAGAGTTTGAGGACCTAGGGAGGAAAGTAAAAATCAGGACCTCAAAGGTAGTAATCTCTGGATTACTCCCAGTGCCACATGCTAGTGAGTGCAGCAATAGCAGGATAAGACAGGCTACCACGTGGCCGGAGAAAGGGTGCAGGAGGGAGGCCTTCAGTTTCCTGGGGCATTAGGACCAGTTGAAAGACAGAAAGGACCTGTTTAAGATGTACAGGGTGCGCCTCAACAGAGCTAGAACCAATATCCTCATGGGAATGTAAAACCCTTAGTCTGGGTCAGGATTTAAACTGATTTGCCAGGGGATGCAAGAGGCCCAGGTCTCCTAGTTTCCCACCTTTGGGCTCCAATTCATGATGATGTGGGGAGGCTCCCCATGCTGCCAGCCCATTCAGAAGGTCAGAGAGGTGGGTGCTGCTAAGACAAGTTGGGGATAAAGAGAGCACCTCAACATGTAAGTACAAAATTAAAGTGCCGAGGGGCCAATCAAGCAAGCCCCTCCAGATGGGCCATGGGAGTGACAACCTCTGCTGGCAGCCCCTCTTTGGGGCGTGGAGCCTCCGACTCCAATGTCTCCCCAAATAGCAGCAGGGAGGCCACCTCCGTGAAGCTGGCAGCTCACCACATGGTGGGCCGCTTCTTCCCTGGCAGAATGCTGGTGGGCCTGAAGGATAGACCTTAAGGGGTCCTTAATTGCCTAAATTGGCTGCCTGCCTCCGTTCGGCAGGCAGCTGATGCACATCCAATTCCACTACTGGGAAACTTCCCCAGCAGTGGCAGGAATATATCTGAGCAGTTCCGACGTGGCTTCCTGCTACTTTCCCGGTCCTGTTTCCCACCTCCCTGGGGCTGGGAAAATACTGCCCAAAGTGAATAGAGGAGTGGGGGAGGCAAATATCACTTGAATAAAGAACATTTCAGAAATAGGAGGGTCCTGACGGGGCAAATGCAAGATGAGTTTGGAGTGCATATCCGAAACAGAGTGTGGTAAATAAGATTGAGCTACAGGCACACGTGAACTCATGGGATGATATGGTGGGAATAAGAGACCTGCCTCAAAGAAGGGGAGGATTGGGAACTTAATATTCCTGCCGACAAGGTTGTAAACTGTGGCGCGGAGTCAACTCCCCCTTGTCCCCTTTATTCCCAATACCCACTTGATCCTGGCCGTCACGTGGGACTAGGTCCTCTTAATTCAGGCTCAGGCTGGGTGTTTGGGACATCAGGTTACAGGAGAGCCACCCTCCAGCTTAATCCACAGCTACAGTTAATGGCTTAGTACAAAGAGGAGGAAACGCAGTCCTTTCTTTAACTATCAATTTACGTTATTCACCTTGTTGTACAATGCAAGAATAAGGCTTATACACTTAGTTAGACAAAAGCATGCAACTCCAGTTAAATACAGTTAATAAAATTAGCTAGAATTCATGAGCACACCCACTAGGTTCCTCTGACTTTTCCCTAACTGAGTTACAGAAAACTAAGGATACCCGAAAAAGGGAGAGTTAACGCTGGCCAGGCGTTCCGTGTTCTCTTTCTCTTCGACGTCGTCGCCGTGTTGCTCACGCAGGGTCTTCCACTTCCACGATGGTTGGTCTCCGGAGTTTTCGCTGGCTCTATGCCCAAAAAGCTCTCCTCTTATCCTCCCTCTTATCTCTCCAAATCTGAGCTGTGTCTTTCCAGTTGGTTTAAGCTTGCTCACCTCGTTCACATCTTCTCTTAATTGGCCCAGGCCCAAAAACCCCGGTATCACACCGTGTCCAAATAAGGTTCTTTTCCTGTGATCGATCCTTTGTGTTGTCTCATAAAGTAATTAGTTCAAACTGGTTTTTACCAGCACAGGCCAGTGTCCGAGCTCCAGATTACTGCAGGTCAAACAATCCCAGCAGTTTGTAACTGATTCTGTATTTCTTGCAGCCGCTGGCCAACAAGATGTTCCAGAAGAAAAGGAACAGTGGGAACAGTCTTGATCAAAGATAGTCTGTTTGGTTCGAATTGGGTGTACACAGTAAGCCCTCAAATAATGGAAAGGAGATAGAGGAGCACATTTGTGGGCAAATTACAGAAAAATGCAAGAATTACAGAGTAGTGATAATGGGGGCTTTGAATTATCTTTATATAGACTGGGGTAGTAACAGTGTAAAGGACAAAGGGAGGGAGGAATTTCTGAAATATATACAAGATGTTGATCAATGCATTTCCAACCTATCGAGGAAGGACATTGTTCTGGGGAATGAAGTGGGGCAAGTGGAGGATGTTTGAGTGGGGCAGCATTTGGGGGAACAGAGATAATAATGGGCCCAGATTTTGCGGTTAGCAGTGAAGGAACAGCATTCACCATTCTTTACACTCACAGCTGCCCGTAGACTTTTTGCGGACTTTGGAGCAGCAAATTAGTTACTCAAGATTATTTTCAGCATGGTGCCCTCTACAGGGGATCTGGAACTTTGTGAGCAAGGCAAGGTGACAGCGTGTCTCCTCAACCAATCAGATTGAAGAATCCTCACTGGGATTGGGTGGATTTTAACCCCAAAAATGGGTGGGTTTGTGTTGGGTGAAATGTAAAAAAAAAGCCTGAAACCCACCCATTTCCAGTTTCAATGGACTAACCTGTCCTGAGGAGTTATTTATTTATTTTATTTAGAGGTACAGCACTGAAACAGGCCCTTCGGCCCACCGAGTCTGTGCCGACCAGCAACCACCTGTTTCTACTAACCCTGCAGTTGGGTTGGTCATTTTAATATTGCAAAGAGGCTGCATACTTCAATTAACCACCATGTTAAATTTAATCCTGTCCAGCCAGGAGGCCTTGGGAAACCCGTTGGCTAAAGGGAGGAGAGGACTGTTGCATCCAGGAGCCTTTCCACAGCTGATTAATTCAGTTTACCTGCTTCACCCAGCCTGCCACAATGGCACCACCCTCCCCCACCCCCCCCCCCCCCACCCCACCCCAGACTCTTCTGATCTCTTCCCTGACACTGACCCTTCCATTCTGCTCCTGAGGCCTCCAATCCCACCCTCCCTCCTCTCAGCTCCCCAGCTGTGGCCTGGTGCTGAAGGCCTATTTTTCCTACTGCCAGCCAGCCTCCCAATCTGGACGAAACAGAGGTGAGAAATGTTAATTAGGTACTGCCATTTAGATTCGGCAGGAGCTGAGAAAAATCTGTTCTTCCAATGTCAAAATGCCCACCCTGCTCCCTCCTCATTTCAGAGTTAAAATCCAGCCCACAGACTCTAAGTCAGGAAGTATAAATTAGAACAACTAATTCAATATAAAATCATGTACAGAAGGCAAAATAGAGAGGGAAAGAAAAATGGAATTGAGAGACAAAGATGCATAGAAAAAGTAATAGATAATTTAAAAATCTCCAATAAATAGTTGAAATCTGAAGGAATGGGAGTCCATATTTGCAAAATTAAATTTTCAGGGCCAGAGAGGTTGGTTGGCAGTTATCACACCATTCTAAATTCACTTACACTGAATACACCATCTCTGGCGTGTTTAGTGGATATACAGCGCTACTTCACATCTGGCATTTATTTTAGTGCTGAATCTGTTGGTGAGATAACATATTTAAATTTGTGGAGGAGTAGGGCAAATCAGACAGCAACTTGTGTACTTCCACCTTTCACTGTGCTTGCATACTTACACTTAACTGTGCAAATGCGAATGCCAAACGTTGTTGTCTGATTTACACCGCAATAACAGTGAGCATTGATAACCTCACTATTAATCTTATTGTGAAATCTGGGCAAATTAGGAAACTGGCTGAGCGGCATGGGAGAGAGAGAGTAGGGATAATGAGCAGGTATTCTAATTGGCAGGATGTGACGAGTGGTGCCCAGAAGAATCTGTATTGGGGCCTCAGCTATTCACTTCATTTAATGGCACAGATGATAGGATAGAAAGCCACATATCCAAGTTCACAGATGACACAAAGATCGTTGGCATTGTAAGCAGTGTTGGTGGAAGCATAACATTATGAAGAGATATTAATAGATGAAATGAATGGACAAAACTTTGGCAAATGGATTTCAATGTAAGCAAATGTGAGGTCATCTACTTTGGACCTAAAAAGGATAAAACAGGGTACTTTCTAAATGGTGAAAAGCTCGAAACAATGGGGGTCTAAAGAGATAAAAACAAGAAATGCTGGAAATGCTCAGCAGGTCTGGCAGCATCTGTGGAGAGAGAAGCAGAATTAACATTTCAGGTCCGTGACCTTTCATCAAAACTGGCAAAGGTTAGAAATGTAATAGGTTTTAAGCAAATAAAGACAGGTGGAGCAAGAGATAACAAAAGGCAAGGTGTTGATAGGACAGAGGGTCACAGAGAATAACTGACCAGAAGGTCATGGAGCAAAGGCAAAGGGTATGTTAATGGTGTGTTGAAAGACAAAGCATTAGTGCAGAGAGGGTGTTAATTGACAGAAAAATGAACAGCCCTGGCTCAAAGTGCAAACATGAAAAAAAACAGTGGGCAGGCACGTGGTTAAAAAAAATGAATGATGAAACAAACTAAAATAAAATAAAAAAAGAAAAAATAACTACAAATAAAAAGGGGGGCCCGTCATGCACTGAAATTATTGAACTCAATGTTCCGTCCGGCAGGCTGTAGCATGCCTAATCAGTAAATGAGATGCTGTTCCTTGAACTTGAGTTGATGTTCACTGGAACATTGCAGCAAACCCAGGACAGATATGTGGGCATGAGAGCAGAGGTGTGTGTTGAAATTGCAAGCAACCGGAAGCTCAGGGTCATGCTTTCGGACAGAGTGGAGGTGTTTCGCAAAGCGGTCAGCCAATTTGCATGTGGTTGCCTCAATGTAGAGGAGACCACATTGTGAGCAGCGAATACAGTATACTAAATTGAAAGAAGTACAAGTAAATCACTGCTTCACCTGTAAAGTGTGTTTGGGCCTTGGATAGTGAGGAGAGAAGAGGTAAAAGGGCAGGTATTACACCTCCTGCGATTGCATGGGAAGGGGACGAGTTGTTGGGGGTAATGGAGGAGTGGACCAGGGTGTCATGGAGGGAATGATTCCTACGGGATGCTGGGAGGGGAGCGTTAGGTGTATTTGGTAATGGCATCACGCTGGACATGGTGGCGAATGATCCTTTGGATGTGGAGGCTGGTGGGGTGGAAAGTGAAGACAAAGGGGAGCCCTGTCGCGGTTCTGGGAGGGAGGGGAAGGGGTGAAGGTAGAGGTGCGGTAAATGAGCTGGGCATGGTTGAGGGCCCTGTCAACCACAGTTGTGGGGGGAGGGTGGTGGAGCGGGGATCCTCGGTTGAGGAAAAAGGAAGACATATCAGAAGTGCTGTCATGGAAGGTTGCATTGCAGACAGAGGATCTGGGAGAATGGAATGGAGTCTTTACAGGAGACAGGGTGTGAGAAAGTGTAGTCGAGGTAGCTGTGGGAGTCAGTGGGCTTGCAATGAATATTAGAAGACAGCCTATCCCCAGAGATGGAGACAGAGAAGTCGAGGAAGGGAAGGGAAGTGTCGGAGATGGACCATGTAAAGGTGAGAGAAGGGTGGAAATTGGAAGCAAAATTGATAGTTTTCAAGTTCAGGGCGGGAGCAGGAAACAGCACTGATACAGTCATCAATGTACCGGAAAAAGAGTTGGGGGAGGGTGCCTGAGTAGGACTGGAACAAGGAATGTGTGACATATCCCACAAAAAAGCAGGCATATCTAGGACCCATGAGGGTACCCATGGAAACACCTTTTACTTGAAGGAAGTGAGTGGAGTTGAAGGAGAAGTTGTTCAATTTGTGAACAAGTTCAACCAGGCGGAGTAGGGTGGTGGGGACTGGTTGGGCCCCTGTTCAAGGAATAAGCGGAGAGCCCACATACCCTCCTGGTGGGGGATGGAGGTGTAGAGAGATTGGACATCCATTGTGATGAGGAGGCAGTTGGGGCGCGGAAACTGGAAATTGTCAAAATGACGTAGGGCATTAGAAGAGTCACTGATGTAAGTGGAAGAGACTGGACCAGGGAAGAAAAGATAGAGTCAAGATAGGAAGAAATAAGTTCTGTGGGCAGGAACAGGCTGACACAATGGGTCTGCCGGGACAGTCCTGTTTGTGGATTTTGGGAAGGAGGTAGAAGCGGGCTGTCCGGGGTTTCGGGACTATGAGGTTGGAAGCTGCAGGGGGAAGATCTCCAGAGGAGATGATGTCAGTGACAGTCCTGTGGACAGTAGCTTGATGGTTGGTGGTGGGGTCATGGTCCAGGGGGAGGTAGGAAGAAGTGTCTGAGAGTTGGCGCTGAGCCTCTGCAGGGTAGAGGTCTGTACGCAAGACGACAACAGCACAACCCTTGTCTGCAGGTTTGATGACAATGTTGGGGTTCGACCTGTGAGAACAGAGTGCAGCAAGTTCAGAGGGAGACAGGTTAGAATGAGTGAGGGGGGCAGAGAAATTGAGACAGCTGATGTCCTGCCGACAGTTTTCAATGAAAAGATCAAGAGTGGGTAACAGGCCAGAGGGAGGGGTCCAGTTGGAGGGAGAATGCTGGATGTGGGTGAAGGGTCTACTCAAGCTCATAATCACAGATTATGTTGGACTACTCCACTTTGTTTCAGTATTAAATTCCAATATTACTTTGCCATTTTTTAATGGAGGGGAGGGCTCCTGGTCAAAGAAGTGAGCCCGGAGGCGAAGGTGACGGGAGAAGAGCTCAACGTCACGCCGAGCATGAAATTCATTGAGGTGAGGACGTAAGGGGATAAAACTGAGTCCTTTGCTGAGTACAGAACGTTCAGTGGGTGGGGGGGGGGGGGGAGGTCAGAGGGTATAGTCAATACACGTCAAGGGGTCAGATCAGAAGGGGTGGGGTCAGAGGGAAGTGAAGGGGAAGATGGATCTGGAGGGGCATTAGTCCCCACCAACTGCTGGAGATTGTGTTCCTTAACACCTGAAAGGAAGAAAAATTTTGTTTGTTAATTAACATATCGTTTGCCTTTGCTCCATGACCTTCTGGTCAGTTATTCTCTGTGACCCTCTGTCCGATCAACACCTTCCCTTTTGTTATATGTTGCCCCACCCCCACTTTATTTGCTTAAAACCTATTACATTTCTAACCTTTGCCAGTTCTGAAAAAGGGTCTCTGACCTGAAACGTTAACTCTGCTTCTCTCTCCACAGATGCTGCCAGACCTGCTGAGTATTTCCAGCATTTCTTGTTTTTATTTCAGATTTCTAGCATCTACAGTATTTTGCTTTAATTTTGGGGTCTGAAGAGACTTTGCGGGGGCGGGGAGTGGAGGTGAGGGAGTTCAGGTGCTTGGATTCGTAAAATGTCAAAGAGCTACAGAAAATACTGATAAAGGCTAATGGAATGCTGACCATTATATCCAGAGGAATGGAACACAGGGTGGTAGGAATCATGCTTCAATTACACAAAGCCCTGGTTTGACCACACCTGGAGGTACTGTGAGCAATTGTGGGTACCACATCTCAGAAAGAATATATTGGCCTTGGACGGAGTGCAGTGTAAATTTACCTGAACATTTAGGCTTAAATTACGAGGAGAAATTGCACAAACGAAGGTTGTATTTCCTGGAATTTAAGAGTTTGAGGAGTGATTTGCTGAAAGATTACACAATATTGAGGAGAACTGGGGAATCTGGGGCTCAGGGGCATAGTCTAAAAATTAGAGCCAGACCTTTCAGGAATAAAATTAGGAAACACTTCTACAATAATTTGCCTCCAATTGGACAGGCTTCAACTTTAGCTAACAGTCTCCTTTGAGGGACTTTATCATTTGTCTTCTGGAAGTCCATATAAATCACATTCATAGGAATTCCTCTGTCCACTACTTTAGTCACCTTTTCAAAAAATTCAATCAGGTTGGTCCAGCATTACCTACCCTTTACAAAGCCATGCTAGCCGCCTCTGATCAGCTGAAAATTTTCAATGTGTTCAGTGATCCTATCCTTAATCAGAGACTCTAGTAATTTCCTGACGACAGGTATGGGATTAACTGGTCTATAATTCCCTGGTTTCCCCTTCTCACCTTTCTTAAATAGTAGAGTGACACGTGTAATTTTCTAATTTGAAGGAACTGTTCCCAAATCGAGAACTTTGTAGATGCCCTAAATATAATCTTCCAAAGTTCTCATCTACGTCCTTTAAAATCCTGGGATGGAAACCATCTGGTCCTGGAGATCTGTTGCTTTTTCGTGCCATCATTTTCTTCATTAGTTATTTTGCTTATGATTCAATATTTGTTTCCATGGGATTTTCAGCATTCTGACCTCTGCATCAGTAAGCATAGTACAGGAAAAGTAATTATTCAACATGTCCACCATTTCCTTATTTTCATTGACATCATCACTTACCAGTTTTCAAGGGGCCCCCTTCTTCTTAGGCAGTCCCTTGGGAATGAGGATGACTTTCTTCCACTCCAAGGTTGTGGGTCCTCGGGTGACTGAATAGTCCAATTCTGGATCCACACACTCTGCCACTGGTGGTTTTTGGTGAGGTGAGTGAATTAGATGCTCGAAATTCCAAACGCTCCTTCCACTGTTTGCACTTGGTCGCTGCCTGGGCATGTCAACATTGCTCAAACTGGCTGGCACCATTCTGGATGCTGCTTCTCTATTTTGGGCAGTGTCGGGCAAGAGATTCCCATGAATCAGTGGAGATGTCACATTTTTTTCAGCGAGGCTTTAAAGACATCCTTGTAGTGTTTCCTCTGCCCTCCTGGTAGCCTCTTGTCGTGACGGAGCTCGGAGTAGAAAGCTTGTTTTAGGAGTCTTGTGTCAGGCATGCAGATGATGTGGCCCACCCAGCATAACAGACTCGCCATGACCTGTGTCTCAATATTGGGGATGTTGGACTGAGAGGGTATACTGATATTGGAGTGCCTGTCCTGCCACTGAATTTGCAGGATCCTGCAGAGGCACTGCTGGTGATATCTCTCTAGGGCTTTGAGATGTCAGCTGTACAGTGTCCATGTTTTCGACATATACAGGAGGGCAGGTAACACTGCGGCCCTGTAGACCATCTTCAAAAAAGGCAACAAGACTGACTGTGGTAGCTACAGAGGGTCTGCCACAAGGATGATCATCGCAAGAGTCCTTCTCACTGCCTCCTCCCCGTGGTTGAAGACCTCCTACTGGAATCACAATGTGGATTCCGTCCATCAAGGGGCCCACATTGCTCCTGACTACGTTCTTTTTATCCTAATAGAATTTTTTTTAAAATTTGTTTTGATATCCCTTGCAGGTTTCTTTTCATACTTCTTTTTTGTGGCTTTTACTATCTACTTTGTCACCCCTTGCTGCTCTTTGTATCTTTACCATTTGCCAGGTCTGTGCTTTTTTTTGCATTTTTGTTGAGATTTTTTTTTTAGTTTTATGTTATCCCTTTAGTTGGCCATGGTAGTTTTTGGGCCAGTATAGCCCTTGCCTCTTAGGGGTATAACTGGTTTTGTACTTTGAAATTATTTTTGAACATGTCCCACTGATCATCTGCTGTTGTACCCATTAACTGAAATGATCAGTACAGAGGTACAATCGGACCTCTCACATTTGCTGTATGTGGAACTTGCCATGGAAATCAATAGATTTCTAGATATTGAAGACGTCAAGGGATATGGGGATAGTGTGGGAAAATGGCGTTGAGGCAGAAGATCAGCTATGGTTTGGTTGAATGGAGGAGCAGGCTCGAGGGGCTGAATGGCCTGCTCCTGCTCCTATTTCCTATGTTCGTCAGTTTTCTTTTTCCTGTTATTAGCCATTTCTGCTGCCATCACCACACCCAGGCAAATGTGTTATTGGTCTTTACCACACATTTTGTTGTATGCTCTGTGTATCTTTGCTATTGGATGCTTTTATCTGGATATCTGGACAAAGAGAGTTTGTCTGTGAGCAAGTGGTATATGTGGATTTCTGCAGCACTGCCTTCGGCCCAGTGCCATTGAGTGCATTTCTCTTGCCAAAATGGACATCAATATATTGATTGCAATGTTCAATATATTGATTGCGACATCCTAACAGAACTTTTGGTGTACGTATATCCCAAGGACTGCAGCGGTTCAAGAAGGCAGCTCACCACCATCACCTCCGGGGCAATTAGGGATGGGCAATAAATGCTGGCCTTGCCAGCGACACCCACATCCCATGAATGAATTAAAAAAAAACTTACTTGCCCAGTTTACTGTGGACAGTCTCTGTCTCATCCCATTGAAGTCCGCCTTATCTAAATGTAGAATCTTGCTGTTTCACATTTCTCTCTTTTAAATATTATGTTGAACTCATCATATTATTATTAGATAAATGTTTGTGTACTGTTGGACTGTTTATTAAATCCAGTTCATTTCACATTAACTATATCTAATATGTCATGCCCCTTTGTTGGCTCTAGGACATTGTTGTAGAAAACTATCCCAGACACACTTGAGGATTTTACTACCTTTCTGATATGTGCTTGTCCCAGTCTATACGAAAGTTAAAATCTTCCATTAAAGCAACTCTGCCTTTACTACATGCTTGTCTATTCTCTGCATTTATACAATCTACCACTTCACAGCTGCTACCAGGGGGCCTATACACAACCTACAACAGTCTTAAATCCTTTTCTATTTCATAATTCTACCCATAGCCTCTGCTATCAGTTCACGTCTTGTTCTATCCTCCCTTAACTTTGAAGGGATTTCATCATTAATCACTAGCTACTGCTCTCTTGGTACAGTGCTGTTACTCAGAAGGTAAAGTTCTGTCGCCTAGATACTGTGGCTGGAGTTTTACGCAACCCCAACGTGCAGGATGGTAGCTGATAGCCGCTAACTTAGCACACGCTACAGATTGAACCTGTGACCTCTTGGTCCCGGTGTAGCAACTACTCAAAGCAGCAGAGCCATTGGGGAGTTTTATTTTAAGGCAAAAATACTTGGTTATCTATGTTGCCACTTTCTTCTCGACAGTGAAATAATGGCCAGGATTTTACCCTTGGCAGACGGGAGCTGGCTACCAACTAAAAGGTCAGTGGCGAACCCACTTCCACCTGCCCGGGAATCTGACCTGTATTTTGTAGCCGGGCTTCAATTGCTCTGAGGTGGGACTTCCTCCCGCTTGAGGTAGGAAGTCCCGTCTACTGGAGCTGCTGGCCAATCAGCGTGCCGGCAGCTCTCTGTCCCAGCAGTGTCACTGGGATGGGTGGCCACTGCTGGGACTGCAGCCCAGCCTACAGAGGATGACGTTGGGGAGCCCCGGAGTGCAGGGAAGTTTTTGTTGCCTCGTCCGGGGTGATCGCTCAGGCCCCGGCGAGGTAAGGATGGTCGATCGGGGGGCGTGTTGGGGTTGGGTGGGATAGCGGGGGCGGCCCCTAATCAGGCACAGGGTGCCCGATCAAGCGGGCCCCACCTCCCAGGCTGTCAAAAAGCCACCTGCTTTTGTCAGACGGCTTTTCTTGGATCTAGGATGCCCGCTTGCCACACGTAAAATCCGCGTGGAGACAGGCGAAGGCCCTTAAGTGGCTGTTAATTGGCCACTTAAGGGCCTTGATTGGCCTGGGGCAGGCAGGTCATTTCTCGCTGCCACCGCCCTGTGTAAAGTGGCAGCGGAGGCAGGAGCTGGTTAGGAAGGGCTCCTGGAGCCTCCCGCTCCATTTTATGCTCACCCCCTCCCCCCCACCACAATCCCGCTCTTTGGCGGGGTGGGGGAGGGCATAAAATTCAGCCCAATGTTTCTTTAAAAAAAATGTAGAGGCTGTTGGAGATGTGTGGACTGGACTGTACACAGAAAGAAAGGGTTGCATTTATATGGTATCTTTCATGGCCTTGGGATGTTTCAAAGCACTTTATAGCAAATGAAGTACTTTTGAAGTTCTGATGTTGGAAATGCAACAGCCAATTTGCACATAGCAAGCTCCCACAGACCGTAATGTAATGATAACTAGATCATCTGTTTTAGTGATGGGTGAGGGCAAAAGAGTGTCCATGATCTTGGGGAGAATTCCCATGCTCTTCTTCAAAACATGCCATGGGATCTTTAACATTCACCCAAGAGGGCCTCAGTTTAATGTCTCATGCAAAAATCTATATCTCTGACAGTGTGGGAGAATCTAGAACTAGGGGTCACTGTTTAAAAATAAGGGGTCAACCATTTAAGACAGAGATGAGAAATTTTTTCTCTGAGGGCCTTGAGTCTTTGGAACTCTCTTCCTCAAAAGACAGAGGAAGCAGAGTCTTTGAATATTTTTAAGGTCGAGGTAGATAGATTCTTGATAAGCAAGGGGGTGAAAGGTTATTGGGGGGAGGTGAGAATGTGGAGTTGAGGTTACAATTAGATCGGCCATGATCTTGCTGAATGGCGGAGCAGGCTAGAGGGGCCGAGTGGTCTACTCCTAATTCGTATGCTCATATGCCGTGCATCCCTAGTAACGGACTGGAGTATCACCCTAGATGGATAAAAATGATGAATGGACAAACTTTAAACATTTAAAAAAATATTTACTCAACGGATGTGTTCATTCTAGCAGGTATTCACCACTCTCCCATCATCACTGACCCAAGGGTGCGTTTTCACCCCACCTTATTTAACCTTGCATCTAAAAACTTACTGTCCCATCTTTGCATGATTCCAACCCTCCTTGTGGGAGGCTGTTCCATTCCAATCTCACATCTCATTACCAAGTGATCACAGAAAAATGGAAAAAAAAAACAAGCCGGTATGGTTTATGAATTTGTTTAGAAACTTTATGATTGAGCTGAAACCAATATTTTGGGTGGTAAGGATCTTTAAAATAAAAGTCAAGGGCATGCAGAATATTGTGGAGTTTATAAGCAGGAAATTGGAGACATCCTGACCTGGAATTGGAAGGGGGTGGGGGGGGTGCGGGTTGTTGCTGAGTAAAATGTCTGGAGCAAGTAGCAGTTAAAATACAGATGATTGAAAATTTGCCATCATTTATGACCTGAAAGCAGCTACTCTCTTCCTCTCTCCAGGTTTCTCACTGGAACTATTTTAGCAGGAAATTCCTAATAACTCAGGGATGTTTAAAACCACAGCAAGGATTTTCGTTATGCTGGTTATTTAGTGGAATATTTTAAAATCCCAGTAACCTTCAAGGAAAGTTGGTGCCTTCAAATTTTAAGCTGAAGGCAGAAAATGTGCATCTTTTTTCCTTTTAAAAGTTGGGTCTGAAATAACTCATTTTATATCCCATGATGAAAATTCATCATCAGCTGCAATTGAGGTGAGGTTGTGGGCTAGACTGGATTTATCTTGCCTGCGTCCTTGCTGTGTGCCTGCAGGAAAGTCAGTAACGATGGATTGGATGCAGATTGCTGTTATGCTGCTGGGCTGAGCTGCAGAGTGCCTGATAAAGTGTCAGCACCGTCTTGCACCTTTTCTCTTCTGTAACCTGGAGCGATTTTCCTTCTGTCAGTTTGATAAACAATTTTTTTTTCAGCTTTCAGTAATTTTAGTTTTGACCTAGACTTGACGACAGGTTGCATGTGGGTTGTTTTGAGTGTTCTGCAGACTGTCAGAAGAATGAGTGGCAAGATTGAATTTCAACGAATTACTCTTCGGCAGTCAGTGCAAGCTCTTCTAAATGCATTTTAAAGTTGGCTCTGCCCCTTCTCTCCCAACCCCCACCTGCCCTCCATTGCCACTTTCTTACCCCGAGGGCAAGTAGAATAGCACTGTGCTATTGGAGGCACAATCTGAATCAATTTAATTTTGAAGAAAATACTCTCTGCTCTCCAGTAGCTGTTTGGCTGAACGCACTGTGATAGGATTTAAGCAACAGTGAACTGTCACAATTATAAAAGCAAAATACTGCGGATGCTGGAAATCTGAAATAAAAACAAGAAATGCTAGAACCACTCAGCAGGTCTGGCAGCATCTGTGGAAAGAGAAGCAGAGTTAACGTTTCGGGTCAGTGACCCTTCTTCGGAACTGAGAAATTTAAAAAATGTCACAGGTTATAAGCAAGTGAGGTGGGGGTGGGGCAAGAGATAACAAAGGAGAAGGTGTAGATTGGACAAGGCCACATAGCTGACCAAAAGGTCATGGAGCAAAGGCAAACAGTAATTTAATGGTGTGTTGAAAGACAAAGCATTAGTACAGAAAAGGTGTTAACGGACTGAATATTGAACAGCAGCAAGTGCAAACATGAAAAAAACAGTGGGTAAGCAAACTGAACAAACTAAGATGAAATGAAATAAATGCAAAAAAAGGTTGTAAAAAATGTAAAAAAAGAAAAAAACAACTGAAAATGAAAATAAAATGGGGGGCTGTCATGCTCTGAAATTATTGAACTCAATGTTCAGTCTGGCAGGCTGTAGTGTGCCTAATCGGTAGATGAGATGCTGTTCCTCGAGCTTGCGTTGATGTTCACTGGAACACTGCAGCAATCCCAGGACAGAGATGTGAGCATGAGAGCAGGAGGAGTGTTGAAAGTGCAAGCAACCGGAAGCTCAGGGTCCTGCTTGCGGACTGAGCGGAGGTGTTCTGCAAAGCGGTCACCCAGTCTGCGCTTGATCTCCCCAATGTAGAGGAGACCACATTGTGAGCAGCGAATACAGTATACTACATTGAAAGAAGTACAAGTAAATCGCTGCTTCACCTGAAAGGAGTGTTTGGGGCCTGGGATAGTGAGGAGAGAGGAGGTAAATGGGCAGGTATTACACCTCCTGCAATTGCAGGGGAAGGTGCCATGGGACGGGGATGAGGTGGTGGGGGTAATGGAGGAGTGGACCAGGGTGTCGCGGAGGGAACGATCCCTTCGGAATGCTGATGGGAAGGGAGGGGAAGATGCGTTTGGTTGTAGCATCACACTGGAAGTGGTGGAAATGGATGATCCTTTGGATATGGAGCCTGATGGGGTGGAAAGTGAGGACAAGGGGAACCCTGTCACGGTTCTGGGAGGGAGGGGAAGGGTTGAAGGCAGAGGTACGGGAAATGGGCGGGACACAGTTGAGGGCCCTGTCAACAACAGTGGGGGGGAATCCTCGGTTGAGGAAAAAGGAGGTCATACCAGAAGCACCGTCATGGAAGGTAGCATCATCAGAGCAGATGCATCGAAGACGGAGAAACATGAGAGAATGGAATGGAGTCTGTACAGGAATAAGGGTGTGAAGAAGTGTAGTCGAGGTAGCTGTGGGAGTCGGTGGACTTATAATGGATATTAGTAGACAACCTATCCCCAGAGATGGAGACAGAGAAGTCGAGGAAGGGAAGGGAAGTGTCAGAGATGGACCATGTAAAGGTGAGAGAAGGGTGGAAATTGGAAGCAAAGTTGATAAAGTTTTCCAGTTCGAGCAGGAAACGGCACCGATACAGTCATCAATGTACCGGAAAAAGAGTTGGGGGAGGGGGCCTGAGTAGGACTGGAACAAAGAATGCTCAACATATCCCACAAAAAGACAGGCATAACTAGGACCCATGCGGGTACCCATAGCGACACCTTTTACTTGAAGGAAGTGCGTGGAGTTGAAGGAGAAGTTGAATGTGAGAAGTTCAGCCAGGAGGAGGAGGGTGGTGGTGCCTCTGTTCCAGGAAGAAGCGGAGAGCCCTCAAACCATCCTGGTGGGGGATGGAGGTGTAGAGCGATTGGATGTCCATAGTGAAGAGGAGGCGGTTGGGATCAGGAAACTGGAAATTGTCAAAATGATGTCGGGCGTCAGAAGAGTCACGGATGTAGGTGGGAAGAGACTGGACCAGCGGAGAAAAGATAGAGTCAAGATAGAAAGAAATAAGTTCAGTGGGGCAGGAGCAGGCTGACACAATGGGTCTGCCGGGACAGTCCCGTTTGTAGATTTTGGGAAGGAGGTAGAAGCGGGCTGTCCGGGGTTGCGGGACTATGAGGTTGGAAGCTGTAGGGGGAAGATCTCCAGAGGAGATGAGGTCAGTGACAGTCCTTTGGACGGTGCCTTGATGTTCGGTGGTGGGGTCATGGTCCAGAGGGAGGTAGGAAGAAGTGTCTGTGAATTGGCATTGTGCCTCTGCAAGGTAGAGGTCGGTACGCCATACAACAACAGCACCACCCTTGTCTGCAGGTTTGATGACCATGTTGGGGTTAGACCTGAGAGAACGGAGTGCCTCAAGTTCAGAGGGGGACAGGTTAGATTGAGTGAGGGGGGCAGAGAAATTGAGATGACCAATGTCTCGCCGACAGTTTTCAATGAAGAGATCAAGAGTGGCTGTGAAAACGAGTTTTGGTCATTTAAAGTTGATTTTAATGCTGATCCATAAAGGTTACTGTATCTAGCTACAGAATTTTACTTTCCAGCCCCAAGTTATCAATTGACACCGCACAATATCAACTGAGATCCTAGCCCTGCACAGAATGTGAGGAACTGGAAACCACTGCTTGGCCCCAGAGGCTCATGGTCATTGGGCTGCCATGCTGTCAAGGCGATGGCATCCAGTGTCAGTGGGCATGCTCCATTTGGCTCATTGTTAAAGGACAGGAGAGGAAACAAGAGCTGGTACAGCCATCAACATCCTTGGTCTCATCAATATTCTGTACGCTCCAGTGATATTTTTCCAACCTCACAGTGACAATATACTAACTTCATTATAACTCTACCAGCCTCAATGACAGTTTACTGATCTCAGCAATAGTCTATTAGTTTCACAATAACTCTACTAAGCTTGGCAACAGTCTACTAACTTAAGCAGAATGCTACCAACCTCAGAAACAGTCTAACTTCAGCATAACCAAGCGAAGATGAACGTTGAATATGACATGCATGTGTGCTTGTTGAAGATACCCCCACGTCCTTGATAGAAATGTTGTTCAGCACCAGCAAAAAGGTTCACAGTAAAAAAAAATGTAAAACAATAAATACATATGTTTAATTGTGTAATGAATATTTATACAGAAAAAATACTTGTCTTATATTACAGGGGGTCCATGGAATTTGTATAACATGGGGGTGGGGGGGGCGGGTGGTGCTCAGAAATATAAAGTTGAGAATCCCTTCGGTAACCAGGGCCTGCAAATATATATGCAGCATGGAGCACCCACCTTTTAAAGAATTGAGTGTTGTGTTTGCCTTTATAAACATAAACATTGTATTTATTGGTTGCAAATGATACAATCCAACATGGTCCTAACTTCCAACATTTCCCATTCTACCATCTGAATGACTTACACATCCCTCTTCCATGATAGTCTTACAACATCTCTTTCAATAGCTTATCTTACTTTATTGTCTGTCTGGGAAGTACTCTTCAGTTCTAGGAGGTTTGGATATTTATTATCCCTTGATCGCCAATACATGCAAGAGATATTAATTGATTCTGTAGCTCCATTGAGATGACTATATGCTTGCCTTAATCAGAACAACAACATTCTCTTTGCTCGCCCTGGTCTTGATCACCCTCTCATTTTGGTAGCTCCAACAATCCTGTGCCACTATCTCAGTCCATTATGTTCTGTCAGTAGACTGATCAATCATAATCAGTGCATTGTGCACCAATCATAGCTGTTGGTAGTTGTCGTTCCATTTGTGCCAAGTTTGCACTTTCGAAACACCATTTGGCAAGATCCTGATATCACCTACTGTGATTGTCTCGGATGTAGAATGTCGAGCTGCAAAATTAAGAATGTTCTTGAGTATATTTGTACAACTCTCCCGTGAATGCAAGGATGTTTTCTTGTAGCCAGAGAAAGCACGTATTTACCCAGATTTTGCAGTAGAAATAGCACTGAAATTATTGATGCTCATGATTATTCGTGTAAATTAGACAGCAACTTTGTGTGACCCCGCATTCACAGTTAAATGTGGAAATCGGGAATTGCTCTCTGAGTTGCCCTACTTCTCACAGCAGTTCTAGACTTTCCAGACAGGGTAAACAGCCTCTCAGCATCTACCCTGTCAAAACCTGTCGGAATCTTATGAAGTCTCCTCGCATGCTTCTAAACCCCCAGAGTATAGGCCCATTCTATTAAATCTCTCCTTATCAGACAATCCTCTCATCTCCGGAATCAATCTAGTGAACCTTGGTTGTACCAACTGTGAGATAGCTATATCCTTCCTTAGGTAAGGAGACCAAAACTATATACAGTAGTCTGTGTGCAGCCTCACCAAAGCTCTGTACAATTGCAATAATACTTCCTTAATCTTGAATTACAAACCTCTTGAGATAAAAGCCAACATTATATTTGCCTTCCTGATTGCTTGCTATACCTGCATGTTAACTTTGCATTTCATATTCAAGGATGCCCAAATCCCCTGGATACCAACCTATAATAGTTTCTTACCATTTAAAAAAATTGTTTTTCTACTGTCACTATCAAAGTGAATAAGGTCACATTTCCCACATTACTCTCCATTTGTCACCTTTTTGCCCACTCATTTAACTTATTGTTATCCCTTTGCAGACTCTTTCCTCACAGCTTACCTTACCACATATCTTTGTATAGTCACCAAACTTGGATAGATTATACTCTGTTCCATCATCTAAGTTGTTAATATAGACTGTAAATTGTAAACAGCTGACTCTCCAGCAGTGATCCTCCATTAGTAACAGTCTGCCAAACTGAAAATGACCTGTTTATTGCTATTCTGTTTTCTGTCCTTTAACCAATTCTTTATCCATGATCGTATAGCACTCCATCCCCATGAGGCCTTGGGCAACAGTCTTTTGTGTCGCGCTTTATTGAATGCCTTTTGAAAGTCGAAATGTACTATATCCACTGGTTCTTCTTTGTCTATCCTGCTAGTTAAACCCTCAAAAAACTCTAACAGGTTTGTCAAACACAATTTCCCTTTCATAAAACCATGTTGACTCTGCCTAATCATATTATGTTTTTCTAATAATGGATTCCAGCATTTTCCTGACGACTGATATCAGGCTAACTTGCCTGTAGTTCCCTTTTTTTTTTATCTCCCTCCATTCTTGAATACCGTCCAATCCACTAGAATAGAGGGAATTCTGGAAGATCGCAACCAATGCATCCACTAACTCTGCAGCTACCTCTCTTAGAGGCCTAGGATGTAGGCCATCGGGTCCAAGGGCTTTGTCAGCATTTAGTCCTATTAATTTCTCTCAGACCCTTTCTTTACTAATAATACTTTTAAGTTCTTAATTCTCATTAGATCCTTGGTTCCGCACTATATCTGAGATGTATCTTGTGTTTTCTACTATGAAGCCAGATACAAAATATTTGTTTAACATCTGTCATTTCCTTATTCTTATTATAATTTCTCCTGTCTCAGCCTTTAAGAGACACATGTTTTCTTTTGTTGCTCTCTTCCTTTTTACATACTTGTTGAAGCCCTTACAATCTGTTTTAATATTTCTTTCTTTGCTCTCATATTTGCTCCCTCTTTATTTTTTTGGTCATATCCCAAATGACACCCTAATTTCAGGTGCAGTTTTGAGATAAAAACATTGGGAAGTAATGTCCTCAGAAGTGCTCCAGTTCTGCTGTCAGAACATCACTAGAAGTGTAATGGAAATAGTGCGACTGCAAGCAAATTTCCGGCCACAATCTTTTTAGCAATGTGATCTTGCCCTCCCGGGTTGTAGTATTGTGTAATTCCCGTTTAATTGCTTTGTTTACCGCTCGTTTATTGATGAAAGGAATATGGGCTCGGCACTGATTGCTAAAGGTGAGAGCCAAGGTGTAAGACCATCTGCATCATCAATTGTACCATTATCCTTCAACTCCTTTAGCTTTGTCTCAACTTTCTTCCATAGTGCAAATGTTATGCAATGACACTGAGCAACAGGAATAACTGATTTATCAATATGCAATTTGACCTTTCAGGTTGTCTTATACCAAGGCGACAATTCCCTGCAAATGGCTTGAATTGGTAGCCTTGAAAATTAAATCAACTTGTCGCTGATTACAGAATTGTTGATGTGCCGTTCTGATCCAATGTTACGATGTCATCGCCTGTAGAACTGCATGTAGTGCATCCTATTTGAGTAACTTGATGCACATTCTGCTGTTTTGGCTGGCTATATTTCTGAAAATTTGTGCCTGAGCCATATTGCATAATCAATTGTTTTTGTAGAGTTGTGCAGTTCAATGACTGGCAGCTCTTGGAGAAGAGATCTCGGTGTCTTGCAGGCAGAACAACAATCACCAATATTTGGCCAATTTTTAGCACAGTGATGGAACTAACAGTTGGACTTGATGCGGCTTGACTATGATGCAATTTATACTTAACATTTATTTTGTTGGAGACTTGTTTAGTTTCTACATCTGTGTCACATTTAGCTAGATCAAGTGCTCTGGCCTGTTCTCAATGTTCATCAAAGAAACACCATTATTCCAGGGCTCAATAGCATGAAATTTTAGCCAAATACACTTCTATAATCCGTGCTTTGATTCATGATCTGCATCAATGACATTTCATTTTGTTGCTTGTTTTCATAAGTGTATGCAAAAGACATCTATAGATTCATTTATTTACCCATACTTTCCAAGTGCCAGATTAATGTCTCAAAATATTTCCATCATGGACAGTAGGATGAATGGCACCTCATTTTCGGGTTTATACCTTTTTGTTTTAACAGGGATGTACGTTTGCAATTCTCCAATTCTCTGGCACCACTTCCATATCTTTAGAAGATTGTGACCAGGGCCTCTGCAGTTTCCACTGCAGTCTTTTTAAATACCTCTTCTTAACTATTTTTATCCTATCTAATTTCTCAACTACCTCCTCCTTTTCTGTGTCATTGGCAGCATCCTCTTCTCTGAAGACTGATGTAAGGTACTTATTTTGTATTACAGCCTCCATAAGATTGCATTTCTGGGCAATAAGTGGCCTCACCTTTCCTTGACTTCTGTTTTACTATTTTTTACATTATAAAAGACTCTTGTGTTCATAGAATTATGGAATAATGCAGCACAGAAGGGGGCCATTTGGCCCATCGAGTCTATGCTGACTCTTTAAAAGAGAAATCCAGTTACTCCCACTCCCCCTCTTTCCTCAGATACCTACGATTTTTTCCTCCAAGTATTTATCCAAATCCTTTTTGAAAGCTACTATTGACTCTGTATCCACTGTTGTGGGACAATCTTAGCAGCGGACTACCTTAAGAAGCTGTAAGTGAAAATCACCAGAGGAGGTGATGTCATGTCACACATGACCAGGGAGTTGTGGGTGTATCCCGACGGAGTGTGATTAGATATGGCTCATGCAGTAATTATTTGTATATACAATGTTCTAGTTATTTTTCAATAAAACCCCACATTTTCTTTAGATGTTACCTATAGTCCTATGAGTCTTATAATAGATCACACACCAAAGGAACAAGTATTACATTCAGTACCCTATCAGGCAGTGCATTCTAAATCCTGAACACTCATTGCATTAAAAAAAAACGTTTTTCTTCATATCACCTCAGGTTTCCTTTTATATTTGTCTCTAATGTATTCTCATACACTCTCTTCGCCTCTTTTTTTCCTTTTTCAGTTCTCCCCTGTACTTTTTATATTCAGCTTGATTCTAAAATTATTGAAGGTTCCAATTTCTCAGAAGCCAATCTTCAGCCAATTCCATTCATTCCCTATGGTAGCAAAAAATTGCTGAACAGACTGGATAGAGCAAAGGTTTTGGGCCCCAAAAACATTACCAGCTGTAGTGTTCAAGATTTTTTATCATAAACTTCCTTTTTCTGTTTAATTTTTTTCCATAAGTGCTCTAAACCTAACGATATTATGATCATTGTTTTCCAAATTCTCCCCCACTGAAACATGCTCCCTTGCTTCACTTCAATCCCCATAGAACTGTTTCCTTCCTCGTTCAGATGGTGACACACTGATCAAGAAAATTCTGTTTATACATTTTAGCAATTCCTCCCCCTTCATGCCCTTTACAATGTTTCTACCCCAGTCTGTATGAGGATAATTGAAGTCCTCATTATCACTGCTTTGTAGTTCTTGCATCTTTCTGCAATTTGCCTGCAAATTTGCTCCTCTATCTCCTCCCCACAATTTAAAGGCCTATATTAATACACCCAGTGGTGCAATAGCTCCTCTATTCCTTAATTCTAACGAAATAGATTCTCTGTCTTTACACTCTCAGCTACAGCATCCTTTTCTAATGCCAAAACAGGCATGGTTTTGATATTTCTCTCCCATTATGCAAAACAAACTGCTTTTGGGTAATTTTTTTGATGTAAAAACCTCTCACAACATGCTCGTTCTTTCACCCTGACCTTAAGGAGACTGTAGTAAGGTCATTGTATAGCTGGGATGGGGTATATGAAACAATGGCAAGGTCATATTCCTTGTGGAATTGTATTGTTAGTGAGATGCAGATACATTGGATCCATGGCTATTGTCTCATGGCAGAATGGATTCACAGTCCTGAGTCAGGCTTAGTATACAGGAAGTAATTAATTATATCTTCAATACATGCACCATATAAGAGCCATCAATTGTATTTTAACCTTTTTGAATTTATCCTTTCTTCCTTCTCAATTATCCACAACCTTCCATTGAATATTCTTGAATGAGTGTATTTGCCAAAAATATGTTTGTTTCGGTTTAGTCTCCATGCTGGCTCAGTGGTAGCACACTCACTTCTGCAACAAAAGGTCCTGGCTTCAAGACGCATTTCAGAAGCTTGAGCACATAATCAAGGATGACGCTTCAGTGCAGTACTGAGAGAGTGCTGCATTGCTGAAGGTGCCAGTATCTCTCCAATACCTTGCCCAAATAACCAGCCGTGGTGCACGAGATGGGGACTGTTCGCAGGACAGGCTCAAGTAACCTGTCATCACCTGATGCCTTTCATATCTTTCAGCAGTAGTCACTAAAATACCTTTGTGTCCCCACTCTAGCACAGAGGTGCTGAGTCCAATTGCAGCACTCTACCACTGTTCCCTCAAATATTGGGTGGCAAAAATTGCATTATATTGACCACGTTGCTTGTGCTCTGATGTCAAAACACTGATTGTGTCTTCAAGCACACATTGCTATGGCAACAGAGTTTCTTTTGTAGCATTTCATTGGGTATCCATGCAGCAGAAATATGACTTATAGGGTGATATCTGCTCTGCTTGGTGATGAGACATTTGATAAGAGAGTAAAGCTCTGCATAGCTTCCAGTGATGCAATGCTTCAATAGAATTAGAATATTACAGCGCAGTACAGGCCCTTCGGCCCTCGATGTTGCGCCGACCTGTGAAACCATCTGACCTACACTATTCCATTTTCATCCATATGTCTATCCAATGACCACTTAAATGCCCTTAAAGTTGGCGAGTCTACTACTGCTGCAGGCAGGGCGTTCCACGCCCCTACTACTGTCTGTGTAAAGAAACTACCTCTGACATCTGTCCTATATCTTTCACCCCTCAACTTAAAGCTATGTCCCCTCGTGTTTGCCATCATCATCCGAGGAAAAAGACTCTCACTATCCACCCTATCTAACCCTCTGACTATCTTATATGTCTCTATTAAGTCACCCCTCCTCCTCCTTCTCTCCAACGAAAACAACCTCAAGTCCCTCAGCCTTTCCTCGTAAGACCTTCCCTCCATACCAGGCAACATCCTAGTAAATCTCCTCTGCACCCTTTCCAAAGCTTCCACATCCTTCCTATAATGCGGTGACCAGAACTGCACGCAATACTCCAGGTGCGGTCTCACCGGAGTTTTTTACAGCTGCAGCATGACCTCGTGGCTCCGAAACTCGATCCCCCTACTAATAAAAGCTAACACACCATATGCCTTCTTAACACACCAACAGCCCTATTAACCTGGGTAGCAACTTTCAGGGATTTAAGTACCTGGACACCAAGATCTCTCTGCTCATCTACACTACCAAGAATCTTCCCATTAGCCCAGTACTCTGCATTCCTGTTACTCCTTCCAAAGTGAATCACCTCACACTTTTCTGCATTAAACTCCATTTGCCATCTCTCAGCCCAGCTCTTAAGCTTATCTATGTCCCTCTGTACCCTACAACATCCTTCGGCACTATCCACAACTCCACCGACCTTCGTGTCATCCGCAAATTTACGAACCCACCCTTCTACACCCTCATCCAGGTCATTTATAAAAATAACAAACAGCAATGGCCCCAAAACAGATCCTTGCGGTACACCACTAGTAACTAAACTCCAGGATGAACATTTGCCATCAACCACCACCCTCTGTCTTCTTTCAGCTAGCCAATTTCTGATCCAAAGCTCTAAATCACCTTCAATCCCATACTTCCGTATTTTCTGCAATAGCCTACCGTGGGGAACCTTATCAAACGCCTTACTGAAATCCATATACACCACATCCACTGCTTTACCCTCATCCACCTGTTTGGTCACCTTCTCGAAAAACTCAATAAGGTTTGTGAGGCATGACCTACCCTTCACAAAACCGTGCTGACTATCGCTAATGAACTTATTCTTTTCAAGATGATTATAAATCCTATCTCTTATAACCTTTTCCAATATTTTACCCACAACCGAAGTAAGGCTCACAGGTCTATAATTACCAGGGCTGTCTCTACTCCCCTTCTTGAACAATGGGACAACATTTGCTATCCTCCAGTCTTCCGGCACTATTCCTGTCGACAATGACGACATAAAGATCAAGGACAAAGGCTCTGCAATCTCCTCCCTGGCTTCCCAGAGAATCCTAGGATAAATCCCATCAGGCCCAGGGGACTTATCTATTTTCACACTTTCCAAAATTGCTAATACCTCCTCCTTGTGAACCTCAATCCCATCTAGCCTAGTAGCCTGAATCTCAGTATTCTCCTCGACAACATTTTCTTTCTCTACTGTAAATACTGACGAAAAATATTCATTTAACGCTTCCCCTATCTCCTCTGATTCCACACACAACTTCCCACTACTATCCTTGATTGGCCCTAATCTAACTCTAGTCATTCTTTTATTCCTGATATACCTATAGAAAGCCTTAGGGTTTTCCTGGATCCTATCCGCCAATGACTTCTCGTGTCCTCTCCTCGCTCTTCTTAGCTCTCCCTTTAGATCCTTCCTGGCTAGCTTGTAACTCTCAAGCGCCCTAACTGAGCCTTCACGTCTCATCCTAACATAAGCCGCCTTCTTCCTCTTGACAAGCGCTTCAACTTCTTTAGTAAACCACGGCTCCCTCGCTCGACAACTTCCTCCCTGCCTGACAGGTACATACTTATCAAGGACACGCAGTAGCTGCTCCTTGAATAAGCTCCACATTTCGATTGTGCCCATCCCCTGCAGTTTCCTTCCCCATCCTACGCATCCTAAATCTTGCCTAATCGCATCATAATTTCCTTTCCCCCAGCTATAATTCTTGCCCTGCGGTATATACCTGTCCCTGCCCATCGCTAATGTAAACCTAACCAAATTGTGATCACTATCACCAAAGTGCTCACCTACATCTAAATCTAACACCTGGCCGGGTTCATTACCCAGTACCAAATCCAATGTGGCATCGCTCCTGGTTGGCCTGTCTACATACTGTGTCAGAAAACCCTCCTGCACACACTGGTCAAAAACTGACCCATCTAAAGTACTCGAACTATAGTATTTCCAGTCAATATTTGGAAAGTTAAAGTCCCCCATAACAACTACCCTGTTACACTCGCCCCTGTCGAGAATCATCTTCGCTATCCTTTCCTCTACATCTTTGGAACTATTCGGAGGTCTATAGAAGACTCCGAACAGGGTGACCTCTCCTCTCCTGTTTCTAACCTCGGCCCATACTACCTCAGTAGACGAGTCCTCAAACGTCCTTTCTGCCGCTGTAATACTCTCCTTGATTAACAATGCCACCCCCCCCCCTCTTTTACCATCTTCTCTGTTCTTACTGAAACATCTAAATCCCGGAACCTGCAACATCCATTCCTGCCCTTGCTCTACCCATGTCTCCGAAATGGCCACTACATCGAGATCCCAGGTACCAACCCATGCTGCAAGCTCACCCACCTTTTCCGGATGCTCCTGGCGTTGAAGTCGACACACTTTAAACCAAGTTCTTGCTTGCCACTGCCCTCTTGCGTCCTTGTAACCTTATCCCTGACCTCACTACTCTCAACATCCTGTACACTGGAACTACAATTTAGGTTCCCATTCCCCTGCTGAATTAGTTTAAACCCCCCCGAAGAGCACTAGCAAATCTCCACCCCCCCCCCTCCCCCCCCAGGATATTGGTACCCCTCTGGTTCAGGTGAAGACCATCCTGTTTGTAGAGGTCCCACCTACCCCAGAAAGAGCCCCAATTATCCAGGAAACCAAAACCCTCCCTCCTACACCATCCCTGCAGCCACGTGTTCAACTCCTCTCTCTCCCTATTCCTTGCTTCGCTATCACGTGGCACGGGCAACAACCCAGAGACAACAACTCTGTTTGTTCTCGCTCTAAGCTTCCACCCTAGCTCCCTGAATTTCTGCCTTAAATCCCCATCTCTCTTCCTACCTATGTCGTTGGTGCCTATGTGGACCACGACTTGGGGCTGCTCCCCCTCCCCCTTAAGGATCCCAAAAACACGATCCGAGACATCACAAACCCTGGCACCTGGGAGGCAACACACCAACCGTGAGTCTCTCGTTCCCACAGAACCTCCTATCTGTTCCCCTAACTATGGAGTCCCCAATGACTAATGCTCTGCTCCTCTCCCCCCTTCCCTTCTGAGCAACAGGGACAGACTCTGTGCCAGAGACCTGTACCCCATTGCTTACCCCTGGTAAGTCGTCCCCCGCAACAGTATCCAAAACGGTATACCTGTTGTTGAGGGAAACGGCCACAGGGGATCCCTACAGTGCCTGCTGGTTCCCTCTCCTTCCCCTGACGGTAACCCATCTACCTACTTCTTTTACCTGAGGTGTGACTACCTCCCCATAACTCCTCTCAATAACCCCCTCCACCTCCCGAATGATCCGAAGTTCATCCAGCTCCAGCTCCAGTTCCCTAACGCGGTTCTCGAGGAGCTGGAGTTGGTTGCACTTCCCGCAGATGCAGTCAGCAGGGACACTCTTGGCGACCCTTACCTCCCACATTCTGCAGGAGGAACATACAACTGCCTTAACCTCCATTCCCACTATTCTAAATTCCCAACAAATCTACTGAAAAACCAAAAAAAAAGTCAAAACTTGTTAGCTTAGCAATCCGACGGACAGAACTTTTTAAATAAAAAGCTTACCTTATCAACACACCAGAGTCCTTTTTTTTGGTAGAGGAGGAGGGTGGGTGGGAGACACTACACGTGTCGTGTCTCGGGTACAGCCACCACCCAAATATATAGTTTTTACTTACCCAGCAGTCCCCTGGTCCTCCGACAACAAAAGGGAATTAACTTTTAACTTACACTGAAACTGACCTCCCAGCTGCAAGTTCGCTCCGTACCTCCGCTTCTGTCAAAGCTGCTGCAACCAAAACTAAAAAGCTAAATACAGTAAATATCCAGGCCAAGATGTTACTGTGGACATATCACTGCAGGCACTTATACAGTCAAATCTCTCAAACAATAGTCAAAGTTGTATTTATATTAATCTAAATCATTTGTTCATTTATATCTGATTGTGGAGGGGGTAATACCAGTGTGGGTTACCTCCAGCTAATGTACTCATGAGAAATGCTTTGTCGACAAGTCATGTCTCGTCCATCAACTGCCTTTGCTATTGCCAACCCATTTTCTTCCTGCTCAGATACGCTTATTGTTCTAGCAGGCATTGTATTCAACTTACAAGCATCACTGAAATGTGAACAGGTAACAGAGCCTTGAATACCCTTTCAATTTTCCATAGCAACACATCGGGCAACCTTTCGCTCAAGGCTTGATGCGGAGGATGCTGGTTGGATTTTGATTGCAGTGATTTATGAAGTTGAAGCAAGATAGAATTAAAGGTAACAATCTTCAGACAGTTACCTTGCTGCCATTTTTCTCACTCTTTCATCCTCGCGCTCTCACTCTCTTCTCACGCTTGGCTCACTCTCCTTCTCCCCCCTTCTCTCTTTGCTTCCCCCCTCCCCGTGCTCTCCCTTTGCCCCTCTCCCTTTGCCCTGCCCTCTCCTTTTCACCCTCCTTCCTACCCCCCCTCCTTCCTACCCCCCCTCCTTCCTACCCCCCCTCCTTCCTACCCCCCCTCCTTCCTGCCCTCCTCCTTCCTGCCCTCCATCCCCCCTCAGATGAGCTGCAGTAGGAGCAGAGATGTAAGTATGTAGTCTTCATGCTGAAAAGGATATCTTTTCAGCGTGAAGGCTACCTACTTAAAGTTCTTCCAGTTCGCTCACAACTGTACTCTCTCAATCCCAACTGGGTAATCAGTTCTTTCTTTGGCCCTCCATTCAACATGACATTTCTGCAGCTGCTGATCTGCTCAACCACATGCTTACTTCCACCTTTGTGGTTCTAGTCCCCATTAAAATTGTTTCTCTGTCTGGCCATTTCCCCGGTATGGTCCTCATCTCCACTTCCTTTATTCCAGGGGATGCAGACCTTAACGTATATGATGGACAATTAGTTTAGCCATTCACTGTCAGTGTTGGCTGAATCACATAAAACACTATTGGATCCTGCTCTCATCTGCTAAATCTGCTCACTATTCCAAGATCATTTTCTTCTTTTCTCGACTGTTATTTTACTGTAAACTGTCTTCTTTAAACCCTTTTGCGCTGTCTGCTCTAACCTCACCTCCAACAACATGCGTGAGGAGATTACAGACAACTGTCACTAAGATTTAGACAATCTGATCAACTGCCTCTGCCGCTTCCCTCCTTTTCCCCCCAACCACCGGGCTAAACCTCCGCTCAGGCTCCCACCTACCCTAGCCCTGAAGTCACATCTTTCTCTAGTTTTTCCAATCCCCCCTCCTGCCCTCTCTGAGCTCATCTTGTCCATGAGACCCACCTGCAGCTCCCTCAAACCTATTCCCACTAAACTACTGACCACCCAATTTCCCTTCCTGGCTCACATGGTTCTCTGTCCTCATTACTGTCCACGTTCAAATCTGCCATCATTACCCTTTCTGCAAAAAGGATTCCTTTGATCTCTGACCTTGCAAACTACCACCCTATCTTCCAACTCCCTTTCCTCACAAGTCCTTGAACTTGCTACCTCCTCCCAAAATTGTACCAATTGTGTGTGTGTGTGCACATGCTGTAATGGAGTCAATGATGATAGCTTTGATCTTTACAATGTTTAGCTGGAGGAACTTGCAGTTTGTCCAACATCAGGTCTTGGATGATCAATCTGAAATCACAGAGGCATTGGAGAGATTGATGGAAATGTGGAATGAGTATCGGCATAAATCTCGAAGCTATATCTATGAATGATATTGAACAGAGGATAACGTGTGGATGAGATCTTTGGCATCATCCTGGTTAATCCACACTATGTTTGCTGTAACTTTAATGTCCTGTCTATAATGGGGAATCTACCTTGGTTTTGCCATTGGCTTGTATTAATTTCTTATTACCATTAATAAAATCCAAATTTCTTTTTTCTGGGGGGGAGGGTGGCGATGAGTGGAGTGGAGGCTATCTATCTATACTCTCACTTTCAGGGAATTATGTTTTTGAACCTCTTGTCCAGTGATGCCCTTCAGTGTCTTTCCATTAAGTTGCTTCTGCCAGCTGTTCTTCATGGTGCTAACCTATCTATCCATACTGCTAAACCATCTGGCTTCCTGAAGTCCATCACTTCAGATCTTTTTAAGCAGTCTACAAAGCTTATCCTGCATTTCTTTCCACTCCAGTGTACTCCTACTATGGTAATGGATCCCATGTGCTCCCCAGACTGACTCTGTTTGAGCACTATCAATTAAAACTTTCCTTTCTGTGGCTGTAATTGTCCTTTTAGTTAAAAAGAACACCCCTGCTTCCTTTTTTTCCCCTTCTGTGCTCTCCTGAAATATTATAGCCAGGAATAGTTAGTTCCAGTTCCATTCTCCCTGCAGGATTTCAAAGTCAGATTCCTCAATTCTAATTGGTACCTCTCGTTTGCTGATTTTACTTGTAAGTTTGCAGATAAACTGTGTAATCCCGACTCACTGTCCTACTTAACCTGTCTTTTATCGACCCTAAGGTACATCTCTCCAAATCTGTGTTTCAACTTAATCTTTTGCCTACTTTGCACTGTACCCTTTTCTGTATGCTGTAAGGTAAGTTTATTCCATTCCATATGAGCTGCACTGAGGGATGCACAGGAGTATAATGAGATGTTGTCTGTCAGTGTCGCACTCCAAATCTAACATTTGCATTTCCTCACTGACTCTGAGCAGGAGTTGTCCAGTGGCCATGGTTTCCTAAAAGATGGCATGACAGTTAGATTCCAAAATAATGTGAATTGCTGGAACTTTGCTTGTTCAACCTGAGAAATTAAACATTTTCATAAGCTTTTTCCAGCATATTTCTTTTCAGAGGAGCCATTTTTCTCCTTAAGGATAAAACAATTGATGTATTGAAGGATTTCTTTTTCCCTTCATCTTCTAGCATTTCTTTTCAAACTATAAAGTAAGATCCTTTCCAGCTAAACACACTTTCCCAGTGGAGAAAGCAGAGAAGATGCTGCTTGGCTGTTGGCTGAGAACTACATCAGGCAATGTGTGGTGTATTTTAAGCTCATGGTAAGTGTCTCTGCATTGTTTGCCATCACATGCCATTACGAGGGTACGCTAGCATAATGGTTTAGATTACTGAACTAGTAAACTGAAGGCCTGGGCTAATGATGTAGAAAGAAAGAAACAAGAGTCAGCCACTTAACCTCTCAAGCCTGTTCCGCTATTCAATGAGATCATGACTGATCTGTGACCTAACTCCATATACCTGCCTTTGCCCCATATCCCTTTATACCTTTTGGTTAACAAAAATCGACCTATCTCAGTTTTAAATTTAACAATTGATGTAACATTTGTTGAAGAGAGGTGCAAATTTCTATCAGCCTCTGTGTGTAAAAATGTTTCCTAATTTCACTCTTGAAAGGTCTGGCTCTAATTGTTAGACACTGTCCCCCCTAGTCCTAGACTCCCCAACCAGCAGAAATAGTTTCCCTCTATGTATCCTATCTGCTCTCCTTAATATCTTGAAAACTTTAATCACCCATTAACCTTCTAAATTCCAGGGAATACAACCCTAATTTGTATTATCGCTTATAATTTAACCCTTGGAGTCCAAGTATCATTCTGATAAATCTACACTGCATTATGTCCAAGGCCAATATACTCTTCCTAAGGAGAGCTCCCCAGAATAACTCTCAGTACTTCAGGGGTGGTCTAACAGGGATTTGCATAGCTGGAACATGACTTCTACCCCCTTGTATTCTTGTCTTCTAGGTACAAAGGCCAGTGTTCCATTAACCTTTCTGAGTATTTTCTGTACCTGTTCGTGACATTTTAATGAACTATGTACCTGAACCCCCCCCCCCCACCCCCAAGTTCTCTTTGGACCTTTTAGCTTTTCACCATTTATTAAGTACCCTGTTCTCTCCTTTTTTAGGTCCAAAGTGGATGACATCATATTTGCCTAAATTGCAATCCATTGCCACAGTTTTGCCTATTTATTTAATCTATCAATATCTCTCTAATGTTACGCTTCTATCGACATTGCTTACAATGCCGCCTATCTTTGTGTCATCAGCTAATTTGGATATGTGGCTTTCTATCTCATCATCTAAGTTGTTAATAAATACAGTGAAAGCTTGAGGCCCCAGCGCAGATTGTTGTGGGACATCACTAGTCACATCCTGCCAGAGTATCTGCCCATTAGCCCTACTCTATCTCCTTACACTTAGCCAACTTCCTAACCTTTGAGAGTTAACAATTTGCCTTCGACTCCATGAACTTCAACGTTAGCCAACAGTCTCCTTTGAGGGACTTTATCAAATGCCTTCTGGCAGTCCATATAAATAACATCAATAGGCATTCCCCTGTCCATTACTTTAGTCACCTCATCAAAAATACAATCAGGTTTGCCCGGCATATCTACCCTTTACAAATCCATGATCAGTTGAAAATTTCCCAACGTGTTCAGTTACTTTATCTTTAATTATAGACTCTAGTAATTTCCTCTAGTAATTGGTCTATAATTTCCTTGTTCTCCCCCACCCCCCCTCACCTTTCCTAAATAATGCAGTGATGTGCACAATTTTTCAATCTAAAGGAATGATTGCTGAATTGAGAGAACTTTGGGGCATCTGCAATGTTCTCACCTACTTCCATCTAGTCCTGGGGATTTGTCACTTTTTTGTGCCGTTATTTTTTGCATTACTGTTATTTTGCTTACATTAATTTTGATGAGTCCCTGACCCTGCTTCAATAATAGTTTCCTTGGGAGGTCTGGCATGTGGACCTCTTCCTTGACTGTAAATACTGACACAAAGCAATTACTCAACATGTCTGTCATTTCCTTATTTTCATTGACAATATCGCTGTTATCAGTTTTTAAGGGGCCCATATTGCCCCGACCATCCTTTTTTCTTAATGTAATTGTAAAAAGATTTTTGTGTTGTTTTTGATATTCCTTGCAAGTTTCTTTCCATACTCCCTTTTTGTAGCTCTTCCTATCTGTTTTGTCACCTTGAGTTCATAATCCACTTTGGCATTTGGGGATTTTAAAATGTTAAATAAATCTGGAATAAAAAATCTAATATCAGTAATGATAGCCATCTTGTAAAAACCCATCTGGTTCATTAATGTGCTTTAGGAAACTTGCCATCCTTACCCAGTCTGCTCAATGTGGCAGAGTACTAATTCATCAGCTGACGAAGATGGTATGTATCCCAGATGCACACAATATGATTGACTCTTAATCATGCTCTGAAATGCCCTAGCAAGCCATTCAGTAGTATAAAACCACTATGGAAAGGTCAAATAGGAATAAAGCTGGATGGACCAGTTGGCATTGGATTCAGACATGACAAAGCTGCACGCAGTCCAGTAGATGCTAGAAATTCCCCCTCACTAATACCTGATATGACAAGATTGGCAACTGTCTCTCAAATGACCAAGCAACTAGATGCCAGTTTCAGCCAATTTGATTCACTCCACGTGATATGAAGAAATGGCTTAACACATCAGTTACAGCAAAGGCTGTGGACCCCAACGACATCCTGGCTGTAGTACTGAAGACTTGTACTCCAGAACAAGCTGTGCCTTTAGTCAAGCTGTTCCAGTGCAGCTACAACAACAGCATCTACCCGACAATGTGAAAGATTTCCAGGTATGTCCTGTCCACAAAAAGCAGGACAAATCCAATCAGACAATTACTGCCCCATCAATCTACTCTTGACAATCAACAAAGTGATGGAAGGTGTCATGGACTACTATCAGCAGCACTTACTCAGCAATAACCTGCTCACAGATGTTTGGTTTCTGCCAGGATCACTCAGCTCCTGACCTCATTACAGCCAAACACGGACAAAAAAAAAAAGAATTCCAGAGGTGACGTGAGAATGACTGCCCTTGACATCAAGGCAGCATTTGTCAGAGTGTGGCATCAAGGAGCCTTGGTAAAGTTGAAGTCATTGGGAATCAGGGGCAAATGTCTCCACTGGAGTCATACCTAGAACAAAAAAAAATGGTTGTGGTTGTTGGAGGCCAATCATCTCAGTCCCAGGACATCACTGCAGGAGTTTCTTAGGGTCGTGTCCTTGGCCTAACCATCTTCAGCTGCTTCTCAAATTGCCTTCCTTCCATCATAAGTTCAGAAATGGAGATGTTCGCTGATGATTGCATAGTGTTCAGTTCCATTTGCTATTCCTGGGATAATGAAGCAGACTGTGCCCACATACACCAAGACCTGGACAACATTCAGCCTTAGGCTGATAAGTGGCAAGTCACATTCATGCCACAAAAGTGCCAGACAATGACCATCTCCAACAAGAGAGAATCCAACCACCTCTGCTTGACAGTCAACGGCATTACCATTACTAATCTACACTAGAGGCCTGCTAACTGACCCAAACACGACTACGTGCGTTGGGTTCAGGTCGGGTTGGGCCCATCTTCAGGGGTCGGGTTGGGCCGAGTCCAAGTCGAGTCGGGTCGGGCTGGACACACACGGTTTGTGCTCTGCTGGTAAGTATTGAAATTTTAAAAACTTACATGAGCTGGGATTCCGGGACGAAACTGAGTCTGCGCAGTGAGCGAGTGACGTCACTATGATGTCATCACGCATGCGTTGCAGCTTCTTGCCAGGTCGGTGTCAGGAGGGTAAGTAAACGGTTGAGTCGGGGCGGGTTCGGTTCGGGATGGGTCGGGTCGGGCCGGGGGCTAAATCAGAGGGACTCTGACCGGGTTGGGTTCGGGTCTGCAGTGGTTTGGGTCGGGTTCCTTTTTCCCAACCTGAACAGGCCTCTAATCTACACCATCAACATCAAGGGGTGTTACCATTGACCAAGAGTTAACTGGACCAGTCACGTAAATACTGTGGCTACAAGAGCAGTTCAGAGCCTGGGAATTCTGCAGTGATGACTTGCCTGCCATCTCCCCGCCCACCAAAGCCTTTCAAACCTAGCAGTCACAAATTAGGAGTGAGCAGGAATACTCTCCATTTGCTTGGATGAATGCAACTCCAACAATACTCAAGAAACTTGACACTATCCAGTCAAAGCAACCCATCTATCACCTTAAACACCCTCCCTCCACCACCGGCGTACCTTGGCAGCAATGTGTACCATCTGCAAGATGCACAGCAGCAACTTCTTTGACAGCACCACCCAAAATTGCTATCTCTTCCACCTAGAAGGACAAGGGCAGCAGTCGAATGGGAATAACACCACTTGCACCATTGTGACTTGGAAATAGATTGTCATTTCTTCCCTGTCACTGGGTCAAAACTCAAACTCCCTCCCTAACAGCACTGTGGGAGTACCTTCACCACACAGACTGCGGCTGTTCAACAAAGCAGCTCACCATCACCACCTCCAGGGTAATAAATGCTGACTATGTCAATGATGCCCACATACCATGAATGACTAAAAAGAAAACATAGCTAAGATCAGGAACTGAGACATGCAGTGTTTCTGTGGCACCCCAGTTCTCTGCCTTTAAGAAACCTTTTGGGTGCTGTTGTGTGCTAGGATGTGGGTTTGCACATTTAATTCCCTTATAACCACTGCCTTGCCCTTTAGAGTTTGGGGTGTGCTGAACTAAACATAGCCATTTCTGTGAGGGGAGGAAGGGTTGTGAGGACAAAACAGCTCCCAGCAAGACACTTGAGGTCTTGGTTGATTCATGCTGGTGGTCTGACCACCCTTCTGACTGAGGAGTGGAACAGAGCGAACTAAATGGAAGAAAACCTGGCTCTTTTTTTTCCTCTCTGTGCATGGAGTTGGCTGCAGTATTTTCCTGATGTCTTCAAATCAGATGCAACAGGCAAGAAAATAACCATCAGCCAAATCGGTTCAGTTCAGAGTATCGTTGTGTCATTTTGAAGTTTGATAAACTCAAGAATGATAAAATTACATTTATTGCATGGTAATGTTGCATTTCTAGACATGGCAGTGACCTCTGATGCAGATATGGTATCGATGCAACATAAATATGATTATAGTTTTCAGTTCAATGCATTCTGGTTCAAAAGAGCCACATACACTATGCAGATGGGTTCCTCATTCAGAGGCAGCCTTTTGAAGGGTTTGGATATTCCAAGACCCCATTTCAGAACAAAATGATACTTCTGTTTTGTTTCAGGATCCCAGAGGACTGAGCAGTGGGATTTATCTGTACACATGTTGCCTTTCCCATCAAACTACAGACCCTTCTAATATTCCAATGAAGGAGATCAAAAGTTAGCCTTCTGATGCCCTTTTGGTCAAAGTAAGCTTGATTCCCGCAGCTTCTGGCTCTCAGTATAGATCAGCCTATCAGAATGTCCTACAGTAGAAATCTTCTGACTCCAGGTAATGATTTGATCTAATACTGTAACTTCCAGAATTTCTAGCTGACAGCATAACTCTTGAAATTTCCAATTAGAGATGCTGGCTCCAAAATTCCTCAGAGCACTATCCTGGTAGTGATGCTGGGATCGTATCAACCAATGCTGTCCGACACTGACCATGTTGGCATTTTTGAGGTCATTGCAAGAGCAGTTACTTTGCATGAGGCGGCTGGGTGAACGCATCACTACAGGCACATTCCCTGTGCCTGTCTTCTCCGTGCAGCCAGAATTGGAGGGGCATGAGGGAACTTCATCAGACCTCACTCAGCTCTCCATGTAAGGGGGCAGTCTAAAATTTATTTTTTTGGAAACATTCTGTTTGGAGGTCCAGGCCGCCTCCTTAGCCTGGACACCACTATCACTCGTAGAGGTTGGGTACACCTCAAATCATTGTGTACAGGTCTGCAAATATGCAGCGGATCCCAACTAAACCAGACTAATGGAACCTTTCAACATTTGCATTGCAAGGGATGTTGGGTGGAGGATATACCCTTCACAAGGCATGCTGGAAATTTCCAGAAACAGCTCCGACCTGGCACTGCTGGTTCTCTGCTGTTTTTGAAGGGTGTAAGGAGGATGTCAGTTTTCCGGCAGAGTTTCCAGCAGCCAGTGGTAGAGTTGGTACCAACAAATAATCTGAACTAGAAGTTATCTAGTTAGCATGATGAATGTTCTTGCTGACCTGTCAGCACTTTGTTTTACCAGTTTGTGATATGCCTGTGATGCTATACTTGCTGCAGTTCCATCCTGATAATGGGGTGTCTCCCAAGTTTATTCATTATTACCATTTTGATGGATGCTCTTTCTATTGCAAATGTAGGGCAGTACCTGATAAAATTCTGATTTGTGAGAAGAGTTTGGAAGGATTGGTTCTTATTCTTGAGTTGTGTCTATTTTTGCAAACTTAATGTAGTCCTCAGCAAAAAGAGCCTTTGAAGCCCATGGGTTCCCTTCGCCTTCAATTCCTTTCTTCTCTGAACAGCCACCTTAATTGAACTCCTGTCAGAATGAAGGATTAGTGACGTGCGTCCCGGTGATAAATGCTTCACACACGTATGGCATGTGGACAAGACAGTTCTAATAATATTCCATGCTTCATTCTTATACAAAAAATTGTTTCTCTGTTTCGATGACTTCCGGAGATCACACTGATAATTTTTTATCCAATGCCTCGTAATTCTTGCAATGAAAAGTAGTATCTCCTTGTGGATATGCAAAAGGATATTAACATTTTATGGGGGCAGGATGAAAAGGCTATTAATCTAAGCAGCTGTTAATATTGTTTGGGAGGGGGAGGTGGTGGCGTAGTAGTAATGTCACTGGACTAGTAATCCAGAGCCCAAGCCAATGCTCTGGGGATATGGGTTCGAATCTCACCACGGCAGATGGTGAAATTTGAATTCAATTCATAAATCTGGAATTAAAAGCTAGTCTAATGGTGACCATGAAACCATTGTTGATTGTTGGAAAAACCCATCTGGTTCACTAATGTCCTTCAGGGAAGGAAATCTGCTGTCATTACCTGACCTGGCCTACATGTGACTCCAGATCCACGACAATGTGGTTGACTCTTTTTAAAAAAAAAAAAAAATTCCCTTCTGAAATGGCCAAGCAAGCCACTCAGTTCAAGGGCAATTAGGGATAGGCAACAAATGCTGGCCTAGCCAGCGACTCTCTCAAAACGAATAAAAAGAAAATGAAGCATTAGGTGCTTACTGACCACCCCCCACACCCCCCACCACCTCCATTTCATATACCATATATGTTAGGCAGCAACCTGCAGCAGTAGGCATACTTTTGCTAAGGATTGCTGTTTCAGCTTGACAGCCCTAAATGACTGGTGCCTTGGCAATGTTACTCCAGCTGTTGCCCTGAGAGTATAGGTCATCATAAACCAACCGTCAACATTCCACATTACTTTGGTAGTGCAGTTCAACTATATCTGGAGGTTGAATTAATAAAATGTAAAACTACTTAATCGAGGTAACCTCTTCCCTGTTCAGCCAAAGTACAATCTTCACATCCAGAGTTCTCTTCCATTCTATTATTTTTCTTCTGACCAGATGACGTACTTTCTTTTGTATGGATTCTACTGGGTTTGTGTGGTTAGAGGTGTTGCTTTATCTAGGGCAAGAAGTCATGTTGAGTCTTTGAATGAGGCCGTATTTATGAAGTATTCTTGAAGGAGCGGACCTCTTGTTGGGAAGAGTAACCAGGGGATTTTATTTTTGTAAATGATATTTCACAGTAGACGTAAGTTGAATTTTAATTGGAGAAAAAGGAAGGCTGGAAGGAAGTCTGTGAACACTAAGTAATCAGTCATATCTTCAACTGAAATGCACTTCTCCCCTTTTCTTCATGAGAGCACTTACTTTTTCTGCAAGAATCAGAACCCCTCTGGTGCCTCACCCAAGTTGGCTTTCTTCAGATATGAACCAAGACGGTGAGCATTCACAGTGTGGAGAACATCGCCATCAAGCCTGGTCTTCCGTGTACATCCCATTGAAGGCCACTGCATATTGATCATGAGCTGGTACTATAATTGACTTACCTGCTCCTTCCTTCCTGGGAATGCCAAGGTCAACATTAGTACTCCAGCTGAGATTAGCTAACTCAAAGCACATCAGAGAATCAACTTAAAACATTCAATTAAACAACTACTGGAGAAGGAGCCCCCACAAGCATCCCCATCTTGAATCACGGTGGAGCCTAGCACGTGAGTGCAAAAGACAAGTCTGAAGCATTTGCAATCATCTTCAGCCAGAAGTGCTGATCCATCTCGGTCTCCTCCTGATGTCCCCAGCATCACAGATGCCAGTTTTCAGCCAATTCGATTCACTCCACATGATATCAAGAAATGGCTGAAGGCGCTGGATACAGTCCTGCCAACATCCCGGCTGTAGTACTGAAGGTTTATGCTCCAGAACCAATTGCTCCCTTCGCCAAGCTGTTCCAGTACAGCTACAACACTGGCATCAATCCGACGATATGGAAAATTGCTCAGGTATGTAAATTCCTGTCCACGAAATGCAGGACAAAACCAATCCACCCAAGTACCACCCCCCCCCCCCCCCCCCCCCCCCCCCCCCGCTGCCATCAGTCTACTCTTGATCAGCAAAATGATGGAAGGTGTCATCAGCAGTGTTATCAAGCAGCAGCTACTTGGCAATAACCTGCTCATCAATGTACAGTTTGGGTTCCGCCAGGGACACTCAGCTCCAGACCTCATTACAGCCTTGGACCAAGCATGGACAAAAGAGCTGAATCCCATAGGTGAGGTGAGAGTGACTGTATTTGACATCAAGGCAACATTTGATTGAATGTGGCATCAAGGAGCCCTAGCAAAATTAAAGGCGATGGAAATTAAGGGGAAATCTCTCCACTGGCTGGACTCATACCTAGCACAAAGGAAGATGGTTGTGGTTGTTGGAGGCCAGTCATCTCAGCCCCAGGATGTCACTGCAGGTGTTCCTCAGGCTAGTGTCCTAGGCCCAACTATCTTCAGCTGCTTCATTAATGACCGTCCCTCCAACATAAGGTCAGAAGTCGGGATGTTCATTCATGATTGAACAGTGTTCAATACGGAAGCAGTCCTGGACAAATTTCTAGCTTGGGCTGATCTACAACACGTAACATTCACGTGACACAAGTATGAATGTTATGAAGCATGATTATGTTTTAAAAAAATTTTTTTTTTAATGTAGTGTAAGATGGAGTCAGAGAAATATGTGACCTCACTACAAGTCTGCTTAAATACAAGACAGGCATCTTGGTTACCAGGACAACAAGAAACCCAGATCAAAAACCCTATTGAAAAGCAGAGAATGCAAGGTTATAACACCTGACAGACAATCGGTTTCACTTTCCCAGACTTTCAGATCATAAAGAAGGAACCAGTGGCTCTGAAGGTGCAAATGCAAATTGCAATTGCTAACCTTGGAAACAAAGGAAGGTCTGGTTGGTTTTGCCATGGCCAGACTTATGGGCTCTGCATATTGGAAAAGCAAATGACTATTGCCTTTTGATTTGAAATAAATTCTACAGACTTTTGAGAAATCCATAGGCTGTAAGGAAGACTGGAAGACAATGACCAACAGTGGTAGCCTAAGGAGGCAGAGAGAGAGGGAACACCTGCTCTCAGAAAACTGATACAGCGAAAGGCTATGAAGACTTGAAGCTGATTTGGAAGTTGAGGCTTGTGGAGAAGTAAAAAGCCAACAGGGTCACCAGAGATCGCCTTATTCACCGAAGTCCAGGTTAAAAAGACTCTGAAGAAGTGAGAAAAGAGAATATTGACTTTGAGAAGGTCTGGGAGATGCAATGTATTGCAACTTGGAGGAGCTTGGGACTTTTAGCCACAAAGATTTCACTTAAAGGGGGACTGTGTAAAGTATAAATGTGATGTGGGGTTTTCAAGTGTTTTGATAAGTGAAGAAAATACTTTTATCTGTAATTTGGAGTATCAGCTACTTAAAGTGCTATTTAGTTAATGGGGATTTTTAGTTTAATTGTTTTATAAAAGTCTTGAAACATGAAATCTTGTGCAATTCTTTAAATTGGTCTGGGGTGTTCATGTCTCGTGTTTTAACATTAATGGTCTCACTGAGGTTGTAACACTAAGTAATGACCATCTGTAACAAGAGGGAATCTAACCATCTCCCCTTGATGTTCTGTGAAATTACCACTACTGAATACCCCACCATCAGTCGACTGGAGGTTACCATTGACCAGAAACTGAACTGGAGCATCCATATAAATAATGTGGCTACAAGTGCAGGACAGAGGCTGGAAATTCTAAAGTCTGTCCACCATCTACAAGGCGCATGGCAGGAGTGTGGGAATATTCCCCATTTGCCTAGACGAGTGCAGTTCCAGCAACACACGAGAAGCTCGACACCATCCAGGATAAAGCAGCTCACTTGATTGACACCCCATCCAGCACCTTCAACATTCACTCCCTCAACCACTGGCACACAGTGGCAGCAACATGCACCTACAAGATGCATTGCAGCAACTCGCCAAGGCTCCTTCGACAGCACCTTCCAAAACCCACAACCTCTACCATCTAGAAGAACAAGGGCAGCAGCTGCATGGAAATACCACCGACTGCAAGTTCCCCTCCAAGCCACAGACCATCCTGACTTGGATCTATATCACTGTTTTTTCGCGGTCACTGAGTCAAAGCCCTGGAACTTCCTAACAGCAATGTGGGAGTACCTGCACCACAAGACTGAAGCAGTTCAAGAAAGTAGTTCAACGCCACCGTCTCGAGGGGAATTAGGGATGGGCAATAGATGCTGGCCTTGCTAGCGATGCTCACATCTCATGAACTAATAATAATTTTAAAAAATCCTGATCTTTACAGCTGAGTACCAGAGCTGCCCACTGAACCAAAAGGATGTGGATGCTTTGAAGAGGGTGCAGAGGAGGTTCACCAGGATGTTGCCTGGTATGGAGGGCGCTAGCTATGAAGAGAGGTTGAGTCGATTAGGATTATTTTCATTAGAAAGACGGAGGTTGAGGGGGGACCTGATTGAGGTGTACAAAATCATGAGGGGTATAGACAGGGTGGATAGCAAGAAGCTTTTTCCCAGAGTGGGGGATTCAATTACTGGGGGTCACGAGTTCAAAGTGAGAGGGGAAAAGTTTAGGGGAGATATGCATGGAAAGTTCTTTACGCAGAGGCTGGTGGGTGCCTGGAACGCGTTGCCAGCGGAAGTGGTAGATGCGGGCACGACAGCGTCTTTTAGGATGTATCTAGACAGATACATGAATGGGCAGGAAGCAAAGAGATACAGACCCTTAGAAAATAGGCGACAGGTTTAGATAGAGGATCTGGATCGGCGCAGGCTTGGAGGGCCGAAGGGTCTGTTCCTGTGCTGTAATTTTCTTTGTTCTTTTCTTTGTTCTTTGAACCCTTGGAGGTATGTGTTTAATGTTTTCTAAACTGAACAAAGCAATGGACCAGCAACAAATGTGATAAACAAAGTTCAGTAGATTGTTTACCGAGGATATAGTGTTGAGCTGAGCTGTTCGGTGGTAAGTGGCTCTGCACTTTGGGACAGTGCAGCTTCATAAAAGAAGCACAAAATTATAGTGACTGTTGCAATACATTTATTGACAGCTCATTACTGACAGGGCAAGTTCAATATTCTAAGTGCCTAGAATGAAGATCAGTCAATAAATGCATCGTAGTACCCAGGATACAATGGCAAAACAAACCACCACAAGAATGTCTCTTCGGAGGTGATGATCATTGGTAGTATTGTGATTTCATCTTGCCCAATAAGAATGGTCTTAGAGTTTTCAAACAATCTACTTATCAGATTGCTAATATTTAATGTAATGAATCTTGCGTGAGCAAGCACTGGGCATGGATCATATTGGTGGCCAAGTTGGTCAGGATTTTACAAGGTCGCATAACTGAAAGCTTTCACCTCCCATGAATTGATTTGTTGATTTTATATCCTTGTTATGGATGAAGGAAGAAATTTGATGGTTGTGGGGCAGCATGTTTTGTGAGACCTGAAGATTGAACTTGCAAGGTGACAATTGGCTTGTATGGCTTTGTTCTGATTTCAGCAAAATCACAATATTGATTTTAAAAAGTTGAAGCTATTGTTGGGTGATGTTGTGGTACAAAGCATTGGAACACTGGCTCTCAACATCACAGACTGGGAGTGTAATGAGGAGCTTTTTACGTTGTCTGATGCATGTCGTTCAGTTGATTGAAAATCTCAAACAGGTTTATTCACTCTTAAAGGCAATCACTCAACAGGGAGGACACTGGTTTGGTTGGCAAATTCCATCTGTTTCTCTCTCCACCGATGTTGCCTGACTCAGAGTGTTTCCAGCAGTTTTTGTTTTGATTTCAGATTTTCAGCAACTACAGTAATTTGCTTCCATTCGCTATTAATCTGCCTGAGAGTGCGGTGGAGGCAGATTTAATCGAGGTATTCAAGAGGGAATTGGATTGTCATCAGAAAAGAAAGAAGGTGCAGGGCTATGGGGAGAAGGCTGGGGAGTGGCACGAGGTAAACTGCCCTTCGGAAGAACCGGTGCAGATACAATGGGCCAAATGATCATCTTCCGTGCTGTAACAATTCTGTGATTCTGAAGAGGATTGTAATAACTGGAGGCTGTAGAATCTCCTTGAAGGATGGAGTGCAGTAGAATGGATATCTCTTTACTGGATGACATCGAACCCTCTTGTGGCTGGGACAAAGGGATCATTGGTGGATGTTTGGGCACAAGCTTCCAATATGACCTCTTGTCAATGAAGATAACATGAGATCATTTGGGCTTGACATGGCTATAACTTGGACAATGACGTAAGCTGGTGCACCAGTGTGACATATCCTGATTGAATCCAGTGATTCAACAAACAGCACACTTCCAATTTTGGACATGTCATCAAGGGTTGGCACCAGAAGGAGGAGGGAAAGTTGAATCGCATGCTGGCATTTCATCTGTGATTTGAGATCAAATCCAGTTTAAGCTAACAGGATGAAATTTTTCTGATTGAAATTTTCCACTTCTGCACTTCCTGGCCCATCAATTGTAACAGACTGAAAATTGCAGGCTGTGGCGCAGGAAAGCTGATACAAGGAACAGACAGGGTATTTATCCCTTGTAGGTCTAAATCCACACCCCAAAATTTTCCATAATTTAGTGCAAATTGGTGGTGATTTTGCTTATGGAAAATTTATGCTGCAGCAGCTGATGTACTGAGGTTAATGCATAATAGTGTTGGGTTAAAGTTGAGAACATTTAACTCTGCATTTCATACCTGTGACAATTGACCTGGAAGTGCCGGATGCCAAAATTGATGTGATCTGTTGTTCAGCACAACTATGTCTCAGTTTGATCAGCTTACAATTTCTAAATTTAAAATGGCAGATATGAGGGGTGGAGGAGTCATGGCTGGGGTGCAGGAATTGTAGTTTTACAAAAGGAGACGAATGTCAACATGAACCATTTATGGCCCCCTCTTAACAGAGGTTCATTTGGAGGCCTGAAAACTCGTGGAAAATCCATCTTTTTGCTACAAAAGGTAGAAAAATATTCAAAACATAATCAGATCTCTATCACAAGTTTAAAAATTGCTCGATACTGAAGCTGTAATGTATGAGTGAGTAGACTGTACATGGGGCTCAAATTAAATGTACACTGATGAACCAAATGCTGGAGCAAATCTTTTTCCAGTTGTACCTGTCAGCATTCCAGTCACACAGAAGATTGTATTGGCAAAATTCCAAACCATTGTCTGTGAATCCCAATTTTAGTCTCCTTTTCCACCCAGGTCATCAGTCTTGTTTTGATTCTAATTGCTTTTGCTATTGAAAGAGAAAATTTGTTGTTGACAAGCACAGCCAAGAGCAAATGATGTGCTGCCCATGGAAGGAATTGTATTCAAGTCTTGTCGGCACTTTAGGATCCAGAACTGATTGGAGCTTGGCTCTCATCTCATATATATCAATCAGTTCCGGAGCGATGCCTATACAGTTGCAGACTACTAGATGGTTTGTGCTAATCCCTTCACATTTCTTCAGGGGGAATAACCATCCATCATTCTTTTTCTTCTGTTGACGTATAAGAATTTTCAGGTTGTTGGCAGAATGATTTCCTATTTCCTAATCTTTCTGTGCACTGTGCAGTGACCGTTTGTGATGTTTAGTTTTGTCCAAGTGGCACAGGTGGTGAAGAATTCCCAACATGCTCCAAGGGGAACCATCTCATGCCAAGTCCAAAGTTGGACTTGGACAGAATTCCTCCACCCTCAACCATCCCCCACAAGCTCTAATCTCTGTCTTAATGGTGCACTTTAGCGACTGCCAAGGACAACAAAATGGAGCAGAGCCCACAAATTAAAAATTTGGCAGCCTAGCAATTCTGAGAAACTAAAGCACATTGAGTGATCCAATGTCCTGTCTCCCAGGAGATGCCAACATACAACCAGCAAGATCAATATCTTCATGGCATGAGATAAAGGAGTTCTAACTTTAGAAAAATGAACTTTCAGTTGACTTGCATGTTAGATGTTCCCTGGTCAGTCAACTCTAACGCTATACCTTCCAGTCCAAAATTGGACACTGAGAAATGTAATTATAGAGTGATTGCACTCATGATTTTGCCTATGTGAAAAGTTCATAACCTTGATGTAATGAAAAGAGTTTACATCACTTGACCAATAGAGAAATTTCTGTCTTAATTTTATACTATGGTTTAAAATAGTGACCGTTAAAATGAAATTTGTCTTTTCGTACCCCCCTTTCGAAATGGAGGCTTGGTTGGTCTGTGTCCAGGCCAGATTGCTCATTTTGGAAATTAGGGACAGTTGTTCTGGGTGTTAATTAAAATTTGCATGGTCTTAAGTATGAGCAGATATGCAGGATCCTAATGAGATGTGAGCTTCTGCTCTTTAATATCTATTATCCTACACTTGATTGCTAGCTGCATTTCTGGGCACTGTTAGTTTGAGGAGTACTGGTGCAAAGGGACATGAACAGATAAAGTGAGTGGGCAAAACTGTGCAGATGGAAGTCAATGTGGTGAACTATGAAGTCATCCACTTTGGACCCAAGAACGATAGATCAGAGTATTTTCTAAATGGTGAAAAGCGAGGAACTGTGGAGGAACAGAGAGGTTATGGGGTCCAAGTACAGAGATCTCTAAAAGCTGGTGGATAGGTACAAAAAATAATTTGAAATATTAATGGAATGTTGGCCTTTATCTCAAGGGAGCTGGAATACAAAGGGGTGGAAGTTGTGTTACAGTTAGATTACTGTGTTCAATTCTTGTCACTGCATCTAAGGAGATGGATACATGGCCTTGGAGAGTGTGCATTGCAAATTCACCAGAATAATGCATGAGGCTAAAAGGGTTAAATTATAATGACAGATGGCATTGACTAGTTGGTAATCCCTTGAGTATAGAAGATTAAGAGGTGATCTAATTTCAAGGTGATTAAAGGAGTTGATGGGGTAAATGGAGAGACTATTTCTTCCTGGTGGAGGAATCTAGAACAAGGGGGCATAACCTTAAAATTAGAGTTTGGTGGTTTAGGGATGATACCAGGAAGCACTTCTTCATACAAAGAGTAGTAGAAATCTGCAAATGCAGTCAATTGAAAAATTTCAAAACTGAGAATTTTTCAGGCAAGAGTATTAAAAGCTACATATGAGACATACATGACATCATTAATGCCTACAAAAAACTTTAATCTACAAGTCCTGTTGCTGATCAAACTTTATATATAAAACATGTTCTAAACAGGATATGTATAAGCGTTGGCTCAGTGATGGCATCTTGCCTTCTGAGTCAGAAAGTCATGAGCTGAGGAGGCTGAGGGAACATGCTGCTCCTGACCATGGGGGGAATGTGTGCCCAGGGTACTTACTGACCCCTCAGCAAAGCTCAGAGCCCTAGCACTATTGGCATGCAAGGCAGTGACACATGCAGCTTATGTATATGAGCCACTGTCTCTCTCTCTCTCTCTCTCTTTCTCTCTCTTTCTTTCTCTCTCTCTCCTTTCTTTCTTTCTTTCTCTCTCTCTTTCTCTCTCTCTCTCTCTCTTTCTCTCTCTCTCTCTCTCTTTCTCTCTCGCTCTTTCTCTCTCTCTCTCTCGCTCAGAGATGGGCATGCCTGATGAGCATGAGAGGACATTACTATCCTCAGACCAAGTGGGTGGAGTGCACTCCTTCCCATCTGTCGGCATGCCCAGGATTCAGCTACAGTGGGCAGCCTCAGCATAGCACAGGTTTTGTCATGGAGGGGGAATGCCTGAACCCTGTCATGGCACAGGGGCCAGGTTCCACTCCAGCAACATCAGCACACAATCTAAACTGATTTTTCAGTGGAGTACTGAGAGAACGCAGCATTTCTGGAGGTGTTGGCTTTCCCCCTTCTTTCCTCACTGTGGGCAGATTCTATTTATATTGTGCTTTATCATTTATGTGTATTTTTCATGTGTAAAATCTAATTTTTAGCTTCATCCTGTACGCATTGACCTGTTGGGGTACTTTCCGCCTTTAAAAGGAATCAAGAGAACAGTAGCTGCCTCTCAAAATCTCCACTGTTCCATCCAGTAGTTCAGGAGTAATTGTTAATTCTGGGCATGCAAAGAGCATATATTTGGCTCAGGAGACTTGGTTGTCTCATAGAAACTACCTATTTGCAATGAGCATGTTAATGGTTCTCAAATGTGTGCCTATTCTGCCTTTAAGATGACCATCAAACTTAAAATGGGGAGAGTGCACTGTTATTTTATATTCCTTACTTTATGCAGGGAGTGGTGAATCTGCGGAATGAATTGTTGACTGAGGCGGGGCAGGGGCTACTGTGTCAGTAAATGCTTAAGTGAAATATTTTTAGAGTATTTGAGGGTCATTGTGGAGTTTATTTCCTAGCCTATTTTTTTAGCCTACACGTCTGTCTATCATGAAGAAGATGGAAAATAACACAGATGCTTAAAGTGACTTTTAATTTGTCACGGTTGCGATCTGAAGAAGGAACTTAAAGGGAAATAGCTCTGTGCTGCAGTCAAGCTGATCTAGAAATCATTAGCTTGTCATTAATTTAATCACGCTCCTGTAGCAACTCCCTGCGTATTCCAGAGGTTAGTAATGTATTACCTACTTTATTGCTGTGGTTGCAGTCTCCAATCCAAACACAAACCAACGGCACGTATGACTGAAGCAGATCTATTGCCAAGTTTTGGTTCTTGCCAGGATATATATTGACAATTAAATCACAGTAGAATTGTACAATGGTCTGTGATTCATGCAGCCATATTTTGAGTTTGGTTACTTACACTGTTGCATTTACGTAAAGGCATAATATGCATTTCTGCATGAGCCAAGGCAATCCAGTTATCTATCCCGAAACCTATTTTTCGTGACCTGATTTGTTGTGCTTATACTGATGGAACTCGGTTTGGTTTCCATCCGCTTGCTTCAGATTGATTTCTCCCCCCCGCCCCCCACCCCCCGCCTTACGAGAAGTTAAGGAATGGTCCTTTTACATCATCTGTTACTGAAACTAACTTGCCATGTAATGGATTCTAAGGATTGTTCACACACTTTCCAAATTAACAAGGCTATATGGGTCAGAGGAAAATAGGAAATAATTTATATAATGTACAATGAGTCAAATAGTATTTGGAAAGTAGTAATTCTTCACATAACAATGGCAGTCTGAGTAGTGATTTATTCAGGACATGCTTATTTTTCATTCACTGACTATAATATATTTGAAGGTGACAATTCAAGAGAAATTCAAAACATTTGCCGGTGTTACTGCTCTTGGCCTTCATTATCCACAACAAATTGCCATGGATGTGAAATTAGCCATCAGATATGACTCCAGTATCCTGACCATCGTGAAAAAGGAATTCAAATACTAATTATTTACTGAATCGGACTTTGTTCAAAACTCATTCTTATTTTAAGAACCACCTATGGTGCAAGTGAGGAGCCCGTGATGGTCTCCTGGTAGATGCATTGCCCTATGTACTAGCGGCGCAGTGGTTAGCACCGCAGCCTCACAGCTCCAGCGACCCGGGTTCGGTTCTGGGTACTGCCTGTGCAGAGTTTGCAAGTTCTCCCTGTGACCGCTTGGGTTTCCGCCGGGAGCTCTGGTTTCCTCCCACAGCCAAAGACTTGCAGGTTGATAGGTAAATTGGCCATTGTAAATTGCCCCTAGTGGAGGTAGGTGGTAGGAGAATGGTGGGGATGTGGTCGGGAATATGGGGTTAATGTAGGATTAGTATAAATGGGTGGTTGTTGGTCGGCACAGACTCGGTGGGCCGAAGGGCCTGTTTCAGTGCTGTATCTCTCTATGACTCGTTTTCTTTTAATTTCTTCAGGCATATGATAAGGCCGCCATTGTCTACTGGTGTGACAAAAGAGTCAGCAAATGTAATGCAGATTCTCCTGAATGTGCAGATGTAGAATGCAGTCAACTGCTTATAGAAAACCTCCATTGTTTTGTCAATGTTTGTAGTCTATTCAGATTGAACAGCTTCCTGGATGTGTGGTGATGGATGAGAACGCGCCATGTCTAGACCTATTGTGTCATCAAACACAGAAATGGAGAGGAGACAAGGAACATAGGGGACTGGAGTAAACCATTAAGCCCCTCGAGCATGTTCCACCATTAAGTTAGATCATGGCAGATCTGCATCTCAACCCCATTTGCCCACTACAAAAGTAAAATACTGCAGATGCTGGAAATCTGAAATAAAAACAGAAAATGCTGGAAATGCTCAGCAGGTCGGGCGGCTTCTGTGGAAAAACAGTTAACATTTCAGGTAGTGCAGAATGGGCCTCATTTTAATGTCTAATCTGTTTCAGGATTTGATGAAAGGTCACAGACCTGAAACATTAACTCTGTTCCTCTCCCATTTACCCATCATTGGACTATATCCCTTCCCAAGCAACAATCTATCAATCTCGATCTTGAAAATTTCAATTGACAGAAGTGCACATTTTTGCTCAATTTCACTCGGAATGTCAGAAGGCTGGGAAACATTACATCAGCTGTTAGGACTGAGGTGGGAGGAGTACACTGTCTTTTCTAATTCCACTTCTCCACATCTATTTAAATGGTTTACCTGGTTACCGGTACAGCCAATCATACGCTTTTTTTAATCCCAGAAAAAAATGCACCAACCAGGTTTCTTTAATAAATAACAAAATTATCAGTTTATTGTAGAACAAGACTTAACCAGCAACGAAGCAAAGCATTAACACACTGAAGTATGAAAATTCCCTTTTCAAATTCTCCATTTACACTCACACACTGGAAAAATAGAGAAATTCTCTCTGCAGAGGTCTGTTACCAAAAAGGCAAAAAAAAAAGACTACTTTGACCAAATACTTGCTAATTCTTGACAAAAAAAAAATGGAATGAAGTCAGTTGTCCCTTTTTTGGTCTGGTGTCCGGGTATACAGAGACGGATCACTGGGATCGTTTCAGAAGCAGTCCGTTCTGGAGATGTCAAGAAGTATTCTAGTAGGTTTTCCGTCAGCACACACTCAAATCGCAAGATTCTTCTCAGCTTTTCAGGAGCTATTCAGCATCGGGGATTTTAGCTCTCCCACATTGCACTTTTGAAGGGATTTTTCAAAGAGGTAGAGACGAAGGTGAGCTGGGTGGTTTATTTTTCTTTGGCAGGAAAACAATGTCCAAACTCCAAACAGAGAGTCAACCTCCTGATATCCATAAACCTTGACAAGTGGCTTCTCTGTAAGCATTTTTTCCCAAGTCACCAAGGGTTCCGTTGCTTACTGAGCACAAATCACAGGTGCTTTCCAGCACAGGTGGTTTTCAAACGACACCTCAAGTGTCCTTTCGGTGAACTTGGTTTTAAAAAAAACACACATCCATGGAATCTTTTCAGTTTTAATACAAGTCCTCAAAAAAATGTTTAAATGGAAGCACTTTCAATGAAAGCACAGCACCTACTCTATCGAGCATAACATCTTCGAAATGATTCACAATTCAGGCAAATTTCTCTGGCACCCAAACTTAAATAGCAGTTTTCACAGTCTTGGTTCACAACATCACAAAGCCCGATGAAGTCACCAAAGACCATGTAGAGGTCCTTGTACTGCTCCATATAGTTGTCCCTTAATCTCCAGTGCCTTACTGAGTAATGAAATCCATGTTAGTAGTTGTATGATTTTTCTCAGAAGCTACATTGTGTTTCTAGGAGGATTGCGAGACATTTTCAAGTAGGTCATTAAAAGGCTAGTGATTGAGAAGCATTTATTTTCCCAAGCTATTGAATGAAATGAAACTCCAGATTCAGTGCTGCTGGTATCCTCTCCCTTTTGTATTCAGATGGTAGCAATTGTTGCATTTTATAGATCTTGTGGATTATTGTTGTCTTCAGATGGTTCTGAACAGTTTGTACACCTGGTCAGCGAGAATCCCACAAGAAAGAAAGACTGACTTGCATTTATATAGTGTCTTTCACAACTTTAATATGTCCCAAAGTGCTTTACAGCCAATTAAGTACTTTTGAAGTGTAGTCACTGTTGTATACAAAACACAGCAGCTAATCTGTGCACAGCAAGCTCCCATAAACAGTGATATGATAATGATCAGATAATCTGTTTTTTAGTGATGTTGATTGTAGAATAAATAATGGCCAGGTCATTGGGGATAACTCCCATGCCCTTCTTCAAATAGTGCCATGAGATCCTTTATGTTCACCTAAGAAACTGAAGCTCCTTCTGCTCAAACGTCTCCATCGAAAGATGGCACCTCTGACAGTGCAGCGCTTCCTCAGTAAGGCACTGGAGTATCGGCCAAGATTTTTGTGCTCAAGTCTCTCAAGTGGGACTTGCACCAACAACCATCTGACTCAGATGGGAATAACATTACGTGAACAGAAATTCCTATTGTCCTGGGATCCTTCAAGACTTTATTACCCTAAGCAATCATGGGAATCTTATCATTTGCTTTGTTTCGTCTGCTTTGATTGTCATTTGTCTGTGTAGTGTTCAATGGTTTGATTTATCTGAGTTTGATTGTATTAGTCTGTCTACTAATCAGTGTTCACTATGCTTGATAACTTAAGCCTAGTGTTTTGAAACTGCAACTAAAAAGAGGATGAGAAGTTCCAGTAAATACAAGCGTGTTCTGAAAAACATTGTCTAAAATCTTGTAAGTGCTGAGATATTTTAAAGTGCTGCAAATACCCCTGTTGATTTCGGAGTAGTGTCATGCTGCATTACTTTGAGATAAATCAGATGTATAAAATATCCAGCAAACTGGCGAAAACATAATAAAATAGTGGCAACGGGGATGGTTCAGCAAAGTTCAACTATCAGCTCCAGAACCATTTCTTTCGTCATCAGGAAATCCTCCCTTGTGCTGGGAGTGATGGATTTCGGGGTCCATGACCTATTTGCTCGCTATGAGGATGGACAGTCCAGATGTAGCAGTGATCCACAGGAAAGCGATACTTGTATATTGTCTCAAACAGAAGGCAGATATTCGAGCAGCTCACAGAAGATACATCTAGGTTTGATACGGTGGTAAGTGGTCTCAAAAAATACTTCAGGCCAAAGAAAAGTGTGACAGAGTGATATGTGTTCTGTCCGAGATCCCAGGGACATTAAACAATACGTGACAGCATTGCAGCAATTGGCGTCTACATGTAAATTTGGCGCACTAACCAACAAACTAATTTGTGACCAATTAATTGAAAAAACTTCAATTCCACAAATTAGGGAATGTCTCCTCATGGAAGATGATGATTTAACCTTGGAAAAAGCTGTAACCTCATCAGTCCAGATTGAATCTGCCATGTTAGATTCAAAGAGGTTACGCACACATGCATCCTTAGACTCAGGGTTGCAGACACAGCTTGCCCAACCAGCTTTAGTGCAAGGGGTAAGGACAAGGATACCTCAGCAACCTCATCAAACTGTGCCCCATCATGGTCATATTCCTTCAAATCTGTGTCAAAATTGTGGAAAAGCTTCTCAAGTCACAATGCCGTGTCCAGCTCAAGGGAAAAAGTGTAACTCATGTTTAAAGTGGAACCATTTTGCAAAGATGTGCAGGTTGTCAAAGAAAAAGACTTCATTGGTTCGACATGGGGGAGTCTCTTCCTGAGAGTGAGGTACAACATGTATTTACCATCACAAAGTAAAGCACCAGGTCACTTTAAGGAGTGCTCAGTTGAGATCGCAGGCAGCTCAGTGTCACTTCTTATCGATGTTGGTGTGAAAGTATCTATTTTGAGTGACAAACCCATCGGTATTTTTTGCAATTCTCTTTCACTCCTGTGACAGGCACTCTTCAAGCTTATGATAACACTATCATTCCAGTTTTGGGTACGATCACAGTTCCAGTACCCTCCAAAAATGCCACCCTAGACAGGTTCACTTTCTATGTGGCCAAAGGCTGAAGCCTTTATGGGGGTAAACCTTTTTGATAAGCTTGGATTCAAACTCGCTGACCCCACCGGAGAACACATTAATGGGATTGATAATGTAGATTATACACGCCAGTATCCTTCCTTATTTACTGGATTTGGGGAGATCAAGGGGTACTGTCATGCTTCTCACATTGATACATCAATTCAGCCAGTTTCACAAAATTTGAGCCGTTTGCCGTTTGCAGTCCATCCAGAAGTTTCACAGGAGCTGAACTGACTAGAAGCAGACTGTATCATTGAGCGAATTGACTCATCGGCTTCTATCAAATTTAGTCATTGCTCGACGAGAAAATGGTGAACTTCGACTATGCATTGATCTAAAGGCAGTCAGCAAAGCTTTCATACCAGACAAACATCCACTTCCGACAATTCAAGAACTGTCAGCATCATTTCATGACTCCACAGTCTTCACAAACCTTGATATGCAATGGAGTTATCTTCAGATAGCTCTGGAAGAACAAAGCCGATATTTTACAGCTCTTGTTAACCATAAAGGTGTATTTCAGTACTGCAGAATGTCATATGCACTAAGTGCAGCACGTAGTGCATTCCAAAAAATTACTACTTCAGTCTTGTCGGATGTTAAGGGGATGTCGTTGCCCACGGAAGGGACAAAGCTGAACATGATCGATGATTATCAGCACTGCTCACTTGACTTGCGAAATACAATTTGACACTCAACAAAGACAAATGTGTATTTGCAGCACCTGAGATTGACTTTCTAGGTCACAGAGTGACAGCAGCTGGAGTAAAACCTACACATGACAACATCAAAGCCCTTCATGTGCTTCCTGCACTGTCTAACGTGAAAGAATTGGCATCGTTCCTTGGTACGACCAACTTTTATCATAAATTCTTTCCTAAGTGCGCAGAGATCATGAAACCTCTTTGGAAACTATTACATAAAGATGCTCAATGGGAATGGACTGTTGCACAGCAATCAGCATTTGAAAAGTTAAAGGCGAAGATAGCATCTCCACTAGTCCTCGCGCATTTCAGCCCACGTGCGGAAACGTATGTCACAACAGATGCGTTGGGAACTGCAATTGGAGCTGTACTCGCACAGTCCATTGACGTATGCGAACAATCAATAGCTTATGCATCACGCCCATTGTCAGAAACTGAACGCAAATACTCTACTGGAGAGCGGAAAGCACGAGCCTGCATCTGTGCATGCGAACATTGGCACATGTATCTTTATGGTAAAAAGTCTATTCTCCGCACTGATCACCAAGCTCTGACTACATTGTTAGCTACATCAGGATCAGGTCATCGACCTCTAGGCATTTACAGATGGTCAGATAATCATCATCAGTGTAACTTGGAGGTCCAGTATCTTGCAGGCTCACACAAACGGGTAGCTGATATGCTTAGCCATAATATTATTGTAGATAGTGTTAGTGACAGAAAAACATACTTTGACAAATGCACAGGCACCTTTGGGTTCGAATCAAATGACCAAATCACAAGTACAAACCTGCTTCATCAGTAACAGATCCAAAGCAGATTAAAGATTTGCTCGTTACCAATGCTTATCTGATGAAAGATCACAAACCTGAAACGTTAACTCTGCTTCTGTCTCCACAGATGCTGCAAGACCTGCTGAGTATTTCCAGCACTTTGTTTTAATTTCAAATTTCCAGCAAATGCATAATTTATCTTTTATTATACCAATGCTTATCTGTTGGATGACGACACCAAGAATGTGAGATGTTTGATAGGGAGCAGACCAGGATATTTTAAGGATAGTAGTTATGAGGATACATTTCCTTTTCCTGTGAGTAATAATAATCTGCCTCATCAAGCTGATCAAACAGATTCACAACCTCAAATTTCGAAATCTAATCGCAGACCTAAGAGACTTTTCTGTTATGACTGACCGCTCCAGTCAAAGCCCCCAATCAAAATAAACGATTCTGATTGTGGTGGGAGAAACACACGGTTAATTCAATCCCGTCGCTCCACAGATCTCCTAAAATATTTAAAATTTTCCAAATTAAAGAAAGACCCAGCCAAATTGTACCATCTATTAACCCCTGAATGAGGCTAACAAAACCAGGTGCCTTTAAATCAACAAATTAACTCTTTAATTGAAGAACTAAATTCTTAAACAAGATGAAGGTATAAACAACATTTAAAATAGAAAAAAATTAGAGTCCTTGAAAATTTACAGTCCAATGTTGCTTGAAGTCCTCACAATGTTGCTTGAAGTCCTCAGTCATCCGATGTGGAAAATAGGTTCCACCACAATAGAACAGTCCATCATCTAACTCCAGCAGTAGGTGATGCTTTCCTTCTCCAGCGAATTTCAACAATTAACGACTTGCAAACACTTTCAATAGAATCAAGCTGACTTGAGTTTTTGAGGGATAAAAGATTCACAGTCTAACTTCCCTTCCTTCAGTTCAAATTACCAACGATCTCTGTTTTTGCTTGACATTTTTTTAGAACTTGGAGAGATAATAATTAAACAGACTAAAATCCTATTCCTTCAGTTTAAATGGTTGAGTGCTCTTTTTTCAGGTGCTAAACACCACATCTGTCTGTCTGTGTCCTCTGTGTCTGTGTTTTGTTCAACTAAAAAGCCAGTTCAGAATTAAATTGTAACAAATGTATCACTTGATACTCACTCATGGTGGCAGTATCTGTGGTAACGAGAATGCACCCTTGGAATTGCAGTCTCCAAATGGTTGTTCTTTGTTTTCTCAATGAAATTGATCCGGATGTAACTGACGAGCACAGCTGCTGATACTTCAATCTCCGATCCTGCTGTCTTCACAGTCCAGAGTGTCTGCAGCCACGGCATGCGGTAAGTCCATTGAGGTGAAGAAGGAGCTGCGGGACCCGAGAGAAGTCCTGTGAAAACGTGCCCCGAACACCCAAAACATCCACGAACGGCCCCCGCGGCCGCAACTTCAAAGCGCCCGCGGGAGATGGCTCGGAGAGCATCTGCAGCGCACTGTCGGCAATGCTGCATGCCTTTATTTAAACCACTGCAAAAAAAAAACCCTTAGCAAATGTAATCACCTCGAAGTCTGCCAAATGATGCTTCACCTCCCGAAGGACGTGGATGAGCTTTCCGGACGTCGATGGTGGGCACTGAGGAAATGGCTTATTACCTGCACCAGATTCCACCCCCCCTCCCCCCCCCCTTTACCCCCCTTCCACCCCCCCCCACCCCCGTCCCCTTCCCTGCTCCACCCTCTCAGCTCACCCCCTCACAACCCCGTCCCAGCCCGCCCCCCCCTCGCACCATCTTCACCCCGCACCCCCTTCCCCTGCACCCCCCCCCACCCCCTCCCTCTACCCCTCCCCCTTGCATCCCCTCCTCCCACCGGCACCATCCTACACCTGTGTAGGGGCCCCAACAACCCCACTGCCTTGTGGGCGTCTCGGGAGAGACCAAGGCTAAGGGAGTAAACCCTAACAGAAAATCCGGAGCGGAACCCCGTAGGCGGTCATGTGTCACCTTTGGCATGTTTCCGGCAGTTCCTGCAGCCATACTGGTGCCAAACGTCGTGTCCTGCACTCCTTTGGACCCCACCAGAAAGGCCGAGAGGGGGGTTTTGACGACTGGGCAACTCTCAACCTCCATAAATTTGCCCAGGCATGCGCCATGGAGAGGTCACTCCATAGTTGCCTCACAGCGACTGAAACAACACGGAAGGCAGCAGTTACGGGTTATAAGTCCAGATAAATTGGCGTAGAAACTGGGCGCCACGGGTTGCCTTTGTCGGTGGGAGAGGTCATTGCACCTCACTGGACAGCTACCGCCCGCCTCAAACCGGGCAGCCCCCGGTCAATAAGGTTCTGTCCCGCCACAGTCTGCCTGCTTCAATGGGTGCTTGGAGCTCAGGGTCATTGCCCGAAAGGTGGACTGATACACCGCACCAAACAACATGAAAAAAGGAAAGACGGTACCAGCCCTTCGCTTTGCAAGCTGGAACGTCAGAACTATGTGTCCTGGCCTGTCGGAAGACCTTACACAAATCAACGATTCTCGGAAGACCGCCATCATTAACAACGAGCTCAGTAGATTCAATGTGGACATTGCAGCACTTCAGGAGACTCGCCTCCCCGCGAGTGGCTCTCTAGCAGAGCAAGACTACACCTTCTTCTGGCAGGGCAGGGATCCTGAAGAACCAAGACAGCATGGAGTGGGCTTCGCCATCAGAAACTCCTTGCTCAGCATGATAGAGCCTCCCTCAAATGGCTCGGAACGCATACTGTCCTTCCGACTGCTCACCACCTGTGGTCCAGTACACCTACTCAGCATCTATGCTCCAACACTCTGTTCCGCACCTGAAGCTAAAGACCAGTTCTATGAACAACTCCATAACATCATTAGCAGCATCCCCAACACCGAACACCTATTCCTGCTGGGGGACTTTAATGCCAGGGTTGGGGCCGACCATGACTCATGGCCCTCCTGCCTTGGGCGCTATGGCGTTGGAAGGATGAATGAGAACGGGCAGAGACTGCTTGAGTTGTGTACCTATCATAACCTCTGCATCACCAACTCGTTCTTTCACACTAAACCCTGTCACCAGGTTTCATGGAGGCACCCAAGATCACGTCGTTGGCACCAGCTAGACCTCATTGTCACAAGGCGAGCCGCCTTAAACAGTGTTCAAATCACACGCAGCTTCCACAGTGCGGACTGCGACACCGACCACTCCCTGGTGTGCAGCAAGGTTAGACTCAGACCAAAGAAGTTGCATCATTCCAAGCAGAAGGGCCACCCGCGCATCAACACGAGCAGAATTTCTCACCCACAGCTGTTACAAAAATTTCTAAATTCACTTGTAACAGCCCTTCAAAACACTCCCACAGGGGATGCTGAGACCAAGTGGGCCCACATCAGAGACGCCATCTATGAGTCAGCTTTGACCACCTACGGCAAAAGTGCGAAGAGAAATGCAGACTGGTTTCAATCTCATAATGAAGAGCTGGAACCTGTCATAGCCGCTAAGCGCATTGCACTTTTGAACTACAAGAAAGCCCCCAGCGATTTAACATCCGCAGCACTTAAAGCAGCCAGAAGTACTGCACAAAGAACAGCTAGGCGTTGCGCAAACGACTACTGGCAACACCTATGCAGTCATATTCAGCTGGCCTCAGACACCGGAAACATCAGAGGAATGTATGATGGCATGAAGAGAGCTCTTGGGCCAACCATCAAGAAGATCACCCCCCTCAAATCTAAATCGGGGGACATAATCACTGACCAACGCAAACAGATGGACCGCTGGGTTGAGCACTACCTAGAACTGTACTCCAGGGAGAATGCTGTCACTGAGACTGCCCTCAATGCAGCCCAGCCTCTACCAGTCATGGATGAGCTGGACGTACAGCCAACCAAATCGGAACTCAGTGATGCCATTGATTCCCTAGCCAGCGGAAAAGCCCCTGGGAAGGACAGCATTACCCCTGAAATAATCAAGAGTGCCAAGCCTGCTATACTCTCAGCACTACATGAACTGCTATGCCTGTGCTGGGACGAGGGAGCAGTACCCCAGGACATGCGCGATGCCAACATCATCACCCTCTATAAAAACAAAGGTGACCGCGGTGACTGCAACAACTACCGTGGAATCTCCCTGCTCAGCATAGTGGGGAAAGTCTTTGCTCGAGTCGCTCTGAACAGGCTCCAGAAGCTGGCCGAGCGCGTCTACCCTGAGGCACAGTGTGGCTTTCGTGCAGAGAGATCGACTATTGACATGCTGTTCTCCCTTCGTCAGATACAGGAGAAATGCCGTGAACAACAGATGCCCCTCTACATTGCTTTCATTGATCTCACCAAAGCCTTTGACCTCGTCAGCAGACGTGGTCTCTTCAGACTACTAGAAAAGATCGGATGTCCACCAAAGCTACTAAGTATCATCACCTCATTCCATGACAATATGAAAGGCACAATTCAACATGGTGGCTCCTCATCAGAGCCCTTTCCTATCCTGAGTGGTGTGAAACAGGGCTGTGTTCTCGCACCCACACTTTTTGGGATTTTCTTCTCCCTGCTGCTTTCACATGCGTTCAAATCCTCTGAAGAAGGAATTTTCCTCCACACAAGATCAGGGGGCAGGTTGTTCAACCTTGCCCGTCTAAGAGCGAAGTCCAAAGTACGGAAAGTCCTCATCAGAGAACTCCTCTTTGCTGACGATGCTGCTTTAACATCTCACACTGAAGAATGCCTGCAGAGTCTCATCGACAGGTTTGCGTCTGCCTGCAATGAATTTGGCCTAACCATCAGCCTCAAGAAAACGAACATCATGGGGCAGGATGTCAGAAATGCTCCATCCATCAATATTGGCGACCACGCTCTGGAAGTGGTTCAAGAGTTCACCTACCTAGGCTCAACTATCACCAGTAACCTGTCTCTAGATGCAGAAATCAACAAGCGCATGGGTAAGGCTTCCACTGCTATGTCCAGACTGGCCAAGAGAGTGTGGGAAAATGGCGCACTGACACGGAACACAAAAGTCCGAGTGTATCAGGCCTGTGTCCTCAGTACCTTGCTCTACGGCAGCGAGGCCTGGACAACGTATGCCAGCCAAGAGCGACGTCTCAATTCATTCCATCTTCGCTGCCTTCGGAGAATAATTGGCATCAGGTGGCAGGACTATATCTCCAACACAGAAGTCCTTGAAGCGGCCAACACCCCCAGCTTATACACACTACTGAGTCAGCGGCGCTTGAGATGGCTTGGCCATGTAAGCCGCATGGAAGATGGCAGGATCCCCAAAGACACATTGTACAGCGAGCTCGCCACTGGTATCAGACCCACCGGCCGTCCATGTCTCCGTTATAAAGACGTCTGCAAACGCGACATGAAATCGTGTGACATTGATCACAAGTCATGGGAGTCAGTTGCCAGCATTCGCCAGAGCTGGCGGGCAGCCATAAAGACAGGGCTAAATTGTGGCGAGTCGAAGAGACTTAGTAGTTGGCAGGAGAAAAGACAGAGGCGCAAGGGGAGAGCCAACTGTGCAACAGCCCCAACAAACAAATTTCTCTGCAGCACCTGTGGAAGAGCCTGTCACTCCAGAATTGGCCTTTATAGCCACTCCAGGCGCTGCTTCACAAACCACTGACCACCTCCAGGCGCGTATCCATTGTCTCTCGAGATAAGGAGGCCCAAAAGAAATGGTTGTATCCAACAGCAACCAAAAATGTATTTTCTCTAACTCCTGAGGCTTGCTGGCTCTTAAAGCAGCACTGATCCTTTGCAAGCCTTAAAGGCAAACCGCATCTTCCCGGAAAAAAAACTACAGGGCCATGACATATCTCAAAGACTATTTCTGTACTCCGAGAAAACAGATAACTTGAACACTAAAAAATAACGATGAATATATGTTTGATGTTTAGAAAACGTTAATTAAAATAATGTCTTTAGTTAAAAGGAAGAAAATGTAGTGTTCGATGGTTTGATTGATCTGGGTTTGATTGTATTAGTCTGTCCACTGATCAGTGGTCACTGTGCTTGATTATTTAAGCTTAGTGCTTTGAACCTGAAACTAAAATGAGGCTGGAAAGCTCTAGTAGATACAAAAGTGTTCTGAAAGACATTGTACTAAAACCTTGTAAGTGCTGAGATATTTTAAAGTACTGTAAATAAACCTGTTGATTTAGAAATAGTCATATCTGCATTGCTTTGACATAAATCAGATATATAAAATATTCAGCAAACCAGTAAAGTTTTGTAATTTGAGTGGTAGTGGTGCAAAGACAAAATCCATTATTACACAGAGTAGACTGTGTTCATTGACACTGTAAAGACGCCTGCGTAACAAAATAACACAAGCAATCTGAAGATGTTGAGAGAACATAGTTTGGGAATTGTAAGAGTACACTGTCAGAAACACTAGTAGCGCTGGTTTGAGATGGGTGAAGTTGGTGTGTTAATTGGGTTTAACTTGTGGGTGAAGAGATTTTACAAGGGAGGGATGAGTCAGTTAACAATTATGATGTACTTTGGAGAATTATATAACAGGTGCAATATCTGCAAATGAATGTGGCTAGAGAAAGGGAATAATTTTGTGTAAAATAATTGGAAAACGTTTAGACCAGTATCAGGTAAATGGAGAGAAAGAAAGTATTGTGTAAAGAAGAATAGGAACGAGATCAAAAATTAGAGAGCATATGGAAGAAGAGCCAATCTGCTGAGAATATAGGTCGTGACTAATTGTATGCAGGGTCATTGTACTGGCAATCTAGAGCATAATGCAACAAGGTTCAAAAGGTTCAGGATTGTGGGTGGACCAAGAGGTGATCTAAATAACCTAAGAGGAGACTTGAATCAATTGGGGATAGACAGAAAATCTGAAAGCACTCTTGCCTAATTTAGAATGTTTGAGGCATAGAAAATGGAAAAAGAAGAAAGGAGTACCTTGCCGGTAATGGAAGGAATGCAAGTCGTCCCATCAGAAAATCTATACAAACATAGGAAAAGAGATTTTTAAAAAAGTCACTCTATCCTGATGGTGGGTGAGTCCAGAACCAGGGGTCATAGTCTAAGGATATGGGGTAAACCTTTTCAGGTTTGAGATGAGGAGAAATTACTTCACCCAGAGAGTGGTGAGCCTGTGGCATTTGCTACCACAGAAAGCAGTTTTTTTATTCATTCATGGGATTTGGGTGTTGTTGGCCAGGCCAGCATTTATTGCCCATCCCTAATTGCCCTTGAGAAGGTGGTGGTGAGCTGCCTTCTTGAACCGCTGCAGTCCATGTGGGGTAGGTACACCCACAGTGCTGTTAGGAAGGGAGTTCCAGGATTTTGACCCAGCGACAGTGAAGGAACGGCGATTTAGTTCCAAGTCAGGATGGTGTGTTTTGGAGGGGAACTTGCAGGTGGTGGTGTTCCCATGCATTTGCTGCCCTTGTCCTTCTATTTGGTAGAGGTCATGGGTTTGGAAGGTGCTATCTAAGGAGCTTGGTGCGTTGCTGCAGTGCATCTTGTAAATGGTACACACTGCTGCCAAAACATTGAGGCCAAAACATTGTATGTTTTCCAGAAGGAGTTAGATATAAATCTTGGGCGAAAGGGATCAAAGGATATGGGGAGAAAGCGGGAACAGGTTACTGAGTTGGATGATCAGCCATGATCATAATGAATGGCGGAGCAGGCTCGAAGGGCCGAATGACCTACTCTTGCTCCTATTTTCTATGTTTCTATGTTTATCCATTAGGTGTTACAATCCAGGCACCACTCTCCTCAAACATAAGTAATGCTCACACTTGAAGGCAGAAAAAGAAACCTGTTGGCAATCTCCCTATAATTCCTGATGGCCGTCAAGCAAGCCATAGAACACCACAAATGACGAGACATACATTAAACTACCCCATATATCACAATTTCCTTTTGGAATATAGATCTATACGTCAGGGTTCCCATTTACACGCGTGTATCAGTTCTGAGTCTAACAGGTTTTGGACTTTTGGTTTATCCATCAGTGGGGCAGCAATATTAAAATTCAAAATTCCAACAGGACAAACCAGCAAAATGAAAACAAACACAAATTGACTTAGTTGCTGGGGCTTCAAGAACTAGATAGCATGGACTTGGCACTGAACCAATTGCACCTCAGTTTGGACACTCCTACTCTACAGGCCCAGAAAACAAAAATTTGGCTGATCACCTGTAGCCCTGTCCATCTAAAGTGCATCCATCACCCATAAGATTTGACATTCTCCACATCCATTGCTTGTCTGTTCCATATGTTTACCACTCCCTGGGCTGGATTTTACCACAACATTGGCTCCATGCCAAGGGGGGCCGGAAGATGGTTGTGGCAGAGGCCCACCATAAAGTTTGACACCAGGAGGGCCTGGCCTGATCCTTGCAGCGGCGGTGAGGCTCTGTAGCGATCTTCCCATCGCTGGGCGACGGGATCTCAATTTCAATATTTAAATTGATGAGATTAATAAATTTAAATGAACTTACATTGGATCTTTCGGGCCCGCCACGATCCTGGGGCGTTCCTGCACCTTTAATTCCCCGTCTGGGGAAAGTCAGCATGACACTGGTGCGCAGGAGGGAGGAGTTAAGATCTCCAGTGCTGGGTGGAGGGATGGGGGGTGGATGGGGTCAAATAAATGTAGAGTGTAGGGGGATGGTGGGAAGGGGTGAACTTTAAACTTTGTGCAGTTTTGAGGGGGGAAAAGGTCAAATTTGAAAGATGTGTTTTAGGGGGTGGAAGGGCAAATACCTAATGTAATTGTTATTGGGGGGGTTGGACAGGGGCGTTACAATTTTATTTTGTAAATTTTGGGGGGGGGGGGGGGGGGGGCGGTTCACTTTAAAAATTTGAAGTTGCTGGCAGGGTTGGCCGACCTTCAAAAATGGTGCCAGCGCCGGCGCACAGGCAGCTGACGCCATTGTCGGCAATGGACAGCCTGCCCCCTCCACATGATTGGAGGGGGGGGTGGGTCGCCCTGGCCATTTAACTGATCCGTCGTGTGGGAGATCACTCTTCAGCGTGCAGCCCACATGTTCAAGCCGCCGTTTTTTGAGCTTGCCGCCGGAAGCGACAGCGGGCTCTTAAAATCCAGCCCCCTGTGTGGAAAAAAGTTGCATCTAAATGTATTCTCTCTTTTTTGTCTTTTGTACTTTGTTCTGAAGTTTGACTATTGAAACCGTTTTGGGATCCATTTACCTATTCTCTTGAAGATCTTGAGTATCTCGAGCACCTGTAAGCTTTATATTTTTTGTACATCCCTAGTACCCTTAGTCCATTGTCTTAGCTCAGAAGCCCATTCACACTTATTCAAATTGCTGCTCTCCTTTGTACTTCCTCTGAGGTTCAGATGTCTAGCGTATGGTACTGTGCCCATAATTGTACACGTTACTCAAGGTGAGGACAAACCAATGCTTTGTACAAGTCAGCAATCACTTCTTGGAGTTGTGCTGTAATTCTTGAGCTATACATCCCAATATCTTTTCACCACACCAGCAAACTGTGCTGTTGATTTAACAGTGTTTTCCACTTAACACCCAGATACCTTTCCTGTGTTTTTTCTCATTTTTTTCATCCTGCTGGTTCCTTTCCCCATCTTGCTGACTTTGTTTTTCTCTATATTAACCAACATCATCTATCTCTTGGCTCAGTCCTCAAGCCTGACCAGACCCCTCTGCAACTGATCTACTTGTTATGTGTTATTTACGTTCTCTTAATTTGGCATCAGCAGCAAACTAGGTGATAGCAATCATAGCCCCAGAACTGAACTGAACCCTGTGGCACCCCACCAGTCACCTCATTCCTGTAGATGCTGTTGTTTTAATGAACTACCTTTTACATTCTTTAATTCAACCACTTCGATATCCACTACAATATCTCAATCAATATCCTCAAATTACTCTCGAAGACTTCCCAAATGTGATCTGTTGCCAGTGAATCCATGTTGACTACTTTTTATCACTGTTTCTCTTTCTGTTCTCTCAGAATATTTTCTGAATTACCAATGTAAAATTCAAGTCTACTGATAGTTCAATGTCAATTGTTGCCCTAAAAATGTTTGAAATATCCAATAATTTGAATTGAGCACTCTAAATAAAAAGCAAAGTGGGAATTTAGTCACAAAAGATGTGAATTAAGCAACTTAAATTAAGAGTAGAATATACTTCATTGGATTAGCCTTGTATCATTTTTTTTAATAAATTGGCACAATGTTTGCCTCTCTGGAATCTCTTGGCAAAACTCCCATATATAGCAATTTTCTTGATATATTCATTAAAAAAATCTACCTCATTTAATTTTCCACCTCCTTCAATACTTTTATCCAATGCTTATTGGAGCCACACAGGAAGGAAGGCCACTTTTGTGCTATATTGAGTGTTCTTGCTAATGATTATTGCCTTAGTGGTCATTATCTGTTGGAGAGTGTGCTGAAACAATTCCACTTGAATGGATTCCACTCTAAACCTCTTAACATGCTGAATCCAATTGGTGTACAACAATTTAGTTCAATTTGGTCTAGAATTTGCTGTATTAAATTTTGCAGCTGCCTCTGTTCCCACCTCAGTTTCTAAACAGAATTGCTTTTCCCTGATACTCTTAATCTATTGACGAAAATCATAACCTATATTATTGTCCTACTGTGCCAAGAAATTCTTAATCATTAACCTGCCCCATCTGTTCTTGTCTCCATTCAAGGTGGAAGTATGTTGGTTCAAGAACTATTAGTATTTCTCTTTAACCAGCCCAGATAGGAGGATTCTCCACTGACAATTTATATATAAAAAAACAGCGCAGCTTTCAATTTTCTCTTCTGTTGTTGGTCCCTAACTGCTCTTTCAAGTTAGACTTGTATATCTCTGCATCTTCTCACCATGGTCACCCAAGTGACTTCCAGTCTGAAATCATTACGTCTCCAGTGTCGTTTCAGCATCCACACACACATGCTGTTTGTTGCTCAATAAAATGGCCAAGTCCAAAAAAATCAGCACATGGGTAAGTTTCCTCTGTCTTTATATTACCAAATAAGTTATAAATCTGAATAAGAATATCTACAAATCATAAATTAAATTGGACACGTGTAGTGCATGTTTCATTGAAACCTCATCATAAATACCTGCAGTACCAGTTATTCCCATAAGTGGCTAAGCGGAAGGTATTTTCAGTGATAAAGGTGTCACACTGGGTGACACACACTGGCTGCTATTTTATAGTTAAATGTATATTACTCTGAGATTCAGGTCATCATGTTCCAATAAATCATTCAAATGCTTTCTGAAAACTTTTTTTTCCACTGCCTTTTTTTTAGTAAGTGAAATTTCTCATGTCCAAAATAAGGAAAAGAAATACATGCATATTTAACAATAACCATACAAGTGATTCCATAAAATTATTATTTGTTCCTTTTAATGCCATTTTGAAAGTTTGTACTTGAAGTCCTTAGCCTCCCACTGAGGCCTGAATGTGGACTTTATATTTTTATCCAGACCTGTAGCAATGAGTTGGATTTGAATTGTGCCGTCTGCGTGTCTATGTGAGTGTGTGAGCACTGTGCCTAATTTCCCAGCGTGTATAAGAATTTTTCAGTCAATCCTACTAATAGGATATTTTTTCTGCCCAGTAGCTTTTCTTCAAATAACCTTGATAAACCAGAGGACTCATTAGAAATTTTCCTGAGGTTAAAATATATACTTTTTTTTAAACTAAGAAGAAATTGCATGTGTCTGAAAGACAAATGACAGTGTTCTGATTTCACAGCTGTAGCTTTTGTTTTCTGTTCTATAATCTTTAAAAAGACTATGAAGCTGAGGGCAGAGGGAGACAAAAACAGACAGCTTGTGTGTGCTTTCTTCATTTAGTGTTACTTTAAATAAAAAGTTGAATTTTACATAGAATCTTAGCACAGGAACTGGTCTATGCAAGTGTTTATACTCCACATTATTCTCCTCCCACCCTTTCTAAATCCCTCTATTCCCTTCTCCCTTATGTATGCAGCAAGCCTCCACTTAGGTACATCAGTATTACCTTTCTTCAATAACTCCATAACTGAGTTCCACATTCTCACGGTGTAATGAAATTCCTCCGAAAACTCTTCATTTGGTCTGTTAGTAGCTTTCTTATATTTATGCTCCTAGCCTAGTTGGAATTGATAGTTTGCTTCTGGGAAAGCACTTACAGGCACAACTGGTGGTAATGTCAGTGATAACTTTAGTTTCTCATCACACGAAGCTGGCATGCAACACTGAAGGCAGCATTTTTGAAGGCCGATGGGGGCAAGACAGGAAGCAGGTGGGTAGGGGATTTTATGCCATTGGCAGATGTGCCTGTTTGCCAGCACCAACCCACCCTGAGCCATTTTCGAGAAGGCTGTGGGCCATTTGAGGTAATTACGAGGCCTATGGAGGTCCCTTTCCTGCACCAACTGGAAATTTTCAGTCAATAGGCAGGCCTCACTCTATGGTCGAAACATGGCCAGTGAGAGGAGGTGGTCTCCAAGTGGAAGATGGGGTGAAGGCAGTGCTTCAACTCACTAGGGCCCCCCCTGCAAACCCGTCATGGCTGTCAGGCCACAACTGCAGCTGCTGGCCATCCACTGGCTGCTGGCCAATCATGACCTGGCAGGTGTAGCTGTCAATCAAATTTCTGGTCACAAGAAATTCACTGATACCTCAAATTCTGCAAACTTCACTCACCAAAGGCTGATTAAACTATGATTTCAGAATCTTTTCAGACATTTTCCCAAAGGGTTGGGCGAGGTTAGCAACTAATATCGCAACCAAGATGTAGAGCCCAGACTACTCATGGGCATCACTACAGGAGTCCCTGGTCTGGACTGTAGTTCTGATTTTCAGGATAGCCACATTCCAGACCTGGAAATAGAATAAGAATGAAAGGGGGATAGAGCACAGCAGGATGGAGAATACTGTGGGGGTGAAGGTTAAGGGCTAGACGGTAGAGTAAAGTGGACAGTAGAACGTGCTGTATGATCGTTTCAAGAATGATGTCCCTTTAAGGACTCGGTGTGCTAATGAGCTAAGTACCAGGATATAGTCATGCGACTAGAAGCCAGTCACACTGCAACTGTAACACCCTAGACAAATTTTCTGTACATAGTTTGCTCTGTACTGTATATACTAGTTTAGCTGTTAATAAACCTGTTAGAGATCTTCAAGGCACTGGAATCCACATACCTCATATGTGTTCTTTGTGTGATGTTAAGCAACGCAGACAGAATGTGGTGGAGTGGTGGACAGAGAATATAATACTGTAGAGCCATGGTGGACACATCACTGAAAAGGGAGGATCTGTGGAGTAGAATCTACAGTGGTGGTGGGGTTGGTGGTATTGGGGCAGGAGACATAGCTCGACAGGCTGGGGCTTCGAACAAAGCGAGCAGGATTGTAAGTAGGGCACTGTGATCGAGCGGGTGGAAGGAGACCTGGAGTAGGGTTCAGTGGATGTCAGTGTTGAAGAGTGGAGAATGGGCCAGAACAGACTGAAAGGAAAGTGTACTAGGAGTGCAGCCAGGGAGTGAGAAACTGCAATGTAGAATGGGTGAAGCCTTGATGTACAGCACAGTATTGAGGCTGGGGGCTAAGGAAAAGGTGCACAGTTGGGAGGGGGCTCAGGAGTTGTGTCGAACAGGAGGGCAGCAGGGGAAAGAGAACAGCTGGGTAATGCAGAGGAGTGGAGAGCAGCAGCGAATAGAATTTTTCAACTAAAACTAGCAGACCTAGAATTAAGGAGTGGCTTAGCTGTTAGGGTTGGAAATACAGCCAATGACGATACCAGGTATGGCTGAGAATCTGTTTTCTGGGCATGATAGAAAATGTTTTTGTTTCACCAATCGGAAAATGGTGGTACAAAGAACCAGAACTGTTTTTCTGATGGACAGCAAGACAAAACACTGACAATGAGTCCACCACATCTTGTTTGTAAACCCAGAGTTCCCGACAATATACTTGGAGAGAAAGTCGCAATGCCAAGCTGCCTTCTGGAAGTTATAGTGTGTAACGTACAGAATAATGCATTCTGGAGTGTTTGCTGCTGATTTCTTTTATCAATTTGACATGCTATGAATGCAGAAGCAAGTGTGACGCATACTTTTGAAGTACGACAGACGTAGGCAACCATGAAGAGTAGGAGTTCATATAAAAATAAATAATGGCCTAGTAACTCGGCAGTGCCCATTTTTGGGCACCCTAACCCACTGAGTGCTAACATCCAGTGCTCAAAAGGGGAGGTCCGAGGAGCATGAAATTAAGGGGCTCGGACCTGATTATCATGTAGAAGTTGCAGCGGTGGGATCCCCACTGGTTCGTGCACTGATGTTCAGGTACGTGATTGGGTAAGATTGCAGGGATCTGGAGGAGGAATGGGTGGGGCTAAGAAATCGGGAAAAACATTGTGAGGGTCTGCAGCATTGTTAGCTGGGCCTCAGAGTGCAATCGTGGGTGGGCAGTGCTTGGAGGTTGGGAAAGAGCATTGCAAGAGTCTGCAGTACAATTAGCTGGGCCTCAGAGTGTAATGGGGTGGGCGGGGTGGGGTTGCTACTAGGAGATCAGGACGCAGTGGTTAGCACCGCAGCCTCACAGCTCCAGCGACCCGGGTTCAATTCTGGGTACTGCCTGTGTGGAGTTTGCAAGTTCTCCCTGTGTCTGCGTGGGTTTCCTCCGGGTGCTCCGGTTTCCTCCCACAAGCCAAAAGACTTGCAGGTTGGTAGGTAAATTGGCCGTTAAAAATTGCCCCTAGTATAGGTAGGTGGTCGGGAAATATAGGGACAGGTGGGGATGTGGTAGGAATATGGGATTAGTGTAGGATTAGTATAAGTGGGTGGTTGATGGTCAGCACAGACTCGGTGGGCCGAAGGGCCTGTTTCAGTGCTGTATCTCTAAACTAAACTAAACATGTGGGGAGATTGGGGGGTGCCTGAAGGTGGGAGTTGGGATTGAGGTTGAAGATCTCGAAACTGGGAGTGGCAGTTATTTAGGTGATTGCCTCTGGGGAAAAAGGTTGGTAATCGACACTGGGCACTATGGAGCTGAACTCGGAGCCTAATGAGTCTTGTGTTTCTTACAAAGCACTTCCTGTTCGTCTCACTTCCTGTGTCAAAGCTTTATCACACTGGGGTGGTGCACGTGCTTATTCTGTTATATATTTATCGTGATACTTCAGTCCACATAATGTGTAGTGCTGCTACTCCATATTTTACCTCCCATGACAGCTTATCTCAGGGCTATAGCTAAGTTTGAGTTCATTTGAAATCGACTTTCTTCAAATTTGAGTTTATAGTGAGCTCAATGTTGATAATTGACCCTTATTTAAGGCCACAGACCTCTTTTTTTTTTATCCCACTCACTCTTTCCACCTCCTTACTCCCCGCACCCACCCCAGACCTGGCAGTTCTCACCAGCATGGGTTTTGGGACTTAGACTGCCCTACCAGTGAACTTCTAGGTGGCTTTGCATGTCCTACCTGTTTTTGATATTTCCGAATTGTCTATGTTCCACGCCTGGCTATCGGCAAAGCTCTGCTTCAACCTTTGGTTGCACATATTCATATTTATCAGCTTCCTGGTATTAAACATGGTGCCAGTTTATAGCACTACATTGTATTCAAGTTAACACCAGGAAACAAGCTTTGGGGTCAGTCTGATAATTGGATAAGTGGGTGAGGAGAGAAAGAATGGGGAGAAGAGATGAAGAGGGAATGGGAGGCAGTAGAGGTGTGAGATGGTGGGAAACAGATGAAAGCCATGGTGGGTAATGGACGGGAAGGGGGGGGTGTGAGGTGTGGGTAGAGTAAATGGAGGTATGGAGAGAGGAAAAACAGTAGGGAAATGAAAGGGAAAATGGGAGACAAGTGCAACGAGAAAGCTGGAGTATTGGGAAGGGGATGGCTGCACCCACTTCATCCCAAACCACGCTCTGCCTGAAAGGAAAGATAAAATGAAAAGAGCAATGGGAGAGAGAGGGGACAGAGATCAAAGTAAACTAAGAGAGAGTGGTGCAGAAATGAGAGAGAACGCCAAGCCAACAGGGACAAGCCAAATGCACCAAATTATCTCGAGGCACCCTTGGGGACATTTGCTATGATATACTATAATCTCCTGCGGTAGCACTGACAGTTTCGTGATACAAGTATTTTACTGTTTAATGCACATTGCATTATTCTGCTGCTGAGGTGGAGCTCTGTTTTATTTGTTCTCCCCTTAAACATCAAAGTCTAACTGCTATCAGCAAAAAAAGCCTGCGGGTCATTTAAAGTATAATTGTTTGGGCCAGGGAAATTTGGAGATTGCAGAGTTGGTTTCAGTTTGTAACTCAAATGTCCAACATTTTGAAATTGCTTTGGATCTGAAATGAAGTGTGACACCTGTGCATGTGGCGGGTCTCCTTTAATGCAGTAAAGGTCTGCATGTAGTGTTCACTTTGGGATCTTCACCTCTATTTAGCCCAGGCTGATGGGATGAAAGTCATTTCTGACTGCTGGCTGTAGAAGTTCAGAATGAAATGAGTTTTGACTGTTGTTTTGAGTTTCTAGTGACATTGGTTCATATCAAAAAACTGCCCCAAATTCAACATAAATGGGCAATCTGGCTCGGGCTGTAAGGACCTCAGATTTGGGTGTTTAAAATGCCACACTGTTGCAGAAATGGCTGCTTCTCTGGGATTGAAGCAAAGGCATAGAATAAAAGCTTTCTTACACTTTTACTTTAGTTAATACATTTTGTCCTAGGTGGTGCAGAAAGGAGGTAAGTGTTCCATTCCTCAGCACTAGCATTCTCAACTTTCCATTTAAAGTTTCATCTTTGTTACACTGTCAGTTGGGCACATTGATCCTGAAAAAGGGGACTTTTCTTGCCTCTGGAATAATGGAAGCTAGCTGATCAAACACATTTCATGATCAATACTTGCATCTGTTAGAGAGAGAGGGAGAGAGAGAGAGAGGTGGCCCATGTGTCTATGTGGATTGAGTCCTGTTGAGGTATAGGTGAAAAGACAGTAGCCACCACCCAGTCCATACACTCGCACGGCTCTGCTTTCAGGTGGGACTACATGGATGTTGATAATTTTGCTTCCATCTCAGACAGATTGCCTCTATACTCTTTGCCACTGTGTCTTGTAGCCCATCCAAGAGCTAATGCAGCTTGAAAGGCAGTCCTGGAGTTCCAAGTCCGAGTTGAAAATTCAGAAGATCTTAAGTTGGTTTACTTTTTCCTTTCCCATGCACTGTCTTAGAATGAATATATTGTTTACTGAATAATTTATCAGCTTTGCAATTATTTCTGTCTATCCCTTGCAGTTTTTGTAATGGATTGTTGTTTGTTGAGTGAGGGACAGTAACTGGTCAGGGATTTGATCGTCTTATGAAAGCAGCTTGTATGATATTGAAGCAAGCACACGTTAATATAGCTGAATTCCTATTGCCCACTTAATCGCATGTGACTATAACGGCAGTAGCTTTTCCATAAGTAGGTCTTTGACAGGGGAGGGAGAATATGGGGAGAAAGCATGTATTTCAAATGGAATTATCATAATCCAGCATGGGGAAAAGAAAGAGAATGAGATTTTTTTAAAGGTGTTTGGCAACCACTTGTACTCTTCTCTGAAGAGAACAGTCATGACTACCTGGGCAACTCCTGGGGATGGAAATGAAAAGCAAGTTAACTGGATCTTAACTCCATACAGTGAAGCCATGTAAGTCTGCTCTGAACTCTCGCTCTGATGGAAATAACAAGTGTGACTGAGTCTTTATACAGGATGAATTGTGGATAAAGACACTTGCTATGCTAAAGGAACATGCCCTTCTGTACTCTGCTAAATTTACATAACAAATACTTGTACTACGGTTATGTTCTGCATTCTAAGAAAAAGCAATTAATTTATTGCAAATGCCAGTATCTTGTGGGCTAGTTCTGGCACACAAGTCTTCAGCACCATGGTCAGGATGTTGTCAGGACCCATAGCCTTTGCTGTATCCAGTGCTGTGTCCATCAGTTGTTTCTTAACATGATTTGGAGTGAATCGAATTGGCTGAAGACTGGTATCGATGATCCTGCGGACCTCCGGAGGAGGTTGAGATTGATCATCAACTCAGGACCTCTGGCTAAAGATGGTTACTGACGCTTCAGCCATGTCTTTTACAGTCACAGCTGGGTTCCACCATCATTGGATTGGGGATGTTTTTAGAGCCTGCTCTTCCCATTAGTCATTTAATTGTCCATCACCATTCATGACAGGATGTGTCAGGACTGCAGAGCTTTGATCTGATCTATTGATTGTGGGATTGCTTAGCTCTGTCTGTAGCATGCTGCTTCTGCTATTTAGCATGCATGTCGTCTCGTGTTGTAGCTTCACCGGGTTGGAACCTCATTTTTAAGTACACTTGGTGCTGCTCCTGGCATGCTGTCCTACAGTCCTGATTGAACCAGGATTGGTCCCCTGGCTTGATGGTAATGATAAAGTGAGGAATATGCCAGGCCATGAGGTTACAGATTGTGATTGAATACAATTCTGCTGCTGATGGCCCACAGCATCTCATGGATGCCCAGTTTTGAGCTACTAGATCTGATCTGAATCTATCCCATTTAACACAGTGGTAGCATCACAAGGCGAGCCTCTTTAAACAGCTTTCAAACTACAGGCAGCTTCCACAGTGCGGACTGCGACACCGACCACTCCCTGGTGTGCAGCAAGGTTAGACTTGAACCGAAGAAGCTGCATCACTCCAAGCAGAAGGGCCACCCGCGCATCAACACGAGCAGAATTTCTTATCCACAGCTGTTAGAAAAATTTCTAAATTCACTTGAAAAAGCCCTATAAAACATTCCCACAGGGGATGCAGCGACCAAGTGGGTCCACATCAGAGATGCCATCTATGAGTCAGCTTTGACCACCTATGGCAAACGCGTGAAGCGGAATGCAGACTGGTTTCAATCTCACTTTGAAGAGCTGGAACCTGTCATAGCCGCTAAGCGCATTGCACTGTTGAACTACAAGAAAGCCCCCAGTGAGTTAACATCCGTAGCACTTAAAGCAGCCAGAAGCGCTGCACAAAGAACAGCCAGACGCTGCGCAAATGACTACTGGCAACACATATGCAGTCATATTCAGCTGGCCTCTGACACCGGAAACATCAGAGGAATGTATGATGGCATTAAGAGAGCTTTTGGGCCAAACATCAAGAAGATCGACCCCCTCAAATCTAAAACTGGACACAATCACTGACCGACGCAAGCAAATGCACCGCTGGGTTGAGCACTACCTAGAACTGTACTCCAGGAAGAATGTTGTCACTGAGACTGCCCTTAATGCAGCCCAGCCTCTACCAGTCATGGATGACCTGGACGGACAGCCAACAAAATCGGAACTCAGTGATGCCATTGATTCTCTAGCCAGCGGAAAAGCCCCTGGGAAGGACGGCATTACCCCTGAAATAATTAAGAGTGCTAAGCCTGCAATACTCTCAGCACTCTTCGAACTGCTTTGCCTGTGCTGGGATGAGGGAGCAGTACCACAGGACATGCGCGATGCCAATACCATCACCCTCTATAAAAACAAAGGTGACCGCGGTGACTGCAACAACTACCATGGAATCTCCCTGCTCAGCATAGTGGGGAAAGTCTTCGCTCGAGTCGCTTTCAACAGGCTCCAGAAGCTGGCCGAGCGTGTCTACCCTGAGGCACAGTGTGGCTTTCGTGCAGAGAGATCGACCATTGACATGCTGTTCTCCCTTCGTCAGCTACAGGAGAAATGCCGTGAACAACAGATGCCCCTCTACATTGCTTTCATTGATCTCACCAAAGCCTTTGACCTCGTCAGCAGACGTGGTCTCTTCAGACTACTAGAAAAGATCGGATGTCCACCAAAACTACTAAGTATCATCACCTCATTCCATGACGATATGAAAGGCACAATTCAGCATAGCGGCACCTCAGCAGAGCCCTTTCCTATCCTGAGTGGTGTGAAACAGGGCTGTGTTCTCGCACATACACTGTTTGGGATTTTCTTCTCCCTGCTGCTCTCACATGCGTTCAAGTCTTCAGAAGAAGGAATTTTCCTCCATGCAAGATCAGGTGGCAGGTTGTTCAACCTTGCCTGTCTTAGAGCGAAGACCAAAGTACGGAAAGTCCTCATCAGGGAACTCCTCTTTGCTGACGATGCTGCATTAACATCTCACACTGAAGAGTGTCTGCAGAATCTCATCGACAGGTTTGCGGCTGCCTGCAATGAATTTGGCCTAACCATCAGCCTCAAGAAAACGAACATCATGGGACAGGACATCAGAAATGCCCCATCCATCAATATCGGCGACCAAGCTCTGGAAGTGGTTCAAGAGTTCACCTACCTAGGCTCAACTATGACCAGTAACCTGTCTCTCGATGCAGAAATCAACAAGCGCATGGGAAAGGCTTCCACTGCTATGTCCAGACTGGCCAAGAGAGTGTGGGAAAATGGCGCACTGACACGGAACACACAAGTCCGCGTGTATCAAGCCTGCGTCCTCAGTACCTTGCTCTATGGCAGCGAGGCCTGGACAACGTATGTCAACCAAGAGCGACGTCTCAATTCATTCCATTTTCGCTGCCTCCAGAGAATCCTTGGTATCAGGTGGCAGGACCGTATCTCCAACACAGAAGTCCTCGAGGCGGCCAACATCCCCAGCTTATACATCCTACTGAGTCGGCGGCGCTTGAGATGGCTTCGCCATGTGAGCTGCATGGAAGATGGCAGGATCTCCAAGGACACATTGTACAGCGAGCTAGTCACTGGTATCAGACCCACCGGCCGTCCATGTCTCCGCTTTAAAGACGTCTGCAAACGCGACATGAAGTCCTGTGACATTGATCACAAGTCGTGGGAGTCAGTTGCCAGCGATCGCCAGAGCTGGCGGGCAGCCATAAAGGCGGGGCTGAAGTGTGGCGAGTGGAAGAGACTTAGCAGTTGGCAGGAAAAAAGACAGAGGCACAAGGGGAGAGCCAACTGCGAAACAGCCCTGACAACCAATTTTATCTGCAGCACCTGTGGAAGAGCCTGTCACTCTAGTATTGGCCTTTATAGCCACTCCAGGCGCTGCTCCACAAACCACTGACCACCTCCAGGCGCTTACCCATTGTCTCCCGAGACAAGGAGGCCAAAGAAGAGTGTCACACAACATAATGGAGGATGTCATCAATGTGAAGACGGGACTTGCCTCCTCACGGACTGTGCAGTGGTCACTCCTACCAATACTGTCATGGACAAATGCATCTGCGACAGACTGGTGAGATCATGGTCAAGCAGGTTTTTCCCTTGTGCTAGTTCTCCCACCACCTGTTGCAGGCCCAGTCTAGCAGATATGTTCTTCAGGACTTGGCCAGCTTGGTCAGGATTGGGGCGACCGAGCTGTGCTTGGAGATGGAAATTGAAGTCCCACAGAATACGTTCTATGCCATTGCTACCCTCCGTGCTTCTTCTAAGTGCTGTCCAACAGCTGAGGGAGGCTGGTAGGTAGTAATCAGGAGGTTTTCTTGCCCATGTTTGACCTGATGCCATGAAATTTCATCGGGTCTGCAGTTGACACTGCCTTCCAATTGTGCTGCCACCTCTGGTGGGTCTGTCCTACTGCTGTGACAGGACCTACCTAAGTAAGGTGATGGATTATTGTGGGCCGTTGGCTGAAAAATATGACTTTGTGAGTGCGACGACGTCTGTTGCATGACTAGTCTGTGGGATAGCTCTCCCAATTTTGGCACAAGTCATCAGGTGTTAATGAGGAGGACTTTGCAGCCTCAGCTGGGCTGGGTGTGCCTATGTCGTGTCTGAATCCGGTGCTTCAGTCTATTATGGGTGGTCCGTCCAGTTTTATTCTTCTTAGAGCTTTTATGGAGCAGTTTTGATGCAACTTAGCTGAAAAGGGCAAAAATAAGTCAGAATTCCCACCTCTGATTGTTACTAGGCACTCTTGATGGAAAGTGCACGTATGTGGACTTGAGTGAGGCTGCGCATTAATTATCCCCCATTGTCAGATTGCTTCCCAGTCGTCACTGCTTCGGGTCAGAGGTGAAAGTTGACCACTTAATCAAGGTAGCCAAAATGAATTCAGCTGACTGAGAAGAGAGGTGAAGGAAAACCATGAAAGCAGTAACAGAACAATATTTATATGGAAAGTTTTAATGAAATTCTGTATTCATTCTATGAACAGATAATGTGCAAAACCCATCTATCTATTTAAATATCTGAAGTGCAATTAACACTTTCTCTGTTCAATGCAGGCAATTCATTTCATCCTGTTCATGCCAGGGGAAATTGCCAAGAGTTTTCCTGCTAATTTACAGATGTGCTGATACTTCCTGAAAGTGAAAGTGAGTCATTTGTCATTTTAATCTTGGCTTTGAATAAATTAAAAAAGATACCTCTAGGGCTGCAGACAATTACCAGCCTTATATGAGCAACAGAAAGGATGGGTCCTGCAACCTGGGCGCTGCCAATTTGTTGCACTTCAAAAGCAATAATTGGTGGTAATTTCCTAAAGCTGCTTTTCGTTTGCACTTCATTTGCAGGCAATTCAGGTTCCTCAGGATTGTTTTGACATTCAGTGAGTTTGCTGCTTATTTCAGGTCACTGTGTTCATTAAGTCTACCTCACTCACCATTTGCTCAGTAATTTATTTTCTATTCCCGACTTCATTCATTGTAAATTACAGCCCTATGCCCCACATGCAATTCTCTTGATTGAGAGGATCGGGGTTACACTGCAAACCTCTGTCAGCACCGTTCCTCTAAGCAGGCATGAGGATGTGTGTGAAAGCGCAGCTGGCTGCCCACAGTTTCCTACTTTATCTTCTAGCTGAGTTGCAATTGGTGAAACACATCTTCATCATTTCTTATTACTTCTTGGATAGGCAGACGGAGCAAGCATGCATACCCTAGAGCCATTTAAGATGAGATCTAACCAGTTCCTGAGTGAGGAGGACATTGTGGCGCAGTTGGTGAGGAGGGGTGTGGGTGGTGAAGGTAAGTGCAGTCAGTTCACCCAGTGATTATCCATGGGTGACCACGGTCTTTGGGAGGTTCCTTGATTCCTTTATGGAGTGGGGAAGGAATTTTCCAGAGGTTTTCCTGCAATTACCCACAAGTTTTTCTCTGTAGTTTGTACTTTGCCCAGGAGTTAATATTACCAGTGGATGGGGAGGGAAGTGCATGAAGATGGGGCTGACATCAATGGGCCTGATGGCCTTGGCTTGCCCTTCTTTTCATATGTTCGTCATATCTTAATGCACATTGCCTGTTGCTCTAATTTTAGACTCTTGGAGCAATCTTCACGCAACTGTACCTCAAACACATTGTTTTTTGGGGTATGAAACTGTGAACAAGGGGACACGAGTTTATATCATCATGCAAATGATTTGCCTCTAGTGCCACGATTGGCCTTCTACCCGATAAGCTCCCTTATCCCATTTTATGTTTGAGAACTATGAATGGAACTGGAGGTTGAAAGCCATTTTATGTCTTAGTCTCCTGTGGTGACATTGTAAATAAGATATACTCTCTCTATGGCTTTGGTTCTACAACAATCTTGCTTCTGACTTTTTTTGTTAAATAGCTTACTTGCTACATTGGGATAAGAAAGCCTGGGAGGAAAATAAAAATGAACAAAATGTAAGAGAAGGACAGAAACATTTATAATTTGCCTTAGCCAGAGTTGCTATTGGCCCTGTTTTAGGACTGTCCAATTCTGGGAGTTTATTTTATGCCGAAGTCCATACCTTATTGTTTCCCTAAACTATTGCTTTGTCACCTATTTGAGTTGTTGAGGAAGGCACAGCAATAAATGTTGTGGAAAAATAATTTATTGGAGATACTAACTTTTTATATTTAATGGATATACATATCTGTGCTCCTAACATACAGTAGAGGTGAACTACTTAGAGAGTGACTTTTTTTTTGAGTGTTTAACTCTATTTAGAGGTTTAGGGCAGAATTTAATAGGCCCCCGGGAGATGGGCTAGGATTGCAATGGAAGGCGGGGGGGCGCGGAGGGTCTGTTGCCTTCCCGTTGCATCGCAATAAAGTCGGGCAGGAAAGGCAAAAATGACTTTCCTGCCCAGAGGCCAGTTGAGACCCTTAACTGGCCAATCGTTAGCCACTTAAGGGCCTCTTCCCGCCACCGCTAGAATTAAACCAGCGACAAGGGATGTCTCCGCTATGCCTGTGGGCTTGAGGGTGGGGGAGGAGGGGTGCCTCATCCATGGGCAATATGTGGGCCACAGAGGGCCCCTGCATTACCAGTCTCCCACCCTGCCCTTAACGCTCACCCTCCACCTCTCCCCATCGCTGGGGCCTGCTGGACTGGCCCTGACGACCCTGCCTCACTTACCTTTTGGGTCCGGAGCTGTAGTGCTGGGCCTGTTCCCAGGCCTGGTGTAGTACCGCTCCCGGTGGCATTGCTGATATTACTGAATTGCTGGCCATCTGATTGGTTGGCAGCTCTTGGAGGTGGGATACCCATTCTTAAAGGGGCGGGAACCGCAGCTCCGGGCAGTTAATTGCCCAAGCTCCGCTGAATTACGCTGGGGGACTCTGAAGGGCAGAGGCAGGGTTCTGCTCACCTAGTCAGCCCGCTGCTGGTACTCTTGCCAGCTCAAGTAAATTCAGCCCATAGAGTTATTACAGCATTTGGCCCATCGAGTCCATGCTGGCTCTCTGTAGAGCAATCCAATCAGTCGTATTCCCCCACTTTAACCCCGTAGCCCTGCAGATTTCTTTCTTTCAAGTGCCCATCCAATTTCCTTTTGAAATCATCTATCATCTCTGCTTCCACCACCTTCGTCGACAGTGAGTTCCAGGTCATTGACACTCGCTGTATAAAAAAAGTTCTTCCCCACATCACCCTGCATCACTTGCCTAAAACCTTCAATCTATGTCCCCTAGCCCTTGTACCATCAGCTCACAGGAACAGCTTTTCTCTGTAGACCTAATCTAAACCTGTCATAATCTTGTACACCTCAATCTCCTTTGCTCCAAGGAGAACAGGGGCTTCTCCAACCTAACCTTGTACCCAAAATCCCCCATCCCTAGAACCATTCTGGTAAACCTCCTCTGCACCCTCTCGAGGACCCTCACATCCTTCCGAAAGCGTGGTGACCAGAACTGCATACAACACTATAGTTGTGGCCTAAGCAGAGCTTTATAAAGGTTTGGCATAACTGGCCTGCTTTTGTACTCAATACCTCTATTTGTAACGGCCAAGATGCCATATGCTTTACTAACCACTCTCCCAACATGCCCTGCCACCTTCAAAGATTTACGGACATGAACCTCGGGTCCCTCTGTTCCTGCACACGCTTTAGGGTTGCACCATTTTGTCTGTGTTGCCTCTTGCCATCCCTTCTACCAAAATGCATCACCTCACAACTCTCTGTATTAAATTCCATTTGCCACTTGTCTGCCCATTATGCTCGCCTATCTCTGTCCTGTTGGAGTCAACTAGTATCATCGTCACTGCCTGCCACACTACCAAATTTGGTATCATTGGCAAATTTTGAAATTTACTCTGCATTGCAGTATCCCATTCATTAATCTATCTTTCGTAGCTGGAAGGATGCCAACCATCCATATATCTCAAATCAAAAAAAACAATGGTCCCAGCACTGACCTTTGGGGAACAACATTGTCTTACAATCCTCCACTCTTAAAAGCAATCATTCACCAAGACTCGCTGTTTTCGGTCCTTAAGCCAATTTTTATCCAAGTTGAGACTGACCCTCCTATTCCATGAGCCTTAATTTTGTTAACCAGCCTTTTATGTGGTAATTTGTTAATGCTTTTTAAAAATCCATATAAACAACATCCACTGCATTCCCTTCATCAGCCTTCTCTGTTACTTCATCAAAAATTCAATTAGCTCAGTCGAGGACGATCTGCCTTTTACAAATCTGTTCTGGCTCTTCTTAATTAACTCAAACCTCTTTTTTTTTCCCTGATTATTTTTTTGAAAACCTTACCCACGATTGATGTTAAACTAACTGGCCTGTCGCTACAAGGGATGTCCTTACACCTTTTCTTGAATCAGAGTGTCACATTTGCCACTCTCAATCCTCTGGCATCCCCTATATTGAGGGAAGATTGGAAGATTATGGCAAGCCCTTCCATTATCTCCAACTCCACATCCTTTAGCAACTTGGGATACAAGCTATCTGGACCAGGCGGCTTATCCACTCTAAGCGTAGCCAACCATCTTTCCTTGCAATTTTTACCCAATCCATTACCTCTGCCGTCTCCACTACTACTGATATTTTATCAGCATCCTCTTTCTAAGTACACACCGATTCAAAGTATTCATTAAGCATTCTAGCCTTGACCTGCGCCTCTAAGCATATATCACTCTCTTTGTCCCAAATAGGCTGCACTCCGCCTCTTACTACCCACTTACTATTTACATGCTGCTAGAAGATTTTTGGGTTCCCTTTTATCCTAGCTGCCATTCAATTTTCATATTCTCTCTGCCAGTCTTATTTTCCTCTTCACTTCCCCTCTTAACTTATTGTATTTGGACAGGTTCTCAATTGAAAAGATCACCTGACATGCATTAAACACCCTCTTCATCATCTCTATCTCCCTCATCATCCAAGGAGCCCTGGCTTTGGTTCCCCTACCTTTTGCCCTTGTTGGAATGTACCTAGCCTGTACCTGAAACATCTCCTCCTTAAAGATCATCCATTGTTTTGTTACAGTTTTTCCTGTTAATCGTTGGTTCCATTTTACCCTGACTAGATCCCCTATCATCCCATCAAAGTTAGCCCTCTTCCAATTTGGAAGTTCTACTTCAGATTGTTCCTTGCTCTTCTCTTTATGATGCAATGATCACTCTTACGCAAGTGTTCCCCAAGACACTTGGCCCACCTCAATCCCCAGCACCAGATCCAGCACTGTCTCCTTCCTAGTTGGACCTTTGTAAGAACATAGTTTCATATTGAAGGTTTTCAATTTGTGATCTTCAGTTTGGACATTGTTACTGTAAAAGCAGGTGTGCTGTAATTGCAGGGTCTTCACTGACTGCTTGTGGGCTAAAATTGCCCAAACTGGATTTTTGGTTGATGAATGGATTGGAGATGCAAATCATAGTGACCTTCTGTTACATTTGTTGCAATATAGGGCAATAACATGGTGCATTATTGTGATGAGTCAAGTTTCCTGGGCTTAACGTTTATGGGTGAAAAAGTTCCCAAAATTTAAATGACACTGTTTGATGCATTTGCATTTTATTGGATTTTTCTCTCATCTGCTGAGAATATTCCAAAGAACAACTGACGGTGTAAATTAAAATCTGCATCATGCTTCCTACACGCAATTGTATGGTTGAAATGATTTTACTGGCAGTTTTTAGATTGGCTCAAATCTCCTTGTGTGTCGGGCTTTCTAGAAGTGAACATTGTCAGACAAACCCCCCACCTGTCATGATTGAGGCATACATGATTTTGCCACATGAGCATTGACACTTAAAATTGCAAGCCCCTGATCGGAAAGACATTTCCATGGTAACCAACAATGTTGGAACAAGGGACAAAGAGCCCGGGCGATCTGGCTGCGACATCTGTCACCCCATTGATCGCTAGTGTTGATTCGGCTGATCTAGGTGGCTAGCCGAGTGTCCCCCTTCCCTCACAGCTCCATGTGCGTCCCTCCCGAAGCTTAGCGCTTGGTCGCAGAGGATGACCCCCTAGAAGAGAACCACTGCGCCGGTCTAGGGTATATGACGTAGCTACTCTCCAGCTAGACTAAACCTCCAATACCATTTGTAGGATCACGTAGGGAAGTCAAGCTCCAAGGCTTCAGACACATCCAAGTAAGGCACTGCATGTGGCAGTCTGCCGCTTAAAAAAAAAAAGGGCCATGCTCTGACTCATTCAACCAACAATGAACTTCTGATTACCAGGCGTTGAAGGTGGGGGGAGCTAGCATTCCAGAGACTGCTAAGGTACAATCCACAAACCTCGCAGGAGAGACTGTTCCATATAAGGAGCTAGTCATATGACTAACCTGCTGAGCAACTCGGGAGTTTTTTTGAATTTGAATTCCCAACAAAGGAATTGGAAGAGAGACAAAGCTATGTGCTCATGGTGTAAATATCTCTCCTGGAACTGAAGCGAGAAGACCTGCTTCCACCTCCTTCCCACGGAACTGAATCTTGTGAAAACATGTGAAACTCAAAAGAGAGAAAAGTTTCCTACGTGAACAAGGTTTGAAGAAGACTACTGGGCCCCAATGAAAAGCAAGACTACTTACAAAAAGACTACAGTGACCTCGAAGCACCGTAACAAGATATTACCTGAAACTGTTCCACCTTATCTTTTCTTCTCTTTTTTTGTTCCCATCTGCGTGTGTATATCGCGTGTGCATGCTAACGTGGGCCCGTTGTAAATCCGTAGGCGTGAACTATATTAGAGTTTAAGTTTCAATAAAATGTCATCTTTCTTCTTTAAACCTGAGAGAGCCTGTGTGAATTGGTTTCTTTGTCTTATAATTGGAAAACTGTGAACAAGGATTCACAAAAAGGGGAGCTCAAAACACAGTGTGTTTAAAATTAAATCCTGTTACAATAAGACTAGGTGAAGATAGTAACAGACCCCTAGACACCTTTCTCACCTGGTCGTAACAACATGCTTACTTACTCAGTTTTCACATTTATGTTTGAACAAGAAGTGGATTTTTTTTAAGGGGATCTGCTTGGCCCAAATTCAGATTAATGCTGGTTTTAGGGGATAGGGGCACTTGGCTTCCTTCCCAGTGAAGGACATAGAACCAGACTCCCGCCCTCCCTCATGAGACAGCCAGGATATATATGAATGCAGACCCCTTTCTCTTGCCCTCACTTCAGTCCTCAGTCTCTCCAGATTCTCCAATGCAGGGAACCTCCTGCTCAAAATGCGATGAGAGTGAATTCACTGACTATTGCAGAACATTGAGGGAACTGTCATGATCTGTCAAATGCAGAAAGGAGCAAATCAAAAAAAAAAAGTGTTTCACTACTCCTGCCTGCTGTCACAATGAAATGAATAGGATGGCTCATGTGAATGAAACGGGGCCAAAAGTCACGATTCGGTACTGTGTTTGTAGATGCCCTGATATTCATTCAGTCATCCCTGGCTCTTGGGATCTCATCAGGCATATAAGTTATTAAAAAAAGATATGTAACAAAAGCATAATTATTGTTCAAGCGAATGTCAACCCTATATATCAAAAAAATGTTTATTCCAGTAATTCAGTGGAGTTGCCTAGTTCTCCCCCTTAGAGTATTTCTGAAAACATTCGTTTTTCATCAGAGGTGCATTAATTAAAATGTTTGTCAGACAGGCAGAGGCAGGAGCACAAAAATTAGCATCAGTAGCCCAGGGTTAAGCTGGGAAAAATCGGCCAATGTCCTCTCACCAGATCACTGGACCATGCCAGTGCATGTGTGTAGGCGTCGGTTGAGGATGGGATAGGGCTCAGCTATGAAGTCTATTGAGATTAAGCAGCTTGCTGAAACTTGTTCACACATGAATAATTAGCAGCTGAACAAGATAGCAGAGGGTGACCAGTGTTGGTGGAGCTGTACTATAGCAAGGAGAGCAGGAGTGGAGAAATTTGTTGTCTTCTTTGGGCCTCCTTATCTCGAGAGACAATGGATACGCGCCTGGAGGTGGTCAGTGGTTTGTGAAGCAGCGCCTGGAGTGGCTATAAAGGCCAATTCTAGAGTGACAGGCTTTTCCACAGGTGCTGCAGAGAAATTTGTTTGTCGGGGCTGTTGCACAGTTGGCTCTCCCCTTGCGGCTCTGTCTTTTTTCCTGCCAACTACTAAGTCTCTTCGACTCGCCACATTTTAGCCCCGTCTTTATGGCTGCCCGCCAGCTCTGGCGAACGCTGGCAACTGACTCCCACGACTTGTGATCAATGTCACAGGATTTCATGTCGTGTTTGCAGACGTCTTTATAGCGGAGACATGGACGGCCGGTGGGTCTGATACCAGTGGCGAGCTCGCTGTACAATGTGTCTTTGGGGATCCTGCCTTCTTCCATGCAGCTCACATGGCCAAGCCATCTCAAGCGCCGCTGACTCAGTAGTGTGTACAAGCTGGGGATGTTGGCCGCCTCGAGGACTTCTGTGTTGGAGATACGGTCCTGCCACCTGATGCCAAGTATTCTCCGGAGGCAGCGAAGATGGAATGAATTGAGACGTCGCTCTTGGCTGACATAAGTTGTCCAGGCCTCGCTGCCATACAGCAAGGTACTGAGGACACAGGCCTGATACACTCGGACTTTTGTGTTCCGTGTCAGTGCGCCATTTTCCCACACTCTCTTGGCCAGTCTGGACATAGCAGTGGAAGCCTTTCCCATGCGCTTGTTGAGGATTTTTCTGAAGTATAGAAAAATAATGTTTATTCCCATTAGTTTAGAGTTTAGAGATACAGCACTGAAATAGGCCCTTCGGCCCACCGAGTCTGTGCCGACCATCAACCACCCATTTATACTAATCCTACACTAATCCCATATTCGTACCACATCCCCACCTGTCCCTTTATATTTCCCTACCACCTACCTATACTAGGGGCAATTTGTAATGGCCAATTAACCTATCAACCTGCAAGTCTTTGGCGTGTGGGAGGAAACCGGAGCACCCCGGAGGAAACCCACGCAGACACAGGGAGAACTTGCAAACTCCGCACAGGCAGTACCCAGAATCGAACCCGGGACCCTGGAGCTGTGAGGCTGCGGTGCTAACCACTGCGCCACTGTGCCGCCCCCATTAGCGTGTCAAGTGTTTTCAAAGTTCTGTGTTTACAGTTGGGAGTTCTTACTTTTCCAATATTGTATATTCCTGCCAACAGATGTCACCCTGGGGCTCCATCACTCTAAGCATTCCAATGCAAGTTACTTTTCTTACTGTTCTGTGGGACATAGTGCTCAACAGCTGGCTGTTTCAATGTAGTAATGGGCAGGAAGGTGGAGAATCCAAATGTAACTTTTCCTTACCATCATCTCTGTATAATGGGTCTGCATAGAATCTTTTTCAATGGAAACCATTTCGGATATGGCCGCTGCAGGAACAAGAACTGTCGCTGACTTAGTGGAGACGGGGAAAGTTTGGCTTTCTGCAGAATAGTTTATGCCTGAGCTGTGCTATACAGAAGGGAGGTCTGGATGTGTTGAATTCTGTTGTTTGTACATGGTAGGATAATTTTCACTGATAAACCTCTTAACTTCACTACATTTGTTAGTTTTGTAACTGGTACGTTTTTAAGTTTGACAACCAATGTCCTATTCTTCCAAATTAGCAATTTTAGATGAAAAAGCAAATGTAAAAGGAAAAAGTAGATTTTTAAAGAATAATCGTGATATAATATCCATTAATATGTATTGAATAGCCACAGTGGTAGATTTAGGTCTAAACTATAGGTTTTCACTTGTTTTTAAGAGGATTTGTGTTTACAGTAGGTTTAACTAACTTGCTAGAATTTTTTGATGAGCTAACAGAGAGGGTTGATAGGGCAATGTGGTTGATGTGGTGTACATGGACTTCCAAAAGGCATTTGATAAAATGCCACACAACAGGTTTGTTAGCAAAGTTGGCGCCCATGGAATAAAAGGGGCAATGGCTACATGGATACAAGATTGGCTGAGTGACAGGAAACAGAGTAGTGGTTAATGGTTGTTTTTCAGACTGGAGGAAGGTTTGAGGTGGAGTTTCCCAGGGGTCAGTGTTAGGGACCCTTGCTCTTCCTGATTTATATTTATAACCTAGACCTTGGTGTGCAGGGCACAATTTCAAATTTGTGGATGATACGAAACTTGGAAGCATTGTAAACTGTGAGGAAGATGGTGCAGAACTTCAAAAGGACATAGGTTGGTGGAATGGGCAGACAAGTGGCAGATGATATTTAATGCAGAGAAGTGTTAACTAATTCATTTTGGTAGGAAGAACGTGGAGAGACAATATAAAATCAAGGGTACAATTCTAAAGTGGGTGCAGGAGCAGAGGGAGCTGGATGTGCATAAATAATTGAAGGTGGCAGGACAGGTTGAGAGAAGTTAATAAAGCATATAGCATCCTTGGTTTTATCAATAGGGGCATGGTGTACAAAAGCAAGGAATTTATGTTAAACTTATATAAAACACTGATTCGGCCTCAACCAAAGTATTGCATCCAGTTTTGGGCACCATATCTTAGGAAGGATGTGAAGGCGTTAGAGAAGGTGCAGAAAAGGTTCACGAGAATGGTTCTGTGGATAGGGATCTTCAGTTACATGGATAGATTAGAGAAGTTGGGAAGAGAGCAAGTAGGGGGAGAGAGAGGAGTTGGGGAAGAGAGTTATTCGAAATCATGAGGGGTCTAGAGGGAGTAGATAGGGAGAAACTGTTCCCAGTGGTGGAAGGATGGAGAACCAGAGGGCACAGATTTAAGGTAATTGAAAAAAGAAGCAGTGGTGGCATGATGAAAAACATTTTCACAGTGAGGGGTTAGGATCTGGAATGCATTGCCTGAGAGTGTGGTGGAGGCAAGTTCAATCGAGGCATTCAAGAGGGAATTGGATAATTATCTGAAAAAGGAAGAATGTGCAGGCCGACAGGGAGATATCAGGGGAGTGACATGAGGTAAATTTCTCCTTCAGAGAGCCAGCACAGACATGATGGGCTGAATGGCCTCCTTCGGTGCTGTAAACCTTCTAGGATTCTACAGTGTTGGTCCTATGGGGTCTGTATCTCATTACCATGTCGGGTCACGGTATGGATACACTGCAGTATAACATCTCTATCAGTGTAAGAACAGAATGATGGCAGTGTCGGGTCTCCACGTGACGTATTGTCCCAAGTTTGGGCACTTTCTTTGGCAGAAAACAGTCACTGGAAAGGGATCAAAGAAGCTGAACAAGGATACTGCTAGGTCTCAGCTTTGAGTTGTAAAGGATGACTAGGAATGACTCATTTGGAAAAAGCACCACTCTCTTACCCGCCCGGCTGCGCTCTGCCCCGCCCCCACCGCCGCCCCCCTCTTCCCCCACTGCCACCCCCTCTTCCCCCACCGCCCCTCTCTGCCTTCATTCCCCCCCACTTCTCCCCTGTTATCCCCTCCCACCTCCCATCCTCTCTTTTGCTGGCTGGGAAGGCATTAGTCAGGGATGCTTTGATGTGTTGTAGTGCAACCCCGGCTGGTCTGTTAACCAAGCTCAGGCTGCTAAATATTGCTGGCACGTTAATGGATAAACTCACTGACCTACTCCTTATGTATTTCAATTACAAGGTACAAGTGTAAAATATACTTGCTTTCCACCAGAGAGAGAAACTGCTCTGGGAATTTAGGTGTGAGTTACAAGAACAAGGATTTAACAATTAAGATGTGCTTGCTGGAGCATAAAATTAAAAGAAACAGTAAAAACCTGTAATGATTTAATACAACTTCTGTTTTATTTAACTGGTAATTTATACATGCACAACATTATTAACAACTACGTAGCGAAACAAGAGCCTGGCATTTGATAAGGTAGGTTCTTTATATTTCAAGCTAATTTGTGTTGTCTGCCCTCTGTCTAAATCTCTCCATGTACCAGCTGTGGGATCCAAGGGGTAATGGGAGGGTGGGGAGATGAGGTGACCCGCCAAGGCCTTTAGGAAGGCTGTCAAATAACTAGTTGTTGTACCACCACTGCCAACCTTCTTTCCATTCCCTCAGATACAGCGTTGATTTTGTGCGGGATATTGTGGACACAACCTGTTGTCTTACTGCATGACAGTGGAATGCACGCAAGCTCTTGTGTTGTACCAGAGCTTTGTACATGTTGGGATGAATGATGTCCGTTACAAAACATTTATATGTTCAAGGATGGATGAAGCACTACAGAATATTACCTGTCGAGTCTTGTGTCTACACTTATCTGAACCATGATCAGAAACTTGAGCGATGGTAGCTGAGAGATTTTGTCAACGTTGCTTTTGTCTGTTAAATACTGAGCATCTCCGATGGCTCACCTGGTGGCCCTGTCCATTATGTCATTGAGCCATGCAGTTTGAGTTCCCAGCTTCAATCTCTGGTACTGTGCTGAGTTGGCTGTTTTACAGCTGTAATGGGCTTCAGTAGCACCAGGCCCAGGAGGGGTAAAATGAGCCTGAGTTCCCATTCCAGATTGCTGCCAGTGACCCTTGCTGGAAAGTGTACACTTAAGGATGTTAAATGAGGATACTTTGGGATTCCATGCTGGAATAGCTTGCTGGCACCTGTTTAGGCAATGGCAATAGAATTGGCCACTTGGGTGAGGTACTGGAGTATTTCTTTTCTTTCTTTTTTCTTTTGGGCCTCCTTATCTCGAGAGACAATGGATACGCGCCTGGAGGTGGTCAGTGGTTTGTGAAGCAGCACCTGGAGTGGCTATAAAGGCCAATTCTGGAGTGACAGGCTCTTCCACAGGTGCTGCAGAGAAATTTGTTTGTTGGGGCTGTTGCACAGTTGGCTCTCCCCTTGCGCCTCTGTCTTTTTTCCTGCCAACTACTAAGTCTCTTCGACTCGCCACAATTTAGCCCTGTCTTGATGGCTGCCCGCCAGCTCTGGCGAATGCTGGCAACTGACTCCCACGACTTTTATGCACCATGTATTCCAGCAGGTGGCAGCACCTTTAGGAGATGAGTGGAGTCAACTGGCAAGAGAAACTGTTCTATGGAATTTACAGTACAGAAACAGGTTACCCCTACTTCATGTAACCCCATCAATATATCCTTCTATTCCTTTCTCCTTCATGTGTTTATCTAGATTCCTCTTAAATGCATCTATGCTATTTACCTCAACTACTCCTTGAGGCAGGGCATTCCTTTTCCTAAGCACTCTCTGAGTAAAGAATTTTCTCCTGGATTCCACATTGGATTTATCAGTGACGATTGTATATTTATGGTCTGTAATTCTGGACTTGTCTGCAGTTGGAAACATCTTCTATATGTCAAACTCTTTCATTATCTTACATACCTCTGTCAGTTCACCCTGCACTCTTCCCTCTCCAAGAGAAAAGACTGCCAGCCTCTTCAATCTTCTCTGATGGGTATAACTTCTTAGATCTCGTATCATCCTTGTAAATCTTTTTTGCACCGTCTCCAGTGTCTCTATGTCCTTTTTATAATGTGGAGACCAGAACTGTGCACAGGACTCACATGTGATCTAACCAAGGTTCTATATATACACGTTTATCATAACATCTTAGTTTTTCAATTCTGTTCCTCCAGAAATGAAACCCAATGCTTTTGTTTGCTTTTTTAAAAAATCATCTTAATCTGTGTCACTTGTAGTGATTTATGATTCTGCACCCCAGTTTCCTTTGCTCTGCTACCCCATTTAGAATCTTATTTTTCCTGAAGTATCTGGCCTCCGTATTCTTACTAACAAAATGTACCACCTCACCCTTATCTATATTGAGATTAATTTGCCAAGTACATAACCCATTCTGCATATTTATTAATGTCGTCTTCAATTTAGTCACAGTCCTCTTCAGTATTAGCTATACACCAACACCCACCACCACTGACCCCACCCACCCCCCACCTCCAAATTTGGTGTCATCTACAAATTTCGAAATTGTGTTTGCAAATCCAGAGTCCAAATCGTTTATGTCGATGATGAATAATAGTGATCCCAGCACCGATCCTTGCGGAACACCACCTCCCATCTTTTACCAATCTAAGTGACTACCCTTAACCCCATCGCTCAGAACATTTCTTCAATCAAAAGAAAACCTTCATTGAATTCAACCATATTAATAAGCAGCTTTATATCGCTTTGTCCATGAGGTTGAAGCCTAGAGCTGTACCCACAATCCAGCTTAGAACACAGCTAGCAGTGGCCTCTAAAGTGGCAGATTTCAAACTTACAAGTGCATAAGAGGGAGAGGTCAATAGTTCCTGAAGGAACCATAGACGGCAAATCAATTTTATGAACTGCTATGACACTCCCTGTTATTACAAGCTTGGATTTAATGAGCAATTGACACATGAGCTGTGTTGCGAGGGTTCAGAGTGCCGGGAAACTGTCAGTTCTTTTGCTTTGAATGCTGACGAAGGGGGCACAAATCTCACTGTTTTATGCCATCAATGTTCTATCAGATCCCAAACTGAGCCACCATGACACAAGGCACTCAGTAATGCATCATAAAAATGTATGTTTCAGGTTATGACTATGCTCCTGTAGAGTGAGTGGTTCTTTTCTTTTGATCTGAGGGGCAGCTGACTTGTATGTTTGCCTTTGTTCTGTGAGTTGTTGACTTCTTTTAGAATTTGAAACTATAAAATGGATGTTTACAGCTCTGAGGGAGGCTGCATGTGTCCCAGCAGCATTCAAAAACTAATCACATTGCTTTGCTCTGCCCCTCCACTGACTGTATCTTCCTCTGCTTAAATTTTTAAAAACGTACTTTTCCATTTAAAAGATGCAATAGTCTCTGCTTCAACTATTCCCTGTGGCAAAGTATTCCTTGCTAAAATAGCTCTCTTCTTAAAAAAAAAAATCGCCATCTCTCTCCTTACTTGTAAAGTTTGAAATTAACCCCTTGTCGCTGAATCCCCAGTCAAAGGAAATAGTGGTTCTCCATTCACTTTATCAATGCTCTTTACAATTTTAAAAATCTCTATTCAATCTCCGCTTTAGCCTTCTTTGCTGCAGTAGAAATGGTCACAGTATCTCGATTCTGTCATAACCATAGCTTCCCATCCATGACATTCAACCTGGTGAAACCTTTGCTACATTGAACCCATATTCCCTTGTCCAAATCTTGCAATTCAAATTAGTATAATAATCTGAATTTACCTTTCCCATAACTGTAGCCATCTTGTGTACCTTTGAAAAGCCAAGTTTCTCCAGTCTTTCCTCATAAGTCGGACCTTTTCCACCAAGAATCAGCCTCCGTTTTCTCAGTTTCAGGCCCATTTGCGTGTTTCCGAATTCTTCCCTCTTTTCTGACTCTTAATGCTGTTACACTGGAAGAATTTTTTCTTCATATTTTGGCTCCACAGCTTTGCTTTTTACTAGGTCTCTCTTTTTCCATCTGATTGTCTCTTTCCACTCAATTCCTTTGTTCTTTTCTAGTTTCCCCCACCCTCTTCTCTCCTGAAGGCAATAACTCCTGCCATGGTGCAATATTAAAGCTATCTCAGTATGCCACTTCAAGATTGAGCCACGGTAGTGAGTGCCGATTGGTTATCTAACTGTAAAGGGCAGAGGGGCCAAGCACAACCTTGTCCTTATCTGACTACCTCAAGTGAAGTTTCCATCAGTGATCACTGGGTGGCGAGGAGCAGTAGGAACCAGAGTCATATTTTGTCTCTCGAGCTCAGAGACACTGAGGCAAATTGTTCCAGCCCTGTCACTGTTCTGGTTGATACGTGCTTCAGCACAAACTACAAACTGAATTTGGAACTTGAGTTGCACAAGTACCCTTTGTTACATAGAGTCATACAGTTATACAGCACAGAAACGGGCACTTCGGCCCATCGTGTCGGTGCCGGCCATCAAGCACCTATCTATTCTAATCCCATTTTCCAGCACTTGGCCTGTAGCCTTGTATGCTATGGCATCTCAAATGCTCATCTGAATACTTCTTAAATGTTGTGAGGGTTCCTGCCTCTACCGCCTCTTCAGTTACCTTGAGACTTCCCAAAGCACTTGGCAGCTAATTAAGTACTTTTGAAGTGCAGTTACTGCACTCATATAGGGTAACACTGCAGCCAATTTGCACACTAAATGATCTTGTGATGATCTGTTTTGATGGTGTTAAAAGAAGGATAAATGTTGGCCAGGCCATTGGGAGAATTCCACCACTGTTCTTCAGATACTGCTGTGGGATCTTTTACACTCACTCTGCTTTCAAAAAAGAATTGGATTCCTTTTGTTCCAGCATTGTCCATAACGTTGGAAAAATGGATACCTGGGTGTGGTTTATCAGGTGGAATCTAATCGAGGGATTCAGACGGTTTACATACAGAATAATGGATACTGGGGAGTGAGTTACAGGCTGGAATCTAATCGAGGGATTCAAATGCCCCAGCAGCTGATAATTCAGGTTGCACTTGTAGTCAGACTGTTCGGTTGCTGCTGGTAGACAACTGATGTCTGCGGAACTCTGGAGGAGTTGGTTCCTTCAAGTCAGCAGAGGAAAGAATGTAGAGCAGGGAAGGAAAGAAGTGGAGATCATATATATTCCAACTTCATCACTGGGTTCCAGTGCATGTGTTGTGCCAGGTGTAAATTCCTGTTGAGTGAGAATCTTCATTGATGGAAAGGATACTTGAGGATTCCTTGGTAGGAGTTTGCTGCAGTCTCTCTGAAGCACGCAAGGTGCATTTAGTCTTCAGTGATTCCCATATCTTGTGCTGAATGCTGCAGGTCTGTAGTCTGCCTGAGACAATTTAATGAAATGCTTCACTCTATCACTGTCAGCACTGTAACAATAGAGTAATTTGCAGTGCCGACTCCAGTCACTCAGCACTTTGCTGTCATTATCCAGTTTAGGGAAGCAATGCAGGGAGTCAGCTTATCGAACAGATTGTTATTTGAAATGCAAAGCGTATCTTGATGGAGCGTGTCCAAGTACTTGTCCAGAAATGGGATCGATAGTGTGATAAGGTGTTAGCTGTTGCCACGGTCTGTTAAAAGTAAATTTGTAAATGAGGAAAGTGCGTTGTCAGGAGGAATTATTGCAACAGGGTTTTGATAAAGTGTACAAGGGAGCAAGAAGCTGAATGGGCAGGAAATTTGAAACAATATGATAAGTATGCATTGCGGATCAGTGGCATTCTAAATGGCTTTTTAGGAAGAGAAAAGGTGACAGATTTTTTAAAAAAGATCATGAATTAGCAGCAAGACTGTGAAAACTGTAATAAAACACAATGGATATATCTTGCTTGAACTCCAGCCCACCCCCACCCCCTGGTGGAGTATGACAATGTCGTCTTTAGCCAATTACCCTTATCAAGGAAACAGCAATGCCTCTTAAAGGGGAGGACAACAATACTGACAGGCAAAAGCAAAATACTACTGATGCTGCAAATCTGAAATAAAAACAGAAAATACTGGAAACACTCAGCAGGTCAGCCAGCATCGGAAATGAAGTTAACATTTCAGATTAATGACCTATACCCCGCAAAGCACAGAACAGATGAATGCTTGTTCACGGAGCTTGTTGGTGATGGGCATTTTCCCCCAGAGTCTGTTGCTGTTAGTTACTCACTCACTATTGGTGGCTACTTGTTCAGAGATCAACACAAATGGGTTTAATCACAAGGGCCCTTCATATTAGGACAAAAAAAAAAGGCCGGCTTGTGTAATGAGAAGCTTTTTATGTTGTCTGATGCAACATAAGTGAAATGCGTGGAGTCCAGGTTGATTGAAGATCTCAAACAGATTTATTCACATCTATTATATACAGCACAGAGCTAACTTTTTACAGAAGCTGTCTCTTGGTGTTACAGTAGCAGAGTGAGACTAGCATGTAGTCACATGATTATGTCCTGGCACTTAGCTCATTAGCATACTAAGATCTTAAAGGGACCTCACTCTTAAAGGCAATCACACAACAGTTTGTAGACCTTCTCTGCAAAACTCAAGATCAGGCACATCAACTGGTGCATTCTCCATGGCAATGCCTCTACCAATCAGAGCCCACTTGCCAACCAATTAGCATTTATTTATTTAAAGATACGGCACTGAAACAGGCCCTTCGGCCCACCGAGTCTGTGCCGACCATCAACCAACCATTTATACTAATCCTACACTAATCCCATATTCCTACCACATCCCCACCTTCCCTCAATTCCCCTGCCACCTACCTATACTAGGGGCAATTTATAATGGCTAATTTACCTATCAACCTGCAAGTCTTTGGCTGTGGGAGCAAACCGGAGCACCTGGCGAAAATCCAAGCGGTCACAGGGAGAACTTGCAAACTCCGCACAGGCAGTACCCAGAATTGAACCCGAGTCGCTGGAGCTGTGAGGCTGCGGTGCTAACCACTGCGCCGCCTTGCAAATCCTTCAGCCTTATCTTTTGCACTGATGTGCTGGGCTCCCCCATCATTGAGGATGGGGATATTTGTGGAGCCACCTCCTCCTGTTAGTTGTTTAATTGTCCACCACCATTCACAACTGGATGTGGCAGGACTGCAGAGCTTAGGTCTGATCCATTGGTTGTGGGATCGCTTAGCTCTGTCTATCGCATGCTGCTTATGCAGTTTGGCACACAAGTAGGCCTGTGTTGTAGCTTCACCAGGTTGACACCCATTCTTCTCTCGTACAGAATAAATTTGTTGCTTTCCCTTACATTGGTATTCTTTTGAAATGTCCTGATGAGTGCAAGACAAAGAGCTTTGACAAAATGTCTCTGTTTCCAGCAATAATCAGACACATCATTAAAAATGGCACATCTTGGATGTGCAGCGATTAAGCTCTCCTTCAGCATGACTGTTCCTTGTGGGAGATCTCCCTTGGCCTCTGGTCCTGAAAACTGAAGGAGCATGTCTCTTTTGCATCTCTTTCCACACCTGCTTTGCAGAGACACGTTCCAAAGGAGGCGGGCAACAGTCTCTTCCCCACCACAGCCACCTCAAGGGCAGCATGTGGAGGGGGCAAGACTCCAGGCATGCATGAAGGATCTGACAGGGAGGGCCCTTCTCACCACCAGCCAACTTACGTCTTGGTGCTTGTTTGAAAGTTCTGGCGATGAGGCATTCTGCCAGATGACTTTGGCAGTCTGCGCGGGTAACCATCCGACAGGATCCACCCTCTCTTTTTCCAATAGGGCCTTGAGGACATTCCGTGCAGACCACTGCCTGATGGATTGGTGGTCAAAGGTGTTTTCCCACAGAAACTTTCCCACAAAGGATAGGTGGTACAGCACGGTCCAACTGGATGGAGCATTCCGCGGCAATGTGACCAGACCCATCATAGCAACACCGGGAACAGACAGAACCTCAGCACGTAGTGACACTTGGCGTTTGCGTACTGGGGGTCTACGCACAGCTCATCCAGAGATAGCGGTTTATTCAGTGTCTCCCTCATGTTGTCATCTAAGACCTCTGTGATAGATGACAGGAAGGACTGGGAAGCCGTGCTGTCCATGGGCTTCGCGTCGTACAGCCCAGCATAAAAGGATTTGCTGATCCTTAGTATGTCAGACTGCGAAGACGTTACCGAGCCATCCTCTTCCTTCAGGCTGCTGATCACAGAGCTCTCTCTGTGTACTTTTGGAAGAAGCAACGCGAGCACATCTCGTCCCGCTCAATGGAGCGGACTCTGGACCAGAAGATGATCTTGGAGGCCTCCATGGCAAAGAGCAAGGCCTGCTTGCTCTTCACCTCATGGAGGTCATCCTTGACCTTGACCCCCATCGACTGCAGCCGGAGCAGATTTTGCATTTTTTTCTGAAGTCGGGACATTTCCCTCTGTCTCTCTCTCTCGTCCTCTAAACCCCCTTGAAGATAAAAAAAAACCTCGATGTTCTCCTTGATCGCATCCTCCAATCTTTGTAATCCCTTTTGAGTTCCTCAGCGTTCTCTGGGGTTAACAGTGTAGCAGTGAGCTTCCATACCCCCCGCCTCTCCCCCCCCCCCCCCCCCCCCACCAACCCGCTGGTTGTCCTGTAAGTGACAGTCAGCCAGTAAGAGGCAATGGTCAGAGACGAACACTGGCTTGACGTTGGTGGATCTGACCGTGACAGCACGGGACACAAACAGGAAGTCAATCCTGAAACGGGCAGTGGTTTTTGTTCAGGTTCATCCCAAGCAGCTTTGTAACACAGGAGTCTATGCTCTTAGTCTATCTATCCATCGTTGGCCTCCTTGTCTCGAGAGACAATGGGTAAGCACCTGGAGGTGGTCAGTGGTTTGTGAAGCAGCGCCTGGAGTGGCTATAAAGGCCAATTCTAGAGTGACAGGCTCTTCCACAAGTGCTACAGATAAAATTGGTTGTCGGGGCTGTTACACAGTTGGCTCTCCCCTTGCGCATCTGTCTTTTTTCCTGCCAACTGCTAAGTCTCTTCAACTCGCCACACTTTAGCCCTGCCTTTATGGCTGCCCGCCAGCTCTGGCGATCGCTGGCAACTGACTCCCACGACTTGTGATCAGTGTCACAGGACTTCATGTCGCGTTTGCAGGTGTCTTTGAAGCGGAGACATGGACAGCTGGTGGGTCTGATACCAGTGATGAGCTCGCTGTACAATGTGTCCTTGGGGATCCTGCCATCTTCCATGCGGCTCACATGGCCAAGCCATCTCAAGCACCGCTGGCGCAGTAGTGTGTATATGCTGGGGCTGTTGGCCGCCTTGAGGACTTCTGTGTTGGAGATACGGTTCTGCCACCTGATTCCAAGGATTCTCCGGAGGCAGCGAAGATGGAATGAATTGAGACGTCGCTTTTGGCTGACATACGTTGTCCAGGCCTCGCTGCCGTAGAGCAAGGTACTGAGGACACAGGCTTGGTACACTCGGACTTTTGTGTTCTGTGTCAGTGCGCCATTTTCCCACACTCTTAGTATACAAGTAAAATACGGCAAATGCTGGAAATATGAAATAAAAACCGAAAGTACTGGAAATACTCAGGTCTGGCAGCATCTGTGGAGAGAGCAACAGAGTTAACATTTCTGGTCAGTGACCTTTCATCAGTACTGATGAAAGATCACAGACCTGGAATCTTAACACAGCTTCTCAGTAAAGCAGGCTGGAATATTACTTGGTGCAGCAGGTCATAATACATTCAGCAGCAGGAACTTGTGTGTCCAATATAGTGCGTCCAATTGCGAAAAATGTCCCAAAGTGCTGCACAGAGATGTGATGTAAAAATAAAATGATTACCAAACCCAAAAATATGTTGGGAGGGGTGACAAAAAGCTTGGTCATAGATACCCACTGGGAATTTATTCATGAACCTGTCCCAATCGACCATAATCTCAGCAAAAACCCCATAGATGATAAGTTGCCACTGATTTTCCAAAGTTACAGCAGTTGATCAGAACCTCCTCTCCCCAACGAGGAAATTCCTGGCAGTGGGTTTCAGGAGGGCTTTAAAGGGAGGGGAGAGGCAGAACCATTTAAGGAAGGAATGTCTGACCATGGGACTTAGGTGGCTGAAGACAGGGCCACCAACAGTGCCGAGGTGATGGGGTGGGGGCACGGTGGAATACTCAAGAGGCCAGCGTAAGAGTTTTGGAGTGAGGGGACAGTGGGTCATAGAACTGGAGATGATAGAGATGGGGAGGAACAAAAGCATGAAGGGATTTAAACATGAGTATTTTAAATTGGGGGCTGGGAGCCAATGTAGACCAGCAAGGGCAGGGGGTAATGGTTGAGCGGACTTTACTGAGCATGGAGGATAAGCAGCTGGTCAGGAGAGCATTGAATAGACTAGTTTGGAGGTGACAAAGGGATGGATGAACATTTCAGTAGCATAAGAGCAGAGGTTAGAGGCTTATTGGTGATGTTATAGAGGTGGAAGTAGGCTTTTTTCGGTTGTGGACAGTATACCGGAACGTCAGCTTGTGAAATAGGAAATCAAGGGTGCAAAGAGCCTACTTCAACCTGAGACCTTGGTCAGGATGAGGATGGAATTGAGGAGGAGTTTGGAGTTTGTGGTGTGGTCTGAACACGATGGCTTCAGTTTTATTAGCGTTTGACTGGAGGAAATTGGGGCTCATTCAATATTGGATGTAGGATAAGCAGTCTGGCAGCACTGAGGACTTGAGAGATGATGGCAAGGTAGATTGTAGTGTTGGCAGCTGACCACATGTCTGGGAATGATGTTGCCAAGGGGCAGCACAGAAATGAGGAAGCAGTGTGGGCCAAGGATGGATCCTTGATGTAGTTGGGGGAGGGGGCAGGAGGGAACTTGTGGCTCCTGAGGTGATGGTGCAGAGACAGGAAGAAATGTTGTTGCTAGCGATGGTCTCATAAATAAGAGTGGAACCAAGCTAGAGCAGCCCCACTGAGCTAGAGGATAGGTGAAAGACAGAAAGAGGATAGTGTTGTCCGTCATGTCAAAGGCTGTAGGGAGCTTGAGATGATGCATCATGGTGACGCTCACAGAGAATATTGCTTGTGACTTTGGTTAGTGCTGTTTTAGTGCTTTGTGGGGGGTGTAGAAACCTGAGTTGAGAGATTCAAAGAGAGTTGCAGAAGAGCTGGGCATGGACTTGGAGTTGACAGGATTGTGGAGAAGAAAGGAAAGTCAAAGATGAGGTCATAGTTTTCAAGGACGGAGGAATATAGGGTGGGTTTTGAAAAGAAGGATTATGGTTCGTTCGCAAGGGGGAAAGGAAGGGAAATTGGGTAATCAGAGGTTTAGTGGGAATAAGACTAAAGGATTAGGCTCTTATGTATGAGATGAGTTTGAACATAGCATAAGGAGAGACGAGAGAGATGAGGACGCAGACTAGGACAGGACGGAGCATGGGGAGAGGTTTGGCTTGGTTGGCAATGGGGAATTGGGAGGCTGCAGGGGCTGACTGGGTGGTCTCCAACAACAACTCATGGATTTCGTTGTTACCAAGATAGATATAAAGGTAGAAAAAGCAGGAAGAGAGGTTTAATGAGACAGTGGCAGTGAAGGAAAGAAGTCACAGGTTATATTTGCTATATGTTACAGGTATGGCGTGGCACATGGTTGAAAGTATAGTCATATGTGGTGGCTAGCTAAGAGGCACGGTGTTGCTACCCACTAGTGAATGAACATGATGCAGAGAATTAGAGAACAAGGTGGTGATTGTTCCACCAACAGAGTCCCAGAGGTACAACGATGGATTGAGTGAGTGGACGCGATTGGGATTGGTGATATCAGCCTCCCTTGGGTGCATTGGATCTGGAGGTCAGTGAAAGAGGAAGATGGAGGACTTGGGGATGTTGTTTGAAAGGAAACAGCAGTAGTTGCTTTTGGTCCACCCGGCTGTTCAGATCCCTCTATGGCCTTGCCTTTCCCTATCTCTGTAACCTCGTCCAGTCCTGCAACCTTTCAAGAACTCTCCATTCATGCAATATTGATCTCATGTGCATCCTTGATTTCTTTCATCCAACAATTGGCGGTCATGTCTTCAGCTGTTTAGGCCCCACATGCCAAATTCACTCCCTAAACCCCTCTGCCTCTTTATCTCTCTCTGCTCCTTAAAACCTACCACTTTGACCAAGCTTTTGGTCAAACATAGAAACATACAAAATGGGAGCAGGAGGAGGCCATTCGGCCCTTCGAGCTTGCTCAGCCATTCATTATGATCATTGCTGATCATCCAACTCAGTAATCTGTTCCCGCTTTTACCCCATACCCTTTGATCCCTTTAGACCCAAGAGCTATATCTAACTCGTAGCTCTTTCAACTGTCCTAACATCTTTTTATGGTGTGCCAAATTTTGTCTGGTAACACTCATGTGAAGCACCTTGGTATGTTTTGCGATGTTAAAGATACAAGTTGTTGTTTGGAGGTGGTTGATGGAGGAAAGAGGGTAGCTGTGGGGTTTAAAGCTGGGAGAGAGGCAAGAAAGGCAGAGGATTTATTACTGGTTGGACTAGGAAATACCCATGTGGCTTTCTGCTATATATGCATTGAGTCCTCTATCTATCTGTTTCTGGTGTATGTCTGTGGTTCTCTATTACCAGATTTGGAGTGGTAGTCAAATCATTGAGGCATCAAAGGACTTAAACAAGAGCATGATCGACGAGTAGATGGAAAAGTGACAGGTGGAATTCAATACAGGTAACTGGGAAGTGTTGCATAACAGAGTAAAAATAAAATAGATTATAAGCAAACTTGACGCTTCATATATCCAGCTGCAACAATCAGCAAAAAAAAAATAATAAACTGGAATGCTGAACTATATAGCCAGATCAGAATAGAGCAAGAATAGTAGCCAATTGCATTTGTACCATATCTTTAATGTACAAAATGTTCCAAGGAATTTTACAGAGCAGTAGTTAGTAGAAATGAATGTTGAACCAGAACAAAATCCTAAAATGAGCAATTGAAAACTTAGAGGAAAGGAGGGATTTTGAGAAGGAGTAGAAATATGCAGTTATATAAGGGAGGCACTGCAGAGAACAGGGCCTGGTAGGTTAAAATAGGAGGCATGGCAGACAGAAAAGAGCCATATGGCTGATCTCTAATGCCAGAGAACTGATTGAGGATAGAGAACCTCACAGAGGTTGCAAGAAAATATATAACATGGAAAAGGTAGATTCAAGACATTATTTGAAGTTAAACCATGATAAAAGATTGTAAGAGCTTTTAATGTATATAAAAAGGGGGAGAGTATCTAAAGTAAATGCTGGTTCTTTAGATGCAGCAATAGGAGAAATTATTGTGGGAAATGAGGAAATGGCAGAGAAAGTGAATACATATTTTATGTCTGTTTTCACAGTCAAAGACGCAAATTACATACTCAAAACTCAAGGGGCTAATAGGAACTTTAAGTAATGAAAATCAGCAGCAAAAAGGTATTAGCGCAACTTAAGGGACTAAAAGCTGACAAATTCTCAGGACCTGATGGCCTACATCCTCTGGTTCTAAAAGAGGTCACCACAGAGATAATAGATGCATTGGTTATGATTTTCCAAAATTCCCTAGATTCTAGAGCAGTCCCAGCAGATTGGAAGTTAGCAAATGTAACACCACTGTTCAAGAAAGGAGGGAGAGAGAAAACAAAGAACTACAGGCCAGTTAGCCTGATATCCGTCATCAGGAAATGCTGGAATCTATTTTAGGGAATTGGTAATGATGCACTCAGAAAATCATAGTATGATCAGACAGAGTCAATATGGTTTTTCGAATGGGAAATTGTGTTTGACAAATTTATTAGAGTTTTTTGAGGATGCAACTAGTAGGGTAGATAAAGGGGAGTCAGTAGATGTAGTATATTTGGATTTGCAAAAGATTAATACACAAGATAAGGTTTCATGGAGTTGGGGGGTAAATAATAGCGTGGATAGAGAATTGTTTAACAGACTGGAAGCAGATAATAGGGTTAAACGGGGTATTTTAAAGTTGGTAGGCTGTTACTAGTCGAGTGCTGCAATGATCAGTGCTGGGGCCTCAGCTATTCACTATCTATAGTAATGACTTAGCTGAAGAGACCGAGAGTAATGTATCCATGCTTGCTAACAATAAAGAGGCTGTGAAGATGTATAGAGTAGGCAACAAGGTGGCAGATGGAATATAATGTGGGGAAGTGTGAGGTTATTTATTCACTTTGGTAGTAATAGAAAAGCAGAATATTTTCTTAAAAAGTGAAACTTTTAAATGTTGATGTTCCGAGAGACTTGCGTATACTTGTACAAAGAACCAGAAAATTAGCATGCAGATGCAGCAAGCAATTCAGAAGGCATTTTTTAATATTCTTTCATGAGATGTGTGATGCTGGCAAGACCAGCATTTGTTTCTTATCCCTAATTGCCATTGAGAAGGTGATGGTGAGCCACCTTCTTGAACTGTTGCAGTCCATCTTATGTAAGTACACCCACAGTGCTGTTCGGAAGGGAGTTCTAGGATTTTGACCCAGTGACAGTGAAGGAATGACGATATAGTTCCAAGTCAGGATGGTGTGTGGGAACTTGCAGGTGGTGGTGTTCCCATGTATTTGCTGCCCTTGTCCTTCGAAATGGTAGAGATTTTGTGTTTGTAGGCCTTTATTACAAGGAGATGGAAGATTCACTAGACTGGTTCCTGGATGAAATGTTTGTCCTATGATGAGTGGCTGAGTAAATTGGCCCCATACTGTCTGGAGTTTAGAAGAATGAGAGGTGATCCCATTGAGACAGACAAAACTCTGAAGCGGCTTGACAGGGTAGACACAGAGGGGCTGTTTCTCCTGGTTGGGGAATCCCGAACACAGGGACACAGTCTCAGGATAAGTTGTAGATCATTTAGGATTGAGATGAGAAATTTCTTCACTGACGGTTGTGAATATTTGGAATTCTCTATCTCAGAGGGTTGTAGATGTTCATGAGGGTTCATCCCACCTTCCTTCCAGCAAGTGAATGGGGTCCTAATGTTAGAATGTTGCTTGTGATGCAAACTTTGTAGCTGTTGGGTTCTGAATTTTTTTTAAATGCCTGCCGGAAAACCCCGAAGCTGTCTGACGTTCGGCAGCACTGTTCCTGCTGTAAGCACCTGTCAGCTGTGAAACTGACAGCTGTGATTTTTTTTTTAAAGTCAAACTGGTATGGGAGAAAAAGTCAATGGGAAACTTTTCATCTCTGAGATTACCAGTCACAGACCTCAAAGTTTTTTACCATGGACACATTGCGTCTATGTACAGACATGTTGCTGACCCTTGATTGTACCACTCACAGGACTGCAAGTAATGTCGCAAGAAAATGTGGGTTTTTATTATAACTAGAACATATATATAACAGTTACTGCACGTGAACATCGAAACACAACTCACTCTTTTGGGCTCCACCCACAACTTCTTGGTCATGTGAGACGCAATATCACTTCCACCAGTGATCTTCACTTACAGCTCTTAAGGTGAGTTGCTCTTGATGTTGTGCCACAACATCCCCCTTTTTTCAAAGATAAAAACAACTGTGCAATATATAATGATGTTGCAGTTTGCTCTAACTGCACATGATTAAATCAAAACATTATTTACCAGTTAGTAAGTTTAACACTCTAAAACATAGAGGAGGTTTGCTTATTCATCCTGATCTTGTTATCGTAAACCTCTTCCCAGAGCTGAGCTCGTCTTGACCACTCCTCTGAGGCTCTAGCGACTCGGAACTCTGGTTAGCATGTTCTTCATCTGTGCTCGTAGCCTCTGTATGTTCATCTTCAGAATTTGTCTTTGAATGTGTCTGTGATGCTACAGGGTTGTTACATGTAGTGTTGTTGTACAGTTCTCTTGGTTGACTTTGGTTCCATCTCAGAATCACATCAGTGGGTATCTGGACCTCGTACAATCTGGGCTGGTTGCATATCCTAGCAACCTCTGCAGGATATCAAGTTCCTCAAGCATGATTGAGGACTCTGATCTTCTTTCCTACTTGCAATCGAGCTAATTCTGGTCCTCCTTGCCTGTCATACGATGCCTTCATCTTCCCTTGTTTAGACAGAAGTATATCCTTTACTGTAGAAAATATAGAGAGATGATGACTGGACGGGGTAGTTCTTACCTGCCTTCCAAACATCAACTCTGCAGGCGACGGTAAGCCCATGTCCGATGGAGTAGCTCAGAGGTGCAACATTGCACCTTGAGGTCTTGTCCCATCTGCCTACACTTTAAAATTAGTGTTTTGATGGTGTGCACCATATGTTCAGGTGTGCCATTGGACTGTGGATAATGTAGCGATGATATCACATGGTGAACTCCCCACCTGGCGCACACGGAATGGTCTTCCTGCATATTGTAGCTCATTGTCGGAGATAATTTCTTCCAGCATGCCAAATAGGCTGAACAGACCACTGAGCATATCAGCAACCACCATACTTGACGTATCTTGTAGCTGCCTGATGATCGGAAACTTGGTGAAGTAATCTGTAACAAGGAGAAAATCATCACCTTGAATGTGGAATAAATCTATGCCAATCTTTGCCCATGGATGTGAAAGTGGGATCAAGGGTTTCTTTTGATTTTGCTGACAACTTTGACATGCCTCACAGGATTTTACCACCGTTTCAACATCACTGTTGATTCCTGGCCAGTAGACCTTCTCTCTGGCAAGGCATCTGGTACGTTCTATTCCCAAATGTTCTTGATGCAGTTGGGTTAGAATATCAATGCAGAGCCTTGGGATATACAGCCAGAAACAGTGTAGACGTTTGGTTATTTCCTGTATGGTGTCAGGCTGTCCTTCCATAATAACAATAACAAATACCTTTCAGTGTGGTGCTGACCTCAGGTATTGTGATGATCCATAAATCTTGGCACACTGGAAGTCCTGCAACAACTGATCCAGTTGTGTCTACAATGTAAAACATTTGTGGCAGCCATTCAGCCAATGGTAACCATTGGTTCCCATATCTGCACTGTAAGGTTATCGTTCCGATGCACTTGATTGGAGAACCATTGTAGGCATTCAGCCTAGCTGTGGTGGGTTGCACAATAAATTCCCAATTCTTTAGCTACATGTCCTTCAGTATACAGATGTGATGGGCAGAATATTTGCACTTGCTCCGGTGTCGATATTTACTCTAAGCTTATGCTTGCCACTCTTCTGTGGACATATAATCCTGATCATGGCAAATGCCTCAGATTACATAATGGCATTGACATATTGATCCAAATTAACCATGTGGAATGCTTGTTCACTGTTCGCATGAATGCATTCTTCATCCGTTGTCCTCCTGGCAATCTGTCCTTCTGCTGACCTGATATACCTGCTTGGGCTTTTGTGTGTTGGTAAACCTTTTGCTGCATTTACCATCCTGTCTTGCAGACATTCTCTCTACATGTGTTCTGTCACCATTCCCGTGTGCAGTTTCTGAGCGCGGCCTTCTGAACTGCCTTGCCCAATGTCCTCACATGTCACAAGCTTTGCACAGGCCCTGGTATGGGGACAACTGTGAATTGGGTGAGTGAAGCTACATTTGTAACAAGGCTTATCAGACTTCTGAGCCTTGGTTACCATACCAATTGTTGTAGCTGCCCCCAAAGCTTGGAACTGTTGGCGCCCAGCCATGTATGACTTCAAATTTCCTTCCATCATTAAGTGGTGTAGCTATGGTGTGCCCGTTCTTCTTTTCTAGCAGGTCTTTTTGAAAGGCCTCTAGTGGAGTAGACGCGATTACTAACTCCATAATCTGTTCTGACAATTCAATATCTGCTAAGTCACATTCTTGAGCTTTGTCTCAGCACCTTGCAGCAAACTGGTCATTGGACTCATCTTGCCTTTGCTGGTAGGCCATAAGCTCAAGCCTGTGTACTCAGAAATTTACCTTCACCCTGAGTTCCTGCTCCAGGAATACCCATAACTCACTACGGTCCTTCTGATCCTTAGCTGACAATCCTGACGTATTGATTTGTTGCAGGCCTTCATTGCCCAGTGCAATCTTAATCTTGGTAGCTTGTTTCTCTGGTTTGCTCACATCTTGATCCAGGAAACACAATTCCATATGCTGTCCAAAAAGTTTAGGTTCAGATGCTATGTCTGATGCTTTCCAATCTATAACTGGATATCTGAAAGCTATTGTCTTAATGATCCTGCTTTTTAAAAATAAATAAATATGGGACGTTTTACGGGTTTTCTTTATCACAGGTACATTTCTTTTTATTTCCTTTGTTAGACAGATTTGTTTTTTTGCTGGCCTGTCCCTTTCAACCGTGAAACACAACAGCTTTCATTGTTTACACAGCTTTTTTTTTACTGAGCTTGTTTTAAACAAAAGGTTTTTTTTTAAAAAGAGTTGCAGCATTGGCAGCTGCCGCAATCAGCCTTTCTCACTGTGCTGTGGACCTCCAGTGGCGCTGTTGAGTTCCTCCCTCTCTTATGTAGCTTAGGCCCTGCCCACAAAGCAAAATAAAAACCGAAAACTAAAACAGTAATGGCTTCAGCTACTGCTTTTTAAATGTTTTGACCTACTGCCAGACCGGTTGAAAGCTCTGATCCCCTGGCAAATTTCCTACTGTACTCAGAGTTTCAACACTTCCCAGGGTCCTGTCTGTAGCCTAGCTCACTGCACTACTGTGGGGTCTCCTGCCAGCTGCTCTCCAGGATCTTCAGCCATTCCAGGTAAGCAACCTGCTGTTCTTCAGAAAAAAATCAAACGTTGCCACGATGTAATATTTGGTAGTCTTCAGAATAAATATATCCCAAACGTTGCCACCATGTAACATTACTTGTTCCTTGGGTGTGTGATCTATTGTAAGACTCTCAGGACTACAAGTAATATCCAAAGAAAATGTGGTTTGTATTATCACTTAACTGGAACATATATATGCAAACAGTTACTGCACAAGCACATCTAAACACATTTCACTTTGTCCGGCTCCACGCACAGCTACCTGGTCATGTGCATGGAATGTATTGCCATGGAAAGGCATTAGGGCATGATTGTATCAGTAAATTCAAAAGAGAGTTGGATAAGTAGCTTCTGAAAAATTACAACTCGGTATGAGAAGCATTGTGATATACTTGCCAGACATTGGCAATGGCCAGACAAATGGCAGAGGTCTTTTCCATCCTGTATATCTCTGTGAGTTGTATGGAGTGGATTCAATAAAGACCTTTGATGTATACGCCAGCCATCACACTGATGGAAAAAGCTGACTGATCTGAGAAAATGCTAACTGAAATTGGCATCTTTTTTTCATCCGTTTTTATGGTTAAAGATACCTGAGAATGCCCTGAATTTAGGTTTTTGTATGTGAATGGAATCTGCACAGATAAAAATGCAGTATATTAGTGGGCATACATGGATATCAGGTAAACACATGGCTCCTTGTTTTTGATAGCAGATGGGTCAGGAGATTAATGCTGACTTAACCTTCAATTTGAATTAGTGAGCCTTGTACTGCAAGATTAGAGCATTGCTCATTTCCAGCATCACCGTTCCTCTTTTTACCCAGAGCTGCTGCTGTTTAATAGCAGCATTCCATCATGTTATACTTGCTGCATATCACCCTCTGACATTTACAAACATCAGAAGTTGATTACAACTCGTAACAGCTATTCCATTGTAATATTGAAAGTATTTGTAATATTGTCGGGATTATTTTTGGCTTCAACCGTTGAATCACAATACAAACCAAAATATGGTACAATACACTACAAAAGTGGCAAACACCAAGGGCAGGATTTTCCCTTCGGCCTTCTGAACTCTCCCGTCAGGCTCAAGTGGGGGGGTCAGATGCCCGCACCGTATGGGAAACAGTGATATTGTGATATTCTCCGATATGGCCAATTAGTGGTCAGAGAACGGGCTCGTCGTCCAATTCAAGATGGTAGGTGGGCTCTCGGAGGTGGAGGGCCAATAGGAGGCCTTTGAGCTTTAAAGCAGCAGCAGAATGCCATGACAGGTGAGAGAGAGAGGGTGCCCCAAAATGGAGGCACTTTTGCTCCAACTTTCTCACATTTAAAATGAAAAAAAAAAGACATTTGCAGCTGGGCTGCCACCATAGGGCGGCCTGTGGCTGCTGCTGCGCCCAGACATGAAGGGAGGGCCTCTAAGCCTGCCTGGAGCACTGCCCACCTCCACACCACCCACCCCCCCACCCCCACCCTTCCAATCTGCCGCCAGGAGGCCACCTCCAGGCAGCTAAACTGGCTCCTGCTGCCAGCGGTGACCTGGAGGTTGACTGAAAAGTTCCAGTCGGCCTCTGTTAACAAGTCTTAATAGGCTGCCTGCCACTTGTGGGCGGGTAGTTCTGCGGTGATGCCCGCGCCCCCCCCCCAATCCTGCCTCCAGGAAAATGGCTCGGGCAGGATGGAGCAGTGGTACCGGCACGCAGGCTGGCAGCGTGAAATTCCGAGCCCACCTACCTCCGTTCCAGCCCCCAGTGGGGGCTAAACTTTCTGCCCAAATCCCTAGGGAGTTGGATGAATTGAGTGAATTGGGATGGTTGGGGGTTGTGGGGTGGAGGGAAAGAAACAGTTTCCACCTGCCCTCTGAGAAAATAAAATTTGGGTTCGATTTTATTATTTGGCAAAGAATGGGCAGGCAACAGGTGGAGCAGCTGTGCTGCCCATCTCTGTGATTGCTGCTGTGAGGTCTGTGCTATTTCTACCGCCTGGGCCTCACTTGCATCAATCTGCTGAGTTACACATAGCTAACCAGTGTTTCAATGTTTGGATATTGCGGGGTGAGGGAGCGCAGAGAGGTAATCGGCCAGTATGCAAAGCTTTCTGACTGGCCCTGCAAAAATAACAGGAAAAGGTTTCCTTTTTGAACGACTGCCAGCAGCTCCTTTTTCAGGCTGATGCAAGAGGGAATAGCATGTGTGTCACAAACTCTGCCCATTTACCTCAGATTGCAGTGGCATCAATTGTACATCACAGGGTCCTGATCTGTATATTAAGTGACATCCCATCTGCAACAGACAGGTGCTGTGCCTGCCCATCTAAAGGCCTCAACCAAAATGGCAGCAAGTGACACCATTTTCAGGCCATTGAGCTGCCATTCAAATTAGCTCCATAGTGTCTTTAGTGTCCTATATTTACGTCCTACAAATGTCTACTACATTTCCTCCACGTGTATACTTTTTACCTCTGAGCTGGGTTTATATCCAGTCCTGGCTGCAGGGATGATGTGTTGTGACTGTAAGGATCTAACACCAAATGGGTTTGGACAATTTTGTTTCTTGTTAGCCCATAACACAGAACTACCCGTAACTCAGCACTAAATTGGCTGTCTCATTTGCAAAGGTGATGGGAATAGCTGGTGTGGGAAATGGAAAAATGTCACATGGCATCTTATATTTTTACTCTTCCTATGAGGAAGTACCTGGCCTCCAGTTGGCCACTGCCCCTAAGACTGTGGCTGAAATCAGGAGATCCCCATGTGGGGAAACTGCAGATCAAGCCATGTCCCAGCAAGTTGTGGAGTTCTGAAGTAATCCGTGTGTGAGACAGAGAATGAAATTGTGAACTTCAAGACAAAGTTACTGGATGAACAGATTCAAGAGCAAGCACAAAAGTGACACTGAAAATGAAATGAATGTGAACATTGTAAATAAATTTTGCCTGTCTGGGAATGATAACGGAAATGTTGCACCTTCTAAACCTCTGAAGTTGAGGTAATTGCAATTGTCCTTCAATGCTAAAGAATCCATGTGAAGGAATAATGCACACGCAAGTTTAATTACAATCCCTTCTCCAAATTTCTGCTTGCTTTCCTGAAAGGAAATGAAAATGAAACTGGTTTATCTGTCACATGGGTCAGGAAGGGAGAAAAACTGCTTTGCGTTATTATAGTATGAGAAAATTGATCAGTTATCGTCAATATTTAGGAGCTTTACCCTTCAGATTGTCAACAAGTTCAGGAAAATTGTCTCTCTGGTCTGATTGCTATTTCAATCTTTCAGCTCTAACATGGTAATGCTGAAAGTATCACTGTGATTGCAGTCATAAAACTGCTCAAGCATCAGTAATAGCTTTATTTAGGATCAACCCTACACTTTGTGTACTGCAGCTGCCCTTTCTAGTTTCCTTTCATTTTCTCTTCCCTATTCTCCTTTTGCATTTGTCCATTCGTCTTTTTGATTACTTTTTATACTTGGTACTAACTTTCAGTGATTTATGTACGTAAACACCTAAGTCCCTTTGCTTCTCCACAGTTCCTCATCTTTCACAGATCCAAAGTGGATGGTCCCACACTGAACTCCATCTGTCATTGTTTCACGAGCTCACTTAATCTGTGTCGCTTTGTAACTTGCTGCCCCCATCCACATAACTTACTGTACCATCTAGCTTAGTGCTGTCTGTAAACTTGGATATGTGGCTCTCCATTACTTCATCCATGTCGTTAATCTATACAGTGAAGAAGTGTGGCCCCAGTACCAAGTGCTGGGGAACACAACTTAGTTACAGGCAATGTCTCTAGAGGTAAAAGAAGCTGGTCTTGAGCATGGCCTGGGTGTGGAGTTTGAAGCTCAGCCCGGTGTTGAGCAGACTGTTGAGGTGGTGTGTCAATAAGTTTGGTTCAAGTAGCCAGCCAGGAAGATTGCTGAACTAAAAGAGACAGAGCTATCTATACAGGTGCTGACAAGAATTGTAAGAGGATGGTTTCAGTTTTGCTGACATTACGTTGCTGGAAGTTTCAGCCAGGTAGTTGAATGATCCAGTAATAGCTCTGATAGCAGAAATTAGCTAAAAGGTAGGAGGGACCAACAAAGGAATTGTGGGGTGCAGCAGAGTTGACGATACTAAAACAGGACGAGCAACTATTTGCAGTCCAGATTGAAGGAAGTGGAATAGGGGCTGTGGGAGTTGTGAGTATATATTTGGATGCCAATGACATGTTCAAGGACTTTGGAAAGGAAGGACTAGTTAGTTAATTAAGAAAGAGTAAATTGTGCAGGTGTCTGCTCATTATCATCACTTGCTGGAAGTGCAAGTATGGACATGAGGCTCAGCTGTGATGCTTTTCACATTCAGCCTGCCAACATTCACTGTCGAGAGTTATAAAATGAATAATGAGTGAGGTATGACCACTCCTGGAACCATAACCCCCGATTGTTGACCGCCATCAGAGGAAAGGGAGGACTGAAGAGAACATTATTTAAAAAAAACACACACTTCTTACTCAAAGCATTCTCCTTTAGTTAAAATGATTTTGAAGATCACAATATATAGTTATGAAGTATGTCCACATAGCAGCAAGAAGGTGAACACAATATGATCAAATAGTACCAATATAACTCGCCAGTGTGTCATTGCAATTAAACACTTTAAGTTATAATTTGGAAGCAGCATGAGATTTTATGTCTGTTTTTGTGCTTTATTTATGACTGCACTTTATCACTATGAAGATAATGAGTAGAATCACACTCTCCTTTCTTTTTAGCTTTTTTTTTAAACACTTACTGGTAATGAAACACATTAGTAACTTCAGGATTTTTTGTTTAAAGCTAGTGTTCTTTTTCCACTTTGAAAAAATATGATCAATGTCACATTGCTGTTTTCCTGACTGAAAGAACAGGTAGAACATCTGATCCCTATGTAGCCTTGTAGTCAGCTAATTGATAATGGATGTTTCTTCAGTTTACATTAATATTAATTTTACCCTTTGTCAAGTGTGGGAAAAGGCACCTACCTTCTGAATAATATGGTTGTGGGGAAGCAATCAGTAATTCTATGAGCCTTACTAGCAGGGGTTGTGTCACGTGACACACCATGATGTTAGGCCCTCTGCTAGCTCCTGTATTGCTGCTTTTTCAGTCATGCCTTGCCATACTGAGTCTTTTCGTCGTGGATTTTGCCTTCCATTGTGCCTTTTCCAAGCTGGCACCCTTTCCATCATTTTTCAAAGGTGCCATGGGACACAAATGCCCTGCTCATTGCAGTTGGCTCACTTTATCATGTTCTGTTATTGCCCAAAGGCGTCTTCAGAGTTGGTTACCAACATCCGCCTCGGACAGCATGTTCCAAAAGAATCCTCTGCTGTTCTGCTTTTGTTCAAGTCCAGATTTCAGCACACAACAGAAGAACTGACCATACCAAAGCTTCCTACCAATGCTGGGAGAACTTCCATATAGTGTAAAGCCCTATAATGTTAGGATTGCCAGCACAAACCTGTGCCATACCACTCAAACCTTGCCTGCCCTTGAAATTATCTCTCGAGGGAATATGTTTTTGGGTACTGATTGATATCTGAGCCTCAATACATTCTTACAGAAAAACCTCCGCAATGTGGTCACAGCACTGCAGAGGTAAGGGTTGCATAGGCATGCAGCTTGTAAGCACAGGCAACAAACAATTGGACTGGAATAGAATTACATAGGAGTACATAGGATGTCGAATAATAGAAAGTTTACAGCATAGAAAGAGGCCACTTGGCCCATCGTGTCTGCGACAGCCAAAAAACGAACCACCCAATCTAATCCAACCTTTCAACATTTGGTCCGTAGCCTGCAGGTTACGGCATTTAAGGTGCATATCCAGACACCTTTTAAATGAGTAGAGGGTTTCTGCCTCTACTGTATGGCACAGAAAGATGCCTTTTCCCACACTTGACAAAGGGTAAAATTTATATTCATGTAAACTGGCGAATCATCCATTATCAATTAGCTGACTACAAGTGGCACAACCACTCCATGCCATTGTTTATGCTGCACTTGAACCTCCTCCCATCTTTCCTCATTTAAATCTATCATTGTAACCCTCTCTTCCCTTTCCCCTTAAATGTATGTGTACTATTCACTTCAACCACTACCTGTGATAATGAGTTCCACATTCTCACCACTCTTTAGGTAAAGAAGTTCCTTCTGAATTTCCTATTGGATTTCTTTGTGACTATCTTATATTGATGGCCTCCCGTTATCCTCTTCCCCACAAGAGGAAACATTCTCTCTGTATCCACCCTATCACAACCTTTCATAATTTAAAGGCCTCCCTTAGGTCATCCCTCAGCCTTTTTTTCAAGAGAAAAGAGACCCACCCAGTTCATCCTTTCCTGATATGTATACCCATGCATTTCTGGTATCATCCTTGTAGATCTTTTCTACAACCTCTCCAGTGCCTCTTTAGCCTTTTTATAATATGGTGACCAGAACTGTGTGCATTGCTCTAAGTGTGGTCTAACCAAGGTTCAGTACAGGCTTAGCATAACCTCCCTATTTTTCAATTCGATCCCTCTACAAATAAAGCCAAGTGCTTTGTTTTTATGGCATTGCTAACCTGTGGTGCAACTTTTAGCAATCGGTGTATTTGTACTCCAAGATCCCTTTGTTCCTCTACCCCACCTAGACTTACACCTTCCTATTGTGACCTCCCTATTTTTCCTACCAAAATGTACTACCTCACATTTATCTGTGATGTACTTCATGTGCCATTTATTTGCCCATTCTGCAAGTTTATTAATGTCCTCCTATAATTTGTTCCAGTCCACCTCGGTATTGATATGCCCCCCAATTTGGTGTCATCCGCAAACTTAGAAATTGTGTTTTTGGCTCCAAAGTTCAAATCATTAATTGAAATTGTGTCCAGCAGTAATCCAAGCACTGATCCTTGTGGAACACCACTTCCCATCTTCTGCCACTCTGAATAACTACCCTTTACTCCCACTCTCTGCTTTCTGTCTTGAAGCCAGCTGTCAATCCATTCTGCTACTTGCCCCCTGACTCCGTATTAGCTAACCTTCTTTAGTCTATATGGGCAACCTTATCGAAGGCCTTTTGAAAATGCTGATAAATTACATCTACTGCATTACTGTTCTCTACTCTCTCTGTTAACTCCTCAAAAAATTCAATAAGCTTGGTCAAGCAAGAGTTTCCCTTTTGAAATCCATGCCAACAATTCATTATTATGTTTTTCTTTTCTAGATGTTCCTCTATTTTCTCCTTTAGTAGGGATTCCATTATTTTTCCTACCACCAATGTTAAGCTAACTGGTCTGGGTTTGTTCTGACCCCCTTCTTAAATATGGGCATTGCATTATCTCTCCACCAGTCCTCTGGCACTGTACCTTTTTCTAATGAATTTTAAAGTATGTGTCGTAATGCCTCTGCTATCTCTTCCCTAGATTCTTTTAAAATACATGGATGTAAACTGTCCGGACTAGGGGCTTTATCCTCTTTAAGTTTTGTTTAGTTTATTCAATACAGCCTTTTTTATTTTAAGTGCACTTACGTCATTGCTGAACTCGACATTCAATCTCATGGTTATCTGTTCTATCTCCCTGATGAATACTGAAGCAAAATAATTACTTAATATTTCTGCCATCTCTCTGTTGTTACCTGTGGTGTTAACCTGTCTATCCCTTAATAGCGCAATATCCTATTCCCATCCCAGCCTTCCTTTTTTTTATTGATGTGCTTGAAAAATATTTTACTTTTTTTGTTTTATGTTCCTTGATAATTGAATTTCATAGTTTCTCTTTGCCTTCCTAATTGTTTTTTGACTTCTCTCCTAACCTCTGTGCATTCTGTCTCATCATCTACTCCTGTGTTGTCTTTGCACTTAATATATACCTCTATCCTAACCCTCAATTGATCTGTTATGTCTTTACTCATCCAGATTCAATCATGGCTTTCAAAAGGGAATTGGATAAGTACCTGAAGGGAAATAATTTGCATGGCTACAGGGAAAAGGCGGGGAGTGGGACTAACTAACATGGACATGGACACACTGGTCTGAATGACCGTCTCCTGTGCTGTAACCATTCTATGATTTGACCCTGAGATGAGCTTCCCCCGACCACATATCCATGCCATCAGTAAGACTACCTTTTCTCACTCCGCCCCTGCCTCATCTCATCTGATGCTGAAATCCTCATCCATGCCTTTGTTACCTTTCGACTTTACTATTCGAATGCACTCCTGGCCTGCCTCCCTCTGTAAACTTGAGATCACCCAAAACTTGGCTGCCCAAGTCCTAACTCTCACCAAATCCTTTTCAACCAGCAACCCTGTTCAGACCCTCATTGGCTACTGGTTAAGCAACACCTCAATTTTAAAATTCTAGTCCATTTCAAATCCATCCTTGGCCTTTCCCCTCCCTGTCTCACCTCCAGCCCTACAACTGTCCAAGATATCTGGACTCCTGCAATTCTGGCCTTTTGAGCCTCCCTGATTTTAATTGCTGCACCATTGGTAGTTGTGCCTTCAGCTGCCAAGTCCTAAGCTCTGGAATTCCCTCCCTAAACCTCTCCTTTACGAACCTTGTTAAATCCTACCTCTTTGACAAAACTTTGGCTATTTTCCCTCATATATGTGCTTGGTGTCAAACTTTGTTTGATGACCCTCCTGTGAAGCACCTTGCAATATTGTAAATGCAAGTTGTTGATGTAAGGTCAGTGTTGGTGTTGTGGAAGCAGGACTAAAGGGATTTGAATGAGGGGTAATAAGAGTTGAGTGTTGATAGGCTCAAGGATTTGAGAGAGGAACTGGAGGTGAGAGATGGTTGCGGTAGTTGGAAGTGTTGTGGAGTTTTGGAGAGGATTTGCCAGTTTGAAGAGTGGTGGTAAGTGTCTTTGGCAAGGAAGCAGTAGTGTAGCAGTGAATATTGGGCTAATGAAATAGATTGTACAGTCAGGAGGTTGCTATTTTAGTAAGGGCATTATCAATACATTTATTTTGCAAGAAATTGATTATCACTTTGACAGAAATAGTGGAGAGAGGAATATCTGTCCTTCATGCATCGCTATCCCATGGGGTTATTTCAGGGCTTTACCGCTTGTTCTTTTTCCTCTTAGTGTGTATTATTTTCAAACCTCAGAATTTATGCATGGCCACGTTGATTGGAGGGAAGGATCTCCTACAATGTAGGAGATGCTACTCTGAACCTTGTGCCCAGAACAGAGTTTTAATTAACACAATTATTTGCTGAATTAAAAGAGACACTCATCTTCCTGGAGCTTCTGTATGAGTAACACAAGAAAACATTAAAAAAATGAAGTGGTTGTTATGACCCGGCAAGGAAGGTGTCTCGGGGTCTGTTACTGTCTTCACCTGAGTCTTATTGTAACAGGGTTTCATTTGAAACACATTGTGTTTTGAGCTGCCCCTTTGTGAATCCTTATTCGCAACTTTCCAATTATAAGGCAAAGAAATGAGCACAAACAGGCTTTCTTGGTTTAAAGAATAAAGATGAAATTTATTAAACCTTAAACTTAAACTCTAATACAATTCACGACTCTGGATACATGACGTACCCACACTAGCATGCACACATGATACACACATGCAAATAGGGACAGAAAAGAGCAGAAGAATAGAACAGTTTGAGGCAATATCTTGTTACTGTGCTTCAAGCTCGCTGTAGTCCTTGATTGAAGATATGGTCTTGCGTTTCGCTGGGGCCCAGTGTTCCTTTTAAACCTTGTTCACATCGGAGACTTTTTCTCTCCTTGAATTTACGTGCCTTCAATGGTTTTGAAGCTGGTGAAAGTGAGATGAGGGCAGACAGGAGAGAAAGTAATTCTTGCTTTTGTTCCAGGAGAGATCTTCACTCCATGAGCACACAGCTTTGTCTGAGTTCAAATCCTGTTTTCTCCAATTTAAAACTTTCAGTTCAAAACTCTGCAACAGACGGTTAGTCATGTGACTAAAACTGGTTTGACCACTTCTGTGTATTGGGGAAGCAACTACTGGATCCCCATTGTTTCAACACTGCTAATATTATGCACATGTCCTTCCCGTCAGAGCTTGCAATTTTTAAGTTATATTGTTCATGTGGCCAAATAATGTGTGCCTCAGTCTTGGCAGGTGGGGGTTTGCATGACCCCTCCACACCCAGGGGAATGAAATGCGATTTGAAGTAAATGGCACATTTCATTACAGAGTTTGAGAGAAATATAAGATACAGAAAGAAAGACAATGCATTTCTCTCATTCATTTCCATTCATTCACCAATCTTAAAGCTCATTAAAATGGTCTATTCTGGGTGCCAGGCCTGCTTTAATTTACCCCTATTTTCCCTGAGGAGAGTTAGTGGGGCGGGTGGGGGGGTGGGTCTATCCTGAACTCCCTGATTCCAAAAGACTTTTGTCTTCAGGGGATGGTTGGTTCCCTTTTCCTCTGACTGTGGGGGAGGAGTTTCTGTTACTTTCCCCTTTGTTCTCTGGGACACTCCTACCTGCAGGTATTTGTGCAGGCTTAACTGCATTCTCCTGTGACTCTTTTACTTGGTGAGGCATCACCCTCAGTTTCTGTGCCCCCTAGAGGTCTCTCTTTGTCTCTGCAGGTTTCTGTAAATGCTGTTAGCAACTCTGGTGGGATGCTTCTAGAGTCTGAATTTACATAGGAGGATGTGGTTTCTAACTTTTCACATTTTTCGGGGTTGATTGACCAGACAGTAGGGGTTTTCATCCGGGATTCTTCCCGGACTTCCATTAACCTGTCCTCTTGGTCACTTTTTACCCTTCTCTTTCTAAACTTTTGCCAGCCGAGTACCTGCCTGTCCCCTTTTGTTCTCGGCGGGGGTCCCTTACAGTTCACCAGCGCTCTGCTGGAGCGTCCTCTCAAGACTGATACAGGACATAGGGGTGCAGGTTTCACTGTAGGTTGGGGTTTCCCCTCAACCTGACACATGTGGCAACTCCTGCAGTACTCCACCACATCTTTGTGGAGTTTTGGCCAGTCAAGCTGCTGTCTTATACGGGCTTTGGTCTTTCATATACCGGTATGTACAGCTTCTGTAGTCTTGTGGGCCCTTCTTAATATTTCTCCTCTGTGGCACCACTAACTGGTAAACTACTGTCTATTCCTTGCTCTCAGGTCTGTGAGGAGAACTCCATTTCCTCATCAGTACCTCATTATTTAAATAGTAGCAATCAGGGACTCCCTCTGCTTCACTTTCAGATTGGGCAGCCTGTGCTAACTCTCTCAATACTGGGTCGGCTCACTGAGCCTCACCTCGGGAAAATCCATTTAATTCATTCCCTGGGTCTCCTAACTTTCTAAAGAAAGTCTCGGATGGGTAAACCTCACAGTCATCTGCCTGAAGTGCCAATTCAGTCTCCTCTGGAGGAGCTGGTTTGATCATGGCCTGTCCCATTACACATTCAGGGACTCTGCAGGAGACTGTCTCCTGCCACTGCCCTGTCTCTCTGACCTCCCGCGGTCTTTCTTTCACTACTCGTGAGGCTACCACCTTCACCCGTGCCAGATCATTACCTAGGAGCAGGTCAACTCTGTCCACATGCAAACTAGGGACAATCCCTACAGTCACCGGTCCCGAAACTAGGTCGCACTACAGATACACCCGGTGTACAGGTACAGGCATACACTGCCCTGCAATACCATTCACCAGTGTTTACTGCACTCTCTGGGGAAAGGTCAGGCCTTTTCCCAGTAAAAAGGATCTGGTGGCCCCTGTGTCCCTGAGAATCACTATGGGCTTGCTGGCCCCACTCGAGGGATATGGTGTTACTTTCCCTTCAGATACAAAACCCTGATAACCTTCAGGAATCCTATTAACTTTTCCTGCACTGGCCATAGGAAGCTTCCTGGGTCTCACTCTTACTGCAGTTAAAGCCACAGCTTATTCTGCTGGGCTTTCCATCAGAGTCCTGTCTTCACTGAGCGGATGTGCCCTGATTAACCCTACTGGTTTTCCCTTTAGTTTCCAGCAGTCAGCTTTTAAATGCCCTGCCTTATTACAATGGAAGCTGATTAATGACTGCTTGTCTAACAGACTTTGTTTCCTTTTTTATCCCCCCTCAAACAATCTGCAATATTTTCATAACTAAAATACAAGAGTGTTCAAAAAAAATGAATAAAATACGCCATTTATTTAATACTTCCATTTTCAACAGGATTGCTCACAGCAACGCCCTAGGGATTGATCTTGAATTTCAGTTAGCCATCCTAGACTTGCACAATATAAAATTAGCTATTTTGATATCTTGATCTACAGGCTGGTGATTAACTTCCTGGCATGACATTACTGACATTACTGGTCTCTGGGTCTCACTCTTGCTCACAGCACCTTCCTTTTTGGCTGGAGGAGGGCCCCCTGTGTCTCCTGCTTTCCATTCTCTTCCAGGACTGCCTGGTCTTCTATCACCATCCTACCATTTGTCCTTTTCGTATTTGTGGGGGTGATCAGGAAAGGTTCACCTCTGGGAAACCGATATATAAATTAAAGCAAATTCATTGGAAAGAACGGCCGCTTACCGGACTCCCTGAACCCGCTGCTCCTCGACATGAGTTTTTATGAGAATGGGAGAGAGTTTTTAAATTCCTCTAACAGGATTACTTCTCTGAGAGTCTCATAGCTGAGCTGTATTTTTAAAGCCTTCAGCCACTGATCAAAAGCCAGCTGCTTGCTTGCTTTCAAACTCCAGATAAGTTTGATTGGCTTGCGTTTTCAGGGTTCTAAACTGTTGCCGGTAGGCTTCGGGTACTAATTTATGTGCCCCAAGGGTAGCATTTTTGGTCAGTTCATAATTTGATGAACACTCATCTGGAAGCAAGGAATAAAACTCATGGGCTTTTCCAATTAGTTTCCTTTGTAGTAAAAGAGATCAGGTCTCAGCTGGCCATTTTTAGCTACCTTGCCAGTTTCTCAAAGGACATGAAAAATGCTTCCACATCTTCCTCATTGAATTTTGGAATTAGTTAGGTGAGTTTTAGCAATCTTGTACCCAGTTCTGGATTGTGCTCCTCCATATTGGCCATGCTTTCACTAGGGTTACTCTGTCACCCCCTAGTTAACTGAAGCTGCTTCAACTTTTGCTCTTTGGATTTTTTCCACAATATTCTTTCTCTCTCTTTCTCTTGCCTTTCATTCTCTTCAAGTTCCTCTTGAAAGGCTCTCTCTTTCTCCCTCTCCTGCCTCTCACACACTCTTTCCTGTCTCTCCCTTTCTCTTTCTCTATCCCTGTCTTTTAATTCAAGTCTCTTTTGTTCCAATTATATCTTTGCTAGCTGTACCCTGTCTGGGTCTACTTCCAACACCACTTCTGCATCTTCAAATTCAATGGAGAAATGGTTGGCCATTAGCCTTAGCAGTTCAGACATCCTAGCCTTGCCACGTACAGTGATCCCACACTGCTCAGCCATTTTTCTAGCTCCTCCATAGCCAGTCCTTTTAACTTATTCCAAGTTACTTCACCCTGGCTTGGAGAGCTACAAGCTTCAGTTACAGACATGTTAGTTTTCAATCACACACAACCACAAGAAAACCTGTATTGAAACCTGTAGGATGGGGAAGGAAACTGCAGGGGATGGGCACAAACGAAATGTGGAGCTTATTCAAGGAGCAGCTAATGCGTGTCATTGATAAGTATGTACCTGTCAGGCAGGGAGGAAGTTGTCGAGCGAGGGAGCCGTGGTTTACTCAAGAAGTTGAAGCGCTTGTCAAGAGGAAGAGGGCGGCTTATGTTAGGATGAGACGTGAAGGCTCAGTTAGGGCGCTTGAGAGTTACAAGCTAGCCAGGAAGGATCTAAAGGGAGGGCTAAGAAGAGCAAGGAGAGGACACGAGAAGTCATTGGCGGATAGGATCAAAGAAAACCCTAAGGATTTCTATAGGTATATCAGGAATAAAAGAATGATAAGAGTTAGAACAGGGCCAATCAAGGATAGTAGTGGGAAGTTGTGTGCGGAATCAGAGGAGATAGGGGAAGCGTTAAATGAATATTTTTCGTCAGTATTTACAGTAGAGAAAGAAAATGTTGCTGAGGAGATTACTGAGATACAGCCTACTAGGCTAGATGGGATTGAGATTCACAAGGAGGAGGTGTTAGCAATTTTGGAAAGAGTGAAAATAGATAAGTCCCCTGGGCCAGATGGGATTTATCCTAGGATTCTCTGGGAAGCCAGGGAGGAGATTGCAGAGCCGTTGTTGTTGATCTTTATGTCGTCATTGTCGATAGGAGTAGTGCCGGAGGACTGGAGGATAGCAAATGTTGTCCCCTTGTTCAAGAAGGGGAGTAGAGACAGCCCTGGTAATTATAGACCTGTGAGCCTTACTTCGGTTGTGGGTAAAATGTTGGAAAGGGTTATAAGAGATAGGATTTATAATCATCTTGAAAAGAATAAGTTCATTAGCGATAGTCAGCATGGTTTTGTGAAAGGTAGGTCGTGCCTCACAAACCTTATTGAGTTTTTCGAGAAGGTGACCAAACAGGTGGATGAGGGTAAAGCCGTGGATGTGGTGTATATGGATTTCAGTAAGGCGTTTGATAAGGTTCCCCACGGTAGGCTATTGCAGAAAATACGGAAGTATGTGGTTGAAGGTGATTTGGAGCTTTGGATCAGAAATTGGCTAGCTGAAAGAAGACAGAGGGTGGTGGTTGATGGCAAATGTTCATCCTGGAGTTTAGTTACTAGTGGTGTACCGCAAGGTTCTGTTTTGGGGCCACTGCTGTTTGTCATTTTTATAAATGACCTGGATGAGGGTGTAGAAGGGTGGGTTAGTAAATTTGCGGATGACACGAAGGTCGGTGGAGTTGTGGATAGTGTCGAAGGGTGTTGTAGGGTACAGAGGGACATAGATAGGCTGCAGAGCTGGGCTGAGAGATGGCAAATGGAGTTTAATGCGGAGAAGTGTGAGGTGATTCACTTTGGAAGGAGTAACAGGAATGCAGAGTACTGGGCTAATGGGAAGATTCTTGGTAGTGTAGATGAGCAGAGAGATCTTGGTGTCCAGGTACATAAATCCCTGAAAGTTGCTACCCAGGTTAATAGGGCTGTTAAGAAGGCATATGGTGTGTTAGCTTTTATTAGTAGGGGGATCGAGTTTCGGAGCCACGAGGTCATGATGCAGCTGTACAAAACTCTGGTGAGGCCGCACCTTGAGTATTGCATGCAGTTCTGGTCACTGCATTATAGGAAGGATGTGGAAGCTTTGGAAAGGGTGCAGAGGAGATTTACTAGGATGTTGCCTGGTATGGAAGGAAGGTCTTACGAGGAAAGGCTGAGGGACTTGGGGTTGTTTTCGTTAGAGAGAAGGAGGAGGAGAGGTGACTTGATAGAGACATACAAGATAATCAGAGGGTTAGATAGGGTGGATAGTGAGAGTCTTTTTCCTCGGATGATGATGGCAAACACGAGGGGACATAGCTTTAAGTTGAGGGGTGAAAGATATAGGACAGATGTCAGAGGTAGTTTCTTTACGCAGAGAGTAGTAGGGGCGTGGAACGCCCTGCCTGCAACAGTAGTAGACTCGCCAACTTTAAGGGCATTTAAGTGGTCATTGGATAGACATATGGATGAAAATGGAATAGTGTAGGTCAGATGATCGGCGCAACATCGAGGGCCGAAGGGCCTGTACTGCGCTGTAATGCTCTAATGTTCTAATGATATTTTGCTCTTTTTGATTGGGAACAATTTGGTTTCCCACTTCCAGTTTCACTCGTTCATCTCCAGGTAACAATCCGGACGCTAGCACCCAGTTTCTGTTCCGACCGGGTGCAAAAGGTGTCTAGGGGTCTGTTACTATCTTCACCTAATCTTATTGTAACAGGGATTAATTTTAAATGCACTGTTTTGAGTTCCCCTTTTGTGAATCCTTGTTCACAACTTTCCAATTATAGGGCAAAGAAATGAGCACAAACAGGCTTTCTGTGGTTTAAGTAAGAAAGATGAAATGTATTAAAATATAAACTCTAATACGGTTAACGCATATGGATATATGACACGCCCACGTTAGCATGTGCACGCGTTACACACTTGCAAATAGGGACAGAAAAGAGCAGAAGAAAAGATAAGTAGAACAGTTTGAGGCAATATCTTGTTACTGTGCTTCGAGCTTGATGTAGTCCTTGATTGAAGATATGGTCTTGAGTTTTGTTGGGGCCCAGTGTTGCTTTTAAACCATTTTCATGGAGGAGACTTTTTCTCTCTTTGAGAGAAGCTGGTGAAAGTGAGATGAGGGCAGACAGGAGAGGAGATAATTCTTGCTTCAGTTCCAGGAAGGCACAGCTTTGGCTGAATTTAAAACTCTCCATTCAAAACTCTGCAACAGACGGTTAGTCATGTGATTAAAACTGGTTTGACCACTTCTGTGTATTGGGGAAGCAACTGCTGGATCCCCATTGTTTCCACATTGTCTGGTCTACGCAAATGTCCTTCCAGTCAGGGCTTGCAATTTTAAGTTTTAATGTTCATATGGCGAAATAGTCTTGGCAGGTGGGGGGTTTGCGTGACGGTGGTAAATAATTTAGAAAGCTCATTGCATTCAGCATGGTGCACTGAGATCTGTTACGTGCATTAGTGCTGTGCTATTGATGGCTACAGAATTGATGTGCTGCCCAACCCCAACTAATTTAAAGTGATTGGCTGGCATCGCATTCCAGAAATCAGGGGAAAACTCGATGGGCTGAATTTTGCCAGTGCTGCGGAGGCGGGTGGGGAAAGGGGTGGGCGGGCATGGATCAGCTCCACAATATCTTCCCACCTCCATGCACTTTTCCCAAAGGCAGGCTCCTAGCAACAGAGCTACCCACACAACACCAGCGGGTAGCCAATTAAGGCACTTAAAAGGGCAGTTAGCTCTCGGCACGGGGGCCCCCACTGTGTCCACTCCCCGGCATGTGAGAGGAGGCAGCTTCACAGCAGGAGGTTGGAGCCTCATTATTTTTGAGGCTACTGAAGAGCCCACCGGCGGCAAATGGCAAGGCTCTGCCTGGCCATATGGCAACAATTGCCATTGAGTGATGAAATCGTGGAGACCGATTCTCTCCAACAGCCATATGCATTTTACTTTTCTTCTGTACCACTGACGCTAATGGCAGCTGCAGTGCCTGCCTGCTGCTTCATCCGCTTGGCCCTCAGCAGCGCTCACAGTGGGAGCTGCAAGACTCCATTGCAGTGGACCACCATAGTCTGTGCTCCCACCTCCAGAACCCGCCTGCTGTCACTAATTATTGGCAAATACGGAGGTGGCCCATTAATTGGCCACCTCCTGTAAAAAGAGGCTGTCGGCTGTGCCACTGAAACACGCTGGCTTGGGACCCAGAAATGGCCCCAAGTCAGGTTCTCGATGCCCGCAGGAAAATTCAGCTGTAAATGTATGGTTACAAACACGAGCAGAATTTGACTCCCCTTCACTAAATTTTAAATGTTTTGAAAGAGTGGGCAAGTGCGTCTGCATTCAAAAAAATAATTAAAAATAGACAGTTAATTCATTGCAGAAGAAGTCTAAGGGAGCTCGAGTACATTTTCAAAGCAGCTCGACAGTACGCAACATTATACTCCAAATATTGTCAAACTTGGGCACAGTGAGATGGACGATCTCAATGGATTTACATTCCACTGTGTTCTACAGTCAGGTCACAACTTGACTGTGGAAACATTTTACTCTTGTGTCATTATAAAGATGAAACCACTGCAATTGATTCAAACATGGCAGTAGAACTGCACCCTAAGTGAGTATCTCAAAACTACTTATGACTACTAAACATCAAAGAAAGAACTTACATTTACATATTGCATTTCATATCCTCTGGACATCCCATAACACTTCACAGCTCATGAATTGGTTTTGAAGTGTTGTTCTTGTTGGGTTGTAGGCAAATGTACACACAGCAATGTCCCACAGGCGGCAGTGAAATAAGTGAGTAGGTAATCTATTTTTTGAAGTGTTGATTAATATAACTGATAAGTTAAATAATATGATGCCGTAGCATTTGGACTTCTACTCAGCCTTGAAGTTTCGACTACTTCAGGCAATAGTGGCAGGTGCTGATCGCTTATCACTGTGTCATGTTTTACAACCAAGGCTGGAGGAGTGCACTGTCTTCCTCTATTTTCACTTCTCCACGGGTCACAACATATATTTAAATGTTTTACCCAGTTACCGATAAGGCCAATTCTATACTCTGTTTATTTCAGAACAAAATCCACCAACCAGGTTTCTTTAAGAAACAACAACATTATTAAATAATTATAAAACAAGACGTCATCAATCAAGTCGCAAAGCAGGTTGCAATATGAAAGTTCTCTTCTAAATTAGCCCCTCACTCACTCACTCTCACTCACTCATTCTTTCTCATACACACACACACATGCAGAGGTGAAATTTAAAATAAAATTTTCTCTGCAGAGATCTCTTTACAAAAAGACAAAACAATACTTGGGCCAAATACTTGTTAATTCTTGGAAGGGAAAAAAGGACAAGATATGCAATAATAAAAGCAAAATACTGCAGATGCTGGAAATCTGAAACAAAAACAAGAAATGCTGGAATCACTCAGCAGGTCTGGCAGCATCTGTGGAAAGAGAAGCAGAGTTAACGTTTCGGGTCAGTGACCCTTCTTCGGAACCCAATGCAATGTTCTCCACTGACCCTTTTAGTCTGGCATCTAGATACTCGTAGACAGTTGTCATTGGAATCTTTTTTGGAGCAGTTCTTTTCAAGTGACATTGGGGATTAGTCTGGCAGGCTTTTCAGGAGAAATGCAACATTAATTTCTCCAGTTCACACACTGGATTCTTAGGGTTTCTCAAAGGGGTGGAAAAGAATGAGCTGGTGGCTTCTCTTTTAGCAGGCTTACCTCGCAACCGACTCAAAACAATATCCAGAATGAAACCAAGTCTTGACCACCATAAATCTTGACATGTCACTTCTCCGTAAACAACTCCCTTAGTCACCTGCTGTTTACTTAGCTTAAGATATGTGACATCCAGTAAGGGTTTGTTTTTAAACAAAATCTGAAGTCCTTCCAGTGACTTTTTTCAAAAGGAAACAAAGTTCAACATCTACCAAATCTCTTCAGTCTTTCAAATGAATCCATGTCCACAATTTTTAAACACGAGTCCTCAAAAATATTTTAAAAAATGGAAGCACTTTCATAACACATGCTACAGCACCTCGCGAGTATGTTTAAGACTGAGATCAATAGATTTCTACATATTAAAAACATCAAGGAATAAGGGGATAGTGCAGGAAAATGGTGTTGAAGTAAAAGATCAGCTATGATCTCATTGATGAACATCTCATCGAAGAGCTGAATGGCCTACTCTTGCTCCTATTTCTCACGTTCTTATGGTCTTAACTTCCTCACTAATTTTGAGCAAGAGCGTGGGTCCTCTCTGTCTCTCTGTTCTGATAGTAACAGGCAATAGTCTCTGCCACATTGTGGAACTTCCAGGGGATCTCTGTACTTGAGTAGCAATTAGCTCAATTGTATCCAAAAGAATGAGTGAGATATTTTGAATCATATTCTCGGGAATGTGGTCGTCCAAGAGTTTCTGCCAGATAGTTACTCCACAGGGTTACTGTAGAGGGAAGTGGGTGACCATCTAACGTTGCAGCAGAGGGACAAGTCTCTCGGGTGTAGGAACCCCTGAGTTACTGGAACTCTTCAATAGATACTTGGAGCCTGAAATTCCTAGGTTGGACAAGGGCATAGTTTAGAATTTTTCCCTTTTGCTGGACCTGGAATTTCTGACAGGACAGATTAATGCCACGGTTCTGCTGGAGAAGCACTTGACATATATACCAGAAGTGTCCCCATTCCTAGTGGCAACCATGTGAAAATAACTGGGTGATGACTGGATAACGCCACCTGTTCTAAATTCTAGGCTATTGGCCATTGAGAATACAGCACTGTTTAAAAGATGTAGCTTATTGGGAGCTGTTTATCTTAGCGGAAGAACATAGTTAGAGGGACATTGCTCATTGAGGTTTCTTGTGGTGGCTTTTAGCTATATCTTGGAGCACACTGCAAATATTGCAAACCTTTTTTTTTCACTTATACTCTAGAACCTTTCCCCTGCATATTGTGTTATGGTTTCTTTCGAATGAATTACTAAACTTGAGGGCTGCATGGTGGGCATCTTATTAGGAATTTTACTTTATCTGCTGGAGAAAGTTGGAGCAGTAGGAATAATTAAGAGAAGTGAGATTAATCAGCCAGCATGAAAGGAGAGCTGGTTCATCCTGGAACTGTTCACTCAGTGGGTATGTTTAGATGCAGGTGTACTTTCCGAGACCTGTCTCAGGAAGCTGAGCTTTTGTCACAAAGCTCCTTTCACTTCACTTCAAACAAAAATTCTGGTTATCTTTAATCAATGGGAGAATGAGCCTCACTAAATCAGAGATTCTTCCATCCCTGGGAGTCAACGGAATATCCTTTAGTCCCTCCAAGTTGCTGCCCTGCACACTTTACAATGCATTTGACAGTGACCCCTGCAGCTAGTCCCTTAAGACCTGCAGTCTACCATTCACTACCTCCTCATTGAGTTGATTGACTCAGCTGCATCTGCCATAAAGCAGGTGAAGTTTTTTTTATTCTTTCATGGGATGTGGGCATCGCTGGCAGACCAGCGTTTGTTGCCCATCCCTAATTGCTCTTGACAACTGAATGACTTGCCAGGCCATTTCAGAGGGCTGTAGAGAGTCAACCACATTGCTGTGGGTCTGGAATCGCATGTAAGCTGTGTATTCTCTCACAGCAGAGATGCCTATGTGTTAATAAGCTGTTGCTGTCTCAACATCCTGCTGTCAGAATTGGTCAGGATTCGAGGAATAGATGGTAGTTTGTGAAACCTCAATATGCTAGTAGGCAATACAGAATGTGACACACATACCATGAATGCTGCCAAGTAGCTTTGCTTCTGGGACAAGGAGGATGGTGCCATGCTAAAGGGCAAAGCTTGACTGCTGTAGGGGAAAACCCACATATTTCTCTGATTTAGTTATCTCTCCTGTTCACGGACCGCTGTTTTACCTTTGCTAACATAGTGAGGTCACCAAAGGTCTTACACAGTAAGGAGGGTTTTGGGGTTCTAGATGCCTCACTGCCACAACCATTTCCTTTCACAAGCATGGTTGCATGTAATGCCTGATTTTCTGACCATTTTTCCTCCATTCTCTAATTTATAGCATCCACATCTCTGCACCAGCTGCTAGAAAAAAAAGCTGACCTTTTTCCTTATAATCCTAGAATCTTACAGCACAGAAGGAAGCCTTTCTGTCCATTATGTTTGTCAGTTCTTTGAAAAAAAAAACGCTTTTCCCCATAACTCTGCAAATTATTCCTCTTCAAGTGCATGCCCAATTGCCTTTTGAAAGTTCCTATGGAATCTGATTCCACCACCCTTTCAGGTAGTACGTTCCAGATCTTAACAACCGTCTGTGTGGGGAAAAAAAGTTCTCCTTATTTCCCTTCTAGATGTTTTGCCAATTAGTTATAATCTATAACCTGTGATTATCGACCTCCTTGCCAAAGGATACAGTTTCTCCCTACTTGCTCGATCAAAGTGTCTCAATTTTGAATACGTGTTAGGCCTCCCTTCAACCTTCTCTGTTCTAAGAGCAATCCCAGCTTCTACAATATCACCGCGTAACCAAACTCTCTCATCCCTGGTATTATGTTGGTCAACCAAAACATTGGTCCCAGCCCTGTTCGGGTGCGAACTGTCCGTTCCTCCGTTAATTCCAGCCATTTCAGTCCCTCTTCAAAGAGCCTACTCAATCCTTCAAATGGGGACATTCTGTCCTGTTTTCTGGACTCCTACTGATGTATCTGCCCCCCACCTCCAGCCCCCACCCCACCCCCACCTTACTGCGGGCACACCTACCAGGGAAATATTTCTTTATTGCTGTGGTTAAAAAGCTGTAGATATTCTCCTTTTCACATCTTATCGCTCGGACCAGGTCAGCTGCCAATCCTCTGCCTGGAGATTCAGAGCCACACAAGCCCTTTGGGAACTGCATATCTTTTTAAATCAAACCCCTTTTGTTCCAGGACAATTACTACATGAGAATACAATCTAAGTTTGGTATCTATCCCTTTTCCAATTTTCAAATTAACTCAACCACTACCTCTTTGGAGCTTACTACTGCAAGACTTGACTGTGTACAAATCCAACTCAGAATCATTAAAGGTTAATGTGGATGGGTGGGGGAAAAGAGAAGAATGAGGTATGAGCCTTGAAAATTGGCCATGTTGTCTTTCACTGTGAAATTACTGGTGTTTGACTAATGATGTTTAAGCACCAATATCAGATAACCGTCTTCAATACAAGATCAAGTGTCTGAGCAGGGATGCCTTTTACTCCCGTTGGTGTTCATTAAATTCCAGATTCAAACTGGAACTCCCTATACTGTGACGCAAGTACTTAAGCATCTACTGAATAATTATGCTGCTATAAAGTCCTCATACAGAGTTCGTTGTGAACAGAAATGGCACAGTTTCCATTTTACTGACTTTAGCTGTATCTGAAGTGAACTTCAGTTGTATTCATTGCAAAGCCAAAGATATCTATCAAGCCAGGATTTCTTTTTAATTTTTTACATGCACAAAGGTAACTATTAGCTCAAGTTCGGAGCTCTACGGCAAAATGTATATTTTACTGTATGAAGCTGTACAAGCATGATTTAAACCAAGTATTCAGAGTAGCAGATGAAGTAGACACCTTGAGAGAATGAGAAACTAAGTTGGTGATGGAAAAGCATTCATTTCACTGGTATCGAATAGAATGTGCATCTTTTATACAAACAGCTACTATCACTTGTGTATGTGACGCAGTGATCAAAGATAATATTAAACATAGTGTTTCAATGCATGTAAGCAAATCTCGCTATCTTAGAGGCCCAATCACAGATTCTGAGCTACAGTTCCCTTATTATTCATGCAGTATATTCCCTACACCCCATGTCCTGTACACAAAAAGTAGGACAAATCCAACCAGGCCAATACCGTCTTATCAGTCTTTTCTCGATCATCAGCAAAGTGATGGAAGGTATTGTCGATAGTTCTATCGAGTAGCACTTGCTCAGCAATAACCTGCTCACTGATGTTTGGGTTCCGTCTGGGCTACTCAGCTCCTGACCTCATTACAGCCTTGGTCCAAACATGGACAAACGAGCTGAACTCCAGAGGTGACATCAAGGCAGCATTTCGCTGAGTATGGCATCAAGGAGCCCTAACAAAACTGAGTTCAATGGGAATTGGGGGGAAAGCTCTCCACTGGTTGTAGTCATATCTAACGCAAAGGAAGATGGTTGTGGTTGTTGGAGTTCAATCATCTCAGCTGTGGGACATCACTGCAGGAGTTCCTCAGGGTAGTGTCCTAGGCCCAACCATCTGCAGCTGTTTCATTAATGACCACCTCTCCATCATGAGGTCAGAATTGGGATGTTTGTTGATGATTGCACAATGTTCAGCACCATTCACGCCTCCTTGGATACTGATGCAGTCTGTGTCCAGATGCAGCATGACCTGGACAACATCTGGGCTTGGACTGATAAATGGCAAGTAACATCCATGCCACACAAGTGCCAGGCAATGACCATCTCAAACAAGAGAGAATCTAACTGTCTCCCCTTGATGTTCAATGGCATTACCATCACTGAATTCCCCACTAGAAATATCCTGGGGATTATCATTGACCAGAAACTGAACTGGACCAGCCACATAATTATTGTGGCTACAAGAGCAGGTCAGCGTCTAGGAATTCTGTGGCGAGTAACTCTCCTCCTAGCTCCCCAATGCCTGTCCACCATCTACAAGGCACAAGTCAGGAGTGTGATGGAATACTCTCTACTTACCTGGATGGGTGCAGCTCCAACAGTCAAGAAGCTCCACACCATCCAGGATAAAGCAGCCCACTTGATTGACACCCCAACCGCAACCTTCAACATTCACTCCCTTCACCACCGATGCACAGTGGCAGTAGTATGTACCATCTACAAGATGCACTGCAGCAACTGACCAAGGCTGCTTTGACAGCACCTTCCAAACCCATGACCTCTGCCACCTAGGACAATAGTAGCAGACACATGGGAACACCGCCACCTGCAATTTCCCTTCCAAGTTTCACACCATCCTGATTTGGAACTATACTGCTGTTCCTTTACTGCTGCTGGATCAAAATCCTCAAATTCCCTTCCTAAGAGCACTATTGGTGTACCTAAACCCTGTTCAAGAACGCAGCTCACCACCACCTTCTGAAGACCAATTAGGGATGGGCAATAAATGCTGGCCTAGCCAGTGACGCCCACATCCCATGAACAAATTAAAAAAAAATGGGGGTCAATCCCGATTATCCCATTTTTTTTGGTTAAAATGTTAGTAAATCTAGACTGAATTTTAACATAACTGTTATCAATTATTCTTCATTATCAGCTGAGATGTTATAATTTGTCTCCACAGGACACCTTTGCACCATTCATAGATGAGCCATAACACTGTTGTCTCTCACATTTCAGTTAAAGGGCACAGCTCAACTAAGAAAACCACGTTTTATTAAAATTTTGTTTTGAATTCATATTCGGAAATCCCCTGACATCTGAAACTCTGCTTTTGTCATTAGCAAGCTATTATCTTATGATTAGGAGTCAGGTGATCTACTCTGTAGCTGTTCCCCATGATTAGGCATTAGCTCTCTGCTGCAGGCTCCGGGCTGTCCCTCAGGGTTGGAAATCTAAAGCTCCACTACTGTAATTGTGTTTATTTTTTCAACAATTTTACAGGAACTATGTTCTGTTACAGAAGTTGCAGTGTTACTGTTAATCCTGTAGCAAGGATACTTCTGTTCATTGTTACTTCAAAAGTAGACCCCAACACAAACTTGACTGAATTCTAATTTTTCAGCAAATGTGGTGTCTCTACCCTTGAGTGTAAATTGCAGGAGGCCGTTAAAGAATATCTAACTTAACCCTGTTGTTATAGTAAACTGACAAATAATCCTTGCATTATAATGGTCAGGTAATAACTCAGAAAGGCTCCACTCACGCTTTCAACTTTTAGATACATCATGGATTCTGCTTTCTAAGTGTGTCCCAGACTATAACATTTAAGCACCTCCTAGACTCTGACCCACAAGACATTGCGAGTGCTTCTGGACTTCCAGGCAACCCCAAACTGATCCTGGAACAGCCCGCATTTTTTTGACCTTTCATCTAGCTCTAGACTTTGGCCCTTCAGACTATCAACATACACTTAGCCTACCCCAGGATTCAATTCTGTTCTTCCTGATGAGGTCTAGCTTCAGTTTTCTTGATTGGCTTGGAATCTCCAATCTCAGATTTAGTTTCATCCACCTACACAGCCCACCCCCCACTTTACAATTTTTGTGATTCAGGCTCTCCCTAACATATTCTTGTATAAAAGTCTTGAGGATAGTTTCTGTAAGCAGACTGCATCTCCTATGAAGTGAAACCCATGCCTTTGTTTTCCTTTGCTGCATTGCGATAGCATAATCCAGATCTACCAGTTAACTCTGATCACAGTAAGGTTGCTTACTTTGGAACACTTGGGATACCCAACTCAATTCAAAAAACAAAATTATGGTAATGCTGGACCATTGTAAATAAATTGACAGTAGTTTAGTGATTATACAATCAGTGATTCACAGAGGCAAAGGACAACAATGGGAAAAATATCGAACAACTCAATACAAATGAGAACTACAAGCAAAGGAGCTAGTCGATGATTGTCAGAATAATGCTTTTCATTGCACATTCTTAGAATGAGTTGAATGAATTTTTTTATTCCTTGGTAAACAATATTGAGTCTCAAAAGTGTTTCTTGTAGAATACATGAGTATTCTTGGAGCTGAAAGCAATTACACCAGTATGAAAAACCTAGCAGCCGAATCTGGGATATGTATCATTCTGATATCCTTTTGATATGGACCATGACTTCGTCAAAAGTGGCTTCATAAGTTATGTTTCCTCTTCTGCATTTCAACAAGATTATTTCAGCAAAACACAACTAGAAGTTGTCAATGAGCCAACAGTGCATATTACATTTTAATCATATTATCCCCATCAAAATGAACCCTTAATTTGATAATCAGCTACCCTGCTTAGTTCTTATAGATTGAATAACTCAGTTATAATTAGGGAGAAGTAACTTGCATTCAACATTCTGGCAATTTAAACAATACAAGAACAAAGGCAGAAATACCTATTTTTGTCACAACCAGCCTGGGTAAGACCCTATCCTTGTCCTTCAACTTTGCCTTCCGCAAATTCCAGCTTTCGGCTGTTCCTTTTTGACTTCCAGAACTGGCCCAGTAGTAGTAGTGGTGGGTATGCAAGGATCGAGGCCTTTGTAGCTTCCAGGATCTGTGGGTCTTGCATCAAGGAAATATGAAACTTTAGTATCTCAGGAATCCATGTCAATTATATCAAGCTCCTCCCTGAATCAGAGCCAAACACAGTTATGTTTATTAATTTATGGCTGCATCTCCCATTACTGCCTTTTCCCTGTACTGCTTCAGTGGCCCACTTCCTCCACTCTGAAAGATCAGAGTAAGCAAACATTTCTGTGAAGTCCCAAAGCTATCTGATGATCAATTAATAGGTAAGGCCACTGCTCCTTTGTGGGACTAAACCACATAGAACACAACAACCCAGGTTCAGCTCTTGCCAAATGATTAGTTGACCTTAGCCAGAGCTGGAGTTGGAGCATTACAATTAACGTCAATGCCCTGAACTCTAAGGGACAGAACACACCTCGTGTCCCATTTCTGATCACATTGTTTTCCAAGGAAGAGTTGATGCTGGGTAAGATAAGGTTCAGCTGTTCTAAGCTCCATGACTGAAAAGCTACTCATTGTGTAGGATGACACATGAAGAATGAGAGCAAGGTAACAGAAGACAAGATTTAGGAGCTTCAGGAGAGGAAGAGGTACAGGATAAAAGAGTCAGTGGCCTTTTGTGTTTGTATTTTGCTCACTGCCAAATATCATGTCGAGACAGAAGTACATCTTGAAAGTTCAATGTCATGCGCGATAACTTTCTGTTCATTATTTTCACTTTGTTTTGACCTGAATTTTTGAACAAATGATGTTAAATGGAGTTTGCTGCATAAAGTCTGTGGCAATCTTCAAATAAACTCCTTCATTCTTTCTCTCTCAGGCTGCATTGACAGAAGCTTATCAGAATTGTACATGAATTCCCTTAGGCTCTTGATTATTCAGTTTTATTTTTCTCTGGTGACTTTTTGTGTCCATGAGTTTTAGAGCTTGAAGCAGACAATGTAGCTTGGACTAAATGTCAGAAAAGTAGTCCCTCTGCAGTTGTGAGACATTTTTTCCATTTCTCACTCCAGCCATTCTATTATCTTCCCCCATTTTGTATACTGCATTAGTGCCAGCTTTTTACTGGGGGCCAAAATCCATTTGAAGAAGAATCCTCTTTTTCAATTCATTCATAGGTTGTGAATGTTGTTGACAAAGTCAGAATTTATTGACCATCCCTAACTGCCTTTGAGACAATCGAGTGCCTTGCTAGGCCATTTCCGAGGGCAGTTAAGAGTCGGCCATATTACTGTGGAGTCATATTTCGGTCAGGCTGAGTAAGGGCAGCAGATTTCCTTCCCTAAAGAACATTAGTGAATCGTTTAGATTTATGGAAATCGAGTCGTTACATGGTCATCATTATCAACACTTATTTGTTTATTCCAGATTTGGTTGTTTTTCAGACTGGTGGATGACAGACAGTATGTTCCCCAAGGATCAGTGCTCAGCCCACTGCTTTTTTGATATATATAAATAACTTGGCTATTGGAATACAGAGTAAAATTTCAAAACTTGCTGATGATACCAAACTTGGAGGTGTGGAGGTGTGAGGATAATACTAATCGACTGCAACAGGACAGAGGCTAGTAGAATGGGCAAACGAGTAGCCAATGGAATTTAACGCAGAGAGGTGTGAGGTAATGTCTTTTGTCAGAAGGGATAGAGAGAGGCAATATATACTTGAGGGCACAATTCTAAAGAGTGTGCAGAGACAGAGGAACCTGGGGGTTCATGTGCATAGATCCTTTGAAGGTGGCAGGGCATATTGAGAGAGCATTTAGCAAAGCAGATGGGATCTTGGCTTCATAAATAGAGTTAGAAGCCTAGAAAAGTTACGGCACAGAAAGAGGTCATTCAGCCCATTGTGTCTGTGCCAGCTGAAAAAACTAGCTGCCCAATCTAATCCCACCTTCCAGCACCTGGTCTGTAACCTTGCCGGTTACAGCACTTCAGGTGCAGGTCCAGGTACCTTTTAAAAGAATTGAGGGTTTCTGCCTCCACCATCATTCCTGGCAGTAAATTCCAGACACCCACCACCCCCTGGGTGAAAAAGGTTTTCCTCATGTCCCTCTAATCCTTCTGCCAATCACTTTAAATCTGTGCCCCCCGATAATTGAGCAAGGGGAAACAGGTCCTTCCTGTTTACTGTATTTAGGCCCCTTATAATTTTGTACACCTCAATTAAGTCACCCCTCAGCTTCCTCTGTTCTAAGGAAAACAACCCTAGCCTATCCAATCTTCCCTTATAGCTGCAATTTTCAAGCCCTGGTAAATCTCCTCTGTACTCTCTCCAGAGCAATTATGCCTTTCCTGTAATGTGATGACCAGAATTGTGCGCAGTACTCCAGCTGTGACCAAACCAGCGTTTTATATAGTTCCAGCACTACATCCTTGCTTTTGTATTCTCTCCCTCAGCAAATAAAAGAAAGCATTCCATATGCTTTTCTTCACCACTTTATCTACCTGGCCTGCCACCTTCAGGAACCTGTGGACATGCACTCCAAGGTTTCTCACTTCTTCTACTGTTCTCAATATCCTCCCGTTTATTGTGTATTCCCTCGCTTTGTTTGCCCTCCCCAAATGCATTACCTCACACTTATCTAGATTGAATTCCATTTGCCACTTTTCCGCCCACTCAACCAAACCATTGATATAATTCTGGAGTCTACAGTTATCCTCTTCAATATCAACTACACGGCCAATTTTTTTGTCATCAGCAAATTTCCCAATCATGCCTCCCACACTTAAGTCCAAATCATTAATATATACCACAAACAGCAAGGGACCCAACACTGAGACCTGTGGAACGGCACTGGAAACTGCCTTCCATTCGCAAAAATATCTGTTAACCATTACCCTTTGTTTCCTGTCACTGAGCCAATATTGGATCCAGCTTGCCATATTCTCCTGAATCCCATGAGCTTTTATTTTTCTGACCAATCTGCCATGTGGGACCTTGCCAAATGCCTTACTAAAATCCATGTAGACAACATCCACTGCACAACCCTCATCAATCCTCTGTTAATTCCTCAAAAAATTCAATTAAGTTAGTAAGACATGACCTTCCCTTCATAAATCCATGCTGACTATCCCTGATTAATCTGTGGCTTTCTAAGTGACAGTTTATCCTAACTCTCAGAATTTATTCTAATAATTTGCCCACCACCGAGGTCAGACTGACCGGCCTATAATTATTTGGCCTATCCCTCGCACCATTTTTAAACAATGGTACAACGTTCGCAGACCTCCAATCCTCTGGTACCTCACCTGTATCTTGTGAGGATTTGAAGAAGATCCTCAGAGCATCAGTTATTTCCTCTCTGGCTTCTTTTAACAACCTGGAATACAATCCATCAGGCCCTGGTGATTTATCCACTTTCAAGGATGCCAGACCCTCTCGTACTTCCTCTCTCATTATGCTTATCATATCTAATATTTCACACTCCTCTTTTACTGCAATGTCTGCATCATCCCTCTCCTTTGTGAAGACAGAGACAAAGTACTCATTAAGAACCCTGTCCACATCTTCTGCATCCATGTTCTAAGTTACCATGTACATCTCTGATGTGTCCTACCCTTTCCTTAATTATCCTCTTGCTCTTAATGTACAGTTACGACGAGGTGAGAAAGGTGTCCAGGGGTCCCTTTCAGCCTTCACCTGGTCTTACCGTAATGGGGTTTAATTTTAAACACTGTTTTTAGCTCCACCTTGGTGAATCCTTGTTCAGCACTTTCCAATTTTAAGGCAAAGAAACCAGCACAAACAGGTTTTTTTAGGTTTAAAGAAGAAAAGTTGAAATTTTTAAAACTTGAACTTAAACTCTAATTCGGTTGATGCCTACAGATAAATGACATGCCCACTCTAGCATGCATACGCGATACACACATGCAAGTAGAGACATAAAAGAGCAGAAGAAAAATAAAGTGCAAAAGTTTGAGGCAATATCGGAAGAGGTTTTGTTACAGTTCTTTGAGCTCACTGGATTGTCGGTAAATCTTGATTTTCTTTGGGCCCCAGTATTCTTCTTAAATCTTGTTTGCTGTTGGAGACTTTTCTCTCTTGGGATTCATGTGTCTTCAGTGGATTCAGAGGCTTGTGAGAACGAGATGGGAGCAGACAGGAGAGATTTTCTCAGTTCAAACTCTGTGGCTAGTTCAAAAAACCCCTGGAATAGCCAGTTAGTCATGTGACCAGCTGCTCCAATCAGTCCTGGCCCCTGTAGATTGCATCACCCCAGCAGACCCTGGAATGTGCTTCCCCACCCCCTCATTGTCTGGTGATCAACATCCATTGTGGGTTGAATGTGTCAGGGAATGGTCCTTTGTCTACACAAGCACCGTCTGTTAGTATGCAAATGTTTTTTCTAGCCACGGCTGATCTGTTCAACAAGTCATTTCCTCACTCCAGCAACAGTTCAATATCGATGTTCATATGACAAAACCAATGTGCCTCATTCTTGGCAGGTGGGGGGCCTGCATGACAGTATTGGTAAAAGATCTTTGCGTTTTCCTTGATTTTACCTGCCAATATTTTTTCATGTCCTCTCTTTGTTTTCCTAATTTCCTTTTCTACTTCACCCCTGCACTTTCTATACTCCTCTAGGCTTTCTCAAGTATTAAGTTTTTGTGACTGTCATAAGCTTTCTTTTTCTGCTTTATCTTATCCTGTATGCTTCCATATAGCCAGGGGGCTCTACATTTGGCAGTACGACCCTTTTTTTTTTGTGGGGACATGTCTGCACTGTGCCCGTAGAATTAGTTGTATGCAGTCCACTTTCACCAGATCTCCTTTCAGCTTCGTAATATGTGCCTTCCCCCAATTTAGAGCTTTTACACTTATTCTATCTTTGTCCTTTTCCATAATAATGCTAAATCTAACTGTATTATGGTCACTATCTCCAAAATGGTCACTCGCTGCGACTTCATCCATTTCCCCAGCTTCATTTCCTAAGACTAAATCTAGAATTGTGCCTCCTCTCATTGGACTTGTTGCATGCTGGCTAAAACGTTCTCTTGAATGCAGTTGAAGAATATTGTGCCTTCTGTGCTCTTCACACTGTTTACATCCCAGTTGATATTAGGGTAGTTGAAATCCCCAACTATTATTGCCCTATTGTTTTTGCACTCAGAAATGTGCCGACATATTTTTTCTTCCTCTCGCTATTTGGGGGTCTATAGTACGCTCCTAGTCGTGTGGCTGACCCTTTTTTTATTTTTGAGCTCAACCCATATGGCCTCATTTGATGATTCATTTAGCATATCATCCCTCCTCACAGTTGTTATTGATTCTTTAACCAATAATGCAGCACCCCCTCCTTTTTTATCCCCCCTCTATCCCACCTGAAAATTCTATTTCCAGGGAGGTTGAGCTGCCATTTTCGACCTCCTTTAAGCCAAGTTTCCATTATAGCAATAATATCATGTTGCCATGTGTCTATCTGCACTCTCAGCTCATCGGCTTTATTTACTATACTCCTTGCATTTAAATAAATACCTTTTAACACTGCCAAATTACTATACTGCAGACTTTTTAACCTTTGCTTCTTCTGTCTTTCAGAGTCACTTGCTAATTTTCTGCCTCCCATTCCCTGATCTGAATTTATTTTGTCTGAAACTGCCCTCAGGTTCCCATCCCCAACAGCACTAGCAAACCTTCCTGCAAGGATCTTTGTCCCAGTCCTGTTCAGGTGTAGACCGTCCGGCTTGTACAGGCCCCACTTTTCTCAGAACTGGACCCAATGCCCCAGAAACCTGAAGCCCTCCCTCCTGCATCTTTTCTCCAGCCACACATTCATCTAGTGTGTTCTTCTATTTCTCTATTCACTGGCATGTGGCCTTGGAAATAAACTGGAGACTACTACCTTTGAAATCTTGATTGCTAATCTCTTTCCTAACTCCCTAAACTCAGCCTGAAAGACCTCATCCCTTTTCCTATCTATATCGTTGATACCAATGTGGACCTCGACCTCTGGCTGTGCACCCTCACCCTCCAGAATGCTGTGAAGCCACTTAGTGATATCCATGACCCTTGCACCAGAGAGGCAACATATCATTCTGGAATCATATCTGCAACCACAGAAAGGCTTGTCTGTTCTCCTAACTATAGAATCCCCTACCACTATTGCTCTCCTGTCTTTTCTCCTCCTTCTCTGCACAGCTGAGCCACCCATGGTGCTCTGGTCATGACTCTATTTGCACTCCCCAGAGGAACTCGCTTTCCCAACGGTACTCAGAACTGAATACCAGTTAGAAAATGGGTTGCCTTCTGGGTTCTCCTGCACTACCTGCCTTGTCCTCCTTGTCTGTCTGGCAGCCGCCCAGTCCCTCTCTGCCTGCGCTCTCTTAAGCTGCAGGGTGACCACCTCCTGGAGCATGTTATCAATGTATCTCTCATCCTCACAAATGCACCTCAATGATGTGAATTATTTATTTATTGCACTAAAAATTGGAAGTTAAATGAAGACAATAAAATGGTTATAAATAGTCTTTTGGCAGTACAGAACTTGAGTATTGCTGAAAATAGAGACATGTTGAAGCTTTTCGTCTTGCACTCATCGGGACAGTGCGCAAGAATACCAATGTAAGGGAAAACAACAATTTTATACAGTATGAGAAGCGAGTGCTGATTGGTTGGCAAGTGAACTCTGGTAGAGGTGTTGCCATGGAGAATACACCAGTTAAGTGACTGACAGTTAACGGCCAAGCTTTGTTTGAAATTTAAACCAGACAGCTTGACTGATTGGTCAAGGCATTGCCCTGAGGAATGAATCGGCGAATGGCTGTCACTTATTTTGTTTGGCCATCCTGCCAAAAAGATGTCCTGCCTATCACACAAATGAGTAATGTAATATATGAATTTCAGTGCCAGTGTAATGCTAGGTATATAGGCTGCACGTCCCAAAGACTGGCAGATCGTATCAAACAACATGTCCCTTCTACTGTTTGCAATGGGCAAGTTGCAGGTGGTAACCAACCAGCCTGTGCTTGCAAAACTCAAATCACAGTGTCCAACATTAGATGTGATTCCGCGTTTGGACAACATTTGCTAAATAATCCTCAGTGAGCTAAGAATTACACTGACAATCAATTTAAGATTGTCAGTAGGGCTTGCAGTGTGGTGCGTTTGCGCGTTCTGGAAGCTACATGTATTAATGCACAAGGCCCTGTTCTTTGCAGACAGAATATGTACAAACATTGCACCTGTTTCAGCTAAACAAAATAAGTGACAGCCATTCGCTGGTTCATTCCTCAGGGCAATTCCTTGACCAATCAGAGTCAAGTTGCCTGGTTTAAATTTCAAACAAAGCTTGGTAGCTAACTGTCAGGCACTGTTAACTGGTGCATTCTCTATGGCAATGCTTCTACCAATCAGAGTTCACTTGCCAACCAATCAGCACACTCTTCTCATACAGTATAAAATTGTTGTTTTCCTTTACATTGGTATTCTTGTGGATTGTCCTGAGGAGTGCAAGACGAAAAGCTTTAACAGCATGTCTCTATTTTCAGCAAAATGGTTATAAACAGAACAAACAAATAGGTAACCACCTACTGACTACTGGTATTTTGGCTTCTACTTAGTAGATAGACTTAAATGTTACAGAAAAAACAGAAATCAGCTGAAAAAAAGAAAATAAGAAAGTAAGAAAATGCGCACCAGATACTCACCGACTAGCTCCCTGTGACTCGTGACTCACTCTCCCCTCTTGCACTGTTTGTTGCTCTGAAGTCTCACCCAACCAATCACTTACCTGCTTCCCTGTGATGTCCACTTATCAAAACTAATTTACCTTATCATTATTAATATACCCTACCAATACTAAAATGTTACCAATAGTAGTAATAACCTCAGTAATAACCTTACTGCTTTAAAATAAAACAGAACAGTGGACTCACCAGCTTTTCCCATCTGCTTGTGTGCCATAATTAATTAGAAGGTAGTTACATCAATGTATTTTTTTTTCTAATTTGTAGCTATTTACACACGTACCCTAACAGCAGATTACTAACCCAGCTATTTACAGATACTCCCTAACAGTTACTTACCAACCAATCACCTTGCACCTTTCCTGTGATGTCACTGTTCACTTTTTTTCAACCTCAGGTGAGCTTGGACTCCTGTCTGCTACTCTCCAGAAGGTAAGAAGGTATTGAATACAAAAGCATGGAAATTATACTGAGCCTTTATAAAGCTCAATTTAGACTCCAACTACAGTATTGCATCCATTTCTGGTCACCACGCTTTAGGAAGGATGTGAGGGTCCTTGAGAGGGTGCAGAGGAGATTTACCAGAAAGGTTCCAAGGATGAGGGAATTTAGCAACAAAGTTAGGTTAGAGAAGCTGGAGTTGTTCTTGCTGGAGCAAAAGAGGTTGATGGAGGTGTTCAAGGTAATGACAGGTTTGGATAAGGTAGACAAAAAAAAAGCTGTTCACATTAGCTTATGGTATAAAGGACTAGGAGATACGGATTTAAGGTTTTGAGCAAGAGATGCAGGAGGATGTGAGGGAGAGTTTTTTAATGCAGTGAGTGGTAATGACCTGGAACTTTTTGCCTACAAAGGTGATGGAAATGGAGACGATCAATGATTTCAAAAGGATATTGGATAGGTGCTTGAGGGAATTATACCTGCAGGGCTATGGAGATAGAGCGGGGAATGGGACTTACTGGATTTCTCTACAGAGAGCCAGACTGCACTTGATCAGCCAAATGGCGGTCTTCTGTGCCATAGTAACTCTCCGACTCTATTTAATTAACTGAATTTAAAATCCTCAAATGCTGCGATGGAAGTTGAACTCATGTCTCTGGATCATTAGTCCAGGCCTTTGGATTACTAGTCCAGTAACATTACCACTGTGATACCATTCCTGCATCATTACTGCTGGTGTCCCCCATGAATCTATAATTGGCTCTTCCCTATATCTAATCTACATGCTACCCCTCGGCTACATCATCTGGAAATACATCAGGTTCCACATGCAAACTCTTCGATTTTTATTTTCCCCTCACTGCTGCTAGATTTCTCTACATGTTCCTTGCAATTCCCACTTTACTTTGACTTCCTCACCAACTTTGGACTTCTTCAGTCTCCTGTCCAACTCCAAACTTATTTATTCTCCTTGTGCGGTTCCTGAACAACTTTGTCCAACTTGCTGACTTGACTTCTCCAATTTGCCTTGCTGACCCTGTTTTTCCATTCATAAGGCCCTTCTCTACAGATGCCTAACCTCAGGCATTTGTAAATACAATTTAAGGTTTCCCCATCTCCATGGCATGTTAGCTACTGCCTGGTCTCTCCTTTTTTGCCTTTCCCTTTGCCTAGCTCTGATCTCTCTTCCTCTTCCATTTCCACTTGCATCATCCTTTTTCATCATTGCATTCCTCTTATAAGAGCATAAGAAATGTGAGCAGAAGTAGGCCCTTCGGCTCCTTGAGCCTGCTCTGCCATTTAATAAGATCATGGCTGATCTGATTGTGGCCTCAACTCCACTCTCCTGCCTGCTCCCCCATAACCCTTGACTGTTGTAGTTCAAAAATCTGCCTCACTCAGCCTTGAATATATTCAATGACCCAGCCTCCACTGCTCTCTGGGATAGAGAATTCCAAAGATTAATGACCCTCTGAGAGAAGAAATTCCACCTCATCTCCATCTTAAAAGGGAGATCCCTTATTCTGAAACTGTGCCCCCTAGTTCTATATTGCCCCATGAGGGGAAACATCCTCTCAGCATCTACCCTGTCAAGCCTCTGCCGAAGCTTATGTTTCAATAAGATGACCTCTCATTCTTCTAAACTCCTATGAGTACTGGCTCAACCTTTCCTCATAAGACAGCTTCCTCCAGGGAATCAACTTAGTGAACCTTCTCTGAGCTGCCTCCAAAGCAAGCATATCCTTCTTCAGTAAGGAGACCAAAACTGTAGGTAGGACTCTAGGTGTGGTCTCACCAATGGCCTGTACAGTTGTCGCAAGGCTTCCCTACTTTTTATACTCTATTCCCACTGCAATATATGCCAACATTCCACTTGCCTTCCTAATTATTTGCTGTACTTGCATGCTAACTTTTTGTGGTCCATATACAAGGACACACAAATCCCTCTGTACCACAGCATTCTGTAGTCAACATTTATCAACAAATCCCTCAGTCTCCCATCACTAATGATCCTACTCCTCCGCTGACCTTTTCTCCTGCCACCATCCCAGGCTTGAGTCTCTGAGTTCACAATGCTCCTGTGCTCCACTCTTCGCCATGGTGAGCAATGCTGAGGATACTATCAGCACTAGCTTGCCAGAGAAGCAACCTGAAACACCTCAACTCCTGTTCCTGATGACCGTCCAACCCAGCTTATTCCCCCGGGTGGAGTAATACCTCTGGCCTTCCTCCCAAACCTTACTGGTCAGTTATCAACTATTGGTTTACTCTGTATTACCCTGTGAAAAGTTAGCTCCTTCACAGACCTGGCTTTACAAGTAAAGATTCCTTGCAATTCATTGAAGTTTCCCCATCTGGCTACATGTTTCACACCCCCAAACCCACACTCCACCCCTGCCCATCTTCAGTCATTTTCAGTTATTCAGTAACGCAGTTGAGCACTTTATCCTTTTTTTTTCGCATTCTCCCGCACATTTAAACCCCTTGCCCTCTGCAGCCCTCCAAACTCCCACAGCAACTTGCTGGCTGAGATCTCCTCCTCTCTCTCTTCCCCCGGTTTGTACACTGAATGATTGCTCTTCCTCAGTGATTTCAACTTTCACCTCAATTCCGCTTGCTGCTTCTTTGTGTCCTCCTTTAGCCTCGTTCTTCATGTTAAGTCTTCCACTAACACCATGGGTGCACCAAGCCTTTGCCAACTTTACAGTGCTGACAGCCTTGGAGACCTCGATTATGGATATCTCTGATTCCTCATTTCTCTTACTCTACACATCTCCTTACCTATCTCCAATCCCAAAACAGTCAAACCTTTGGCTGTGGGGAAAAAACATATCCCACAGTTTGCTCACAAATTTATATCATAATTCCCAGCTCCCCGTGTTAAATTCTCCACTTTTTGTGACTTTGCTGCCATGATACGTTACATAATTCCCTCACTTCTGCCTTTGATGCCCTCTCACCTTATTGAGTCATCCACCATCTCCCATCCTTGTCACTTCCCTGACACAAGTCCCACCTTTGTGCTCTTAAATATGAAGGCTGCAGATTTGAGCACACTTGCTGGATGACTGATCAAGTGTGATAATTCACACTTCCCTATCCACAATCAAATCCTCTTACTGGTCTCAGATCATCTTGCAGGGTAAAAACAATCCACAACTCATTTCTTTGTGACAAACGATTTCCTCAAACCTCTGTTCCTTGCTGCTTCCACTCTCTCATACCAACTGTTAGGAACTTTGACTTAAAAAATGAGACTATTTGCATAGCTGTCTTGGCTTTACTCTTTGGAACCCAGCCATCTCCCAGCTGTCTGCTGTCTCCACCTCTCGTCCACCTCTTAAAGGGTTCTCAAAACATAAGTCTTTGAAAGAACCAAAAAAAGGAAGACTTGGATTTATATAGCGCCTTTCACAATTCTAGGACATCCCAAAGCACTGTACACCTCATGATGTACTTTTGAAGTGGATGCACTGTTGTAGGGAAAGGGCCCACCAATTTGTGCACAGCAAGGTCGCACAAAGCAGACCAGATTATCTGTATTTGGTGGCGTTGGTTGAGGGACAGATATCAGCCAGGATATCAGGAGCTCCCCTGCTCTTTGAAAAGTGCCCTGGGATCTTTTACATCCACCTGAGAGAACAGACAGGGCCTTGATTCAGAGTCTCATCCAATTCGACAGTGCAGTATTCTATACTCCACTGACGTGGCATCCTAGATTAAGTCTCTGGAGTGGAACTTGAACCATGACCACCTAACCCAGGTGAGAGTGCGACCACCGAGCGACGACCAAGCTTTGAATTACCTCTCCTATGCCTTCTGCAAAGTCTTGGTACCAGATTCTTTACTCCTCTGTGACATGCCTAGGGATGCTTTTCTACATTAAAGTTCATGTATAATTGCAAGCTGATGTTGCTACAGCTGCAGCTCAATTGACTGCAACTCACCCCAATCAGTGTTGGGTTATGGTTATCCACTATTCCTCAAATAAATACTACATTTACCTGTTCCACTATTGTCTTTTGTTATTGCTTACCAGTGACATTCTGATTAAAATTTATTATCTCTGATTTTGCTTGGAATCTCATATATGACAAACTAAATATAGGTCAAACAAAATGCTGCAATTTGACTGCTTGTGACAGCGGTACTTGGTAAAACCACCTCGGCTGGCAATTTCCCCCCAAATCAGTGATTTAACTCTCCAATGTCACCCTTTGTAACTTGTTATCAAACTAAAATTGAGAGGGGAGGAGAATTTGATGGAGGTGTTCAACATGATAACAGCAACAGAAGACAAAGTGAACATAAATCATTTTCATTGCCAGATAGATTGAAGTTAGGAGGCCATAATTTTTAGATAAGCACCAGATACATAATGTGTAATCAGAATGTATGTGCTTTGTGGTGAATGGTGCGAAATCAATTATCGCATTCAAAAGGTAATTCCTTTTCAAGAAGAAGGTGTGGGGAGAAAATGAGGGGTTGGGATTTGTTTAGGGAGAAAGCAGGAAGATGGAATCTCGTAAAACCAGGGGACAAGAGTGGTCTTATTCAGAAGACAGCTACTTATTGCCATGAGTTTCTTTGTGTTATCTTAGGCAACACAATGAGGTATGTGGATTCCAGTTTCTTGACTATCTCTAGAAGGTTTATTAACAGCAAAACTAGTATATACAGTACAGAGAAAACTATATACAGAACCTTTGTCCAGGATAATGCTGTGCAGACTATGGCTTCTAGTCACATGACTACATCCTGGTACTTAGCCCATTAGCATACTGAGTTCTTAAAGTGATCATACAACATTTATAGGTCTGTGACAAAGTGGGAGGTCCTTTTTATTGATTATTTGACACTGAAAATGCAAGGTGAAAGGCTAAGGTTCATAACCCAGAAGATGGTGTCAATCAGGAAATAGGGCTTAAGAGATGCTAAGATTTTATTCTAAACATCAGGAGATTTTAACAAGAAGTTTTGAAGTCCAAGGAGGATGTTGTAATAAGATTGTAATAAGTATAAATTTCAACAGAGGATGCAAAGTGTGTGGGATAGCATATTTGGTGGTTAGAGTGCACATAAGGAAAGTTGAAAGCAGTGGACGTAGGCAAGGGCTTCAGATATGTGGATCATTGGGATACCTTCTGGGGAAGGTGGGACCTGTACAAGAGGGACAGGTTGCATCTGAACTGGAGGGGCACCAATATCCTGGGCGGGAGGTTTGCTAGAGCTCTTTGGGAGGGCTTAAACTAGTTTGGCAGGGGGATGGGAACCGGAGCTATGGATCAGTGGATGGCGCAGCTGTTGAACAGGCAGATACAGAGTGCAGAGAGTCTGTGAGGAAGGTTAGACAGTTGACAGGGCAAAGTTGCAGCCAGTATGATGGGTTGAAGTGTGTCTATTTTAACGCAAGAAGTGTCAGGAATAAGGGTGATGAACTTAGAGCATGGATCAATACTTGGAGCTATGATGTTGTGGCCATTACGGAGACGTGGATATCACAGGGGCAGGAATGGATGTTGGATGTTCAGGGGTTTAGATGTTTCAAAAGGAATAGGGAGGGAGAGAAAAGAGGTGGGGGAGTGGCATTGCTAATCAGGGATAGTATCACAGCTGCAGAAAGGGAGGTCGTCGAGGAGGGTTCCCTTGTTCAAGAAAGGGAATAGGGATAACCCTGGGAATTATAGACCATTCAGTCTTACGTCGGTAGTGGGCAAATTATTGGAGAGGATTCTGAGAGACAGGATTTATGATTATTTGGAAAAGCATGGTTTGATTAGAGACAGTCAGCATGGCTTTGTGAGGGGCAGGTCATGCCTCACAAGCCTTATTGAATTATTTGAAGATGTAACAAAACACATTGATGAAGGAAGTGCAGTGGATGTGGTGTATATGGATTTTAGCAAGGCGTTTGATAAGGTTCCCCATGGTAGGCTCATTCAGAAAGTAAGGTGTTTGATTCAGGGAAAGTTGGCTGTCTGGATACAAAATTGGCTGGCCCATAGAAGGTGGTAGTAAATGGAAAATATTCAGCATGGAGCTCGGTGACCAGTGGTGTTCCTCAGGGATCTGTTCTGCGACCTCTGCTCTTTGTGATTTTTATAAATGACTTGGATGAGGAAGTGGAAGGCTGGGTTAGCAAGTTTGCCGATGACACGAAGATTGCTGGAGTTGTGGATAGTGTGGAAGGCTGTTGTAGGTTGCAACGGGACATTGACAGGATGCAGAGCTGGGTTGAGAAGTGGCAGATGGAGTTCAACCTGGAAAAGTGTGAAGTGATTCATTTTGGAAGGTCGAATTTGAATGCAGAATACAGGCTTAAAGACAGGATTCTTGGTAGTGTGGAGGAACAGAGGGATCTTGGGGTCCATGTCCATAGATCGCTCAAAGTTGCCACCCAAGTTGATAGGGTTGTTAAGAAGGCGTATGGTGTGTTGGCTTTCATTAACAGGGGGATTGAGTTGAAGAGCCGTGAGGTTATGCTGCAGCTCTATAAGGCCCTGGTTCGACCACACTTGGAATATTGTGTTCAGTTCTGGTCGCCTCATGATAAGAAGGATGTGGAAGCTTTAGAGAGGGTGCAGAGGAGATTTACCAGGATGCTGCCTGGACTGGAGGGCATGCCTTACGAAGTAAGATTGAGGGAGCTAGGGCTTTTCTCATTGGAGCGAAGAAGGATGAGAGGTGACTTGATAGAGGGGTACAAGATGATGAGAGGCATAGATAGAGTGGATAGCCAGAGACTTTTCCCCAGGGCGCAAAGGGCCATCACCAGGGGGCATAATTTTAATGTGATTGGAGGAAGGTTTCGGGGAGATGTCAGAGGTAGGTTCTTTACACAGAGAGTGGTGGGTGCGTGGAATGCGCTGCCAGCGGTGGTAGTAGAAGCAGATACATTAGGGACATTTAAGCAACTCTTGGATAGGTACATGGATGATAGTAGAATGAAGGGTAGGTAGGTAGTTTGACCTTAGAGTAGGTTAAAGGTTCGGCACAACATCGTGGGCCGAAGGGCCTGTACTGTGCTGTACTGTTCTATGTTCTATGTTCTAAATTCGATCAAACGGACAAGAGGTTGCAGGTTATTGGTGTGTTTGGGATTGCCTCTGAGGCCACCAGGAAAATCATAGAAGTACCTCCTCAGATATTTTAAGCTGTGTTTGGTTCTTGGACAGAATTGGTCAAAAAGATTAATGAATTGTTGAGGGGAAAAAGTGCATTTGACATGAAAATAAAACTCAGTGGAGAAAATGGAGCAATGTTTGAATTAAAAATAGAGATGGTGATGCCAAAGAGTGATGGAAAAATGCAAATAAAGGACCTTTCACTTTATGAATTGAAAGATCCTGATGAGACTTGTGGATGTGTTGTATATTTCAAAGTTGCCTGGATGAAGTGCTGAGAGGAGAATTTGTCATGGAGGACCACACTTTAGTAAGAATCCACCTGTTTTTTTGCTCTCTGTGCTCCACCCAGGCAATGGTTAATGAAAATCTACACTTAGATAAACAAAGAAAAAGGATCTGATCATTCCACCGAATGGTGATGCTGTGATCAAGCCATTGCATTGTAAGAAACTTGATGGTTGTGTGCAGTAACGTCATTCTAATGGAAGGAGGTTGATAATTGCAGCGGAATAATCAGATGAACATGAAGAAGGAACAGTGTAATAGAGAGGACAGAGCTTGCAGGAACTCTTGAGTTAATAGAAATGTGATCAATTACAGAACAGTGATTTAAGAAGAAACTAGGCCGCTATTAACATGGTATGAGTGGTAGGAATATGGAGCAACTTGTTGGAAAGTCATTGGCTTTAGGGGTGGGGGTGAGGGGACGGGTGGGCGCGTAAAATCGAATGGGAGGCAGGGGTGCTGTTCCCATCACCTACCCATTCCCACTGCCATTTTACCAGTGTCAGGGAAGGTGGCAAATGTCCTGGCTACCCCAGGTCAGTTCAGGCCCTTAAGTGGCCAATTAATTGCCATTTAAGGGCCGCACCTGCTACCGCTGGTATATTACTCGTGGCAGATGGGCACTTCACCAGCTGAAGAGGCTGCCTGGTAATACCTGGTAGCCTCCTCGTGGGCTGGGGTGCCCGGGCCCTCATGATCAGGCACCCTGTGCCCCTCGGAAGGCCCCCCTCAACAGCAAAAGGTGCCCCTGCTGGAACACCTCCCTCCGCCCTCTTGATCAACCCCCACCCCCCTAACCTCCTCGCCAGGGCCCAGCCTATTGTCCCCGGTGAGGCCCGAAACCCCACTCACCTGTTTTGAGGGCAATGTCCATGTTGCTGCTCTCACTGGGTGCAGTCCCGGCAGTGGCTACCACTCCCGGTGACACTGCTGGGGCTGAGGAGCTGCCAGCCCTCTGACCGGCCGGCAGCTCTAGGAGGCAGGACCTCCTGCTTCAGAGGGGCAGATGTCCTGACTGAGGCCAGTTAAGAGCCTGGGCCACGTAAAATTACTGTGTGGCTTCGAAGCCTGGCTGAGATGGGCTTCCCCGACATTTCAGCCAGTGAGCGGGGCCTCCGCCACAGCATAAAATTCCACCATTTTTCTTATTCATAGTGCTGAAGTGCAGAATTTCAGAGATACAATAACATATATGACAGGATAGTCACTGGAACTATCATGCTGAAAACCATACTGCTGGTCATGGTTTCTGTCATAACTTTCAAATTAATGGAAATTTGAATTTAAAGAATAAGAAGGATCAATTCTCTTAGCATTAAGCGTCAAATAAATTTCCATGGAGAAGTGATGAACTGGAGCGAGAGTGATTAATAATACTGTGTGGGATAATGAGTTCAGAAAGACACAATGAAGATGAGACAAATGCAGTCCGGACGAGAAAGCTAATTGAAGTCTAAAGGGTGGAGGATCTGACAGAGTTGATGGAAGAAACTCGTGTTGGTCATAGTGGTCAAGCAGATTAAGAGCAATGGAGGAACAGACTGTACCAGAGTCGAAAGGACTGGAAAGAAAGAATAAAACTGCAAATGTTGGAAATCTGAAATAAAACAGAAAATGTAGAAATACTCAGAAGGTCTGTCAATGTCTAAAGAGGAAATACAGACTAGTGTTACCGGCATCGACTCATCAGAACCAAAACCTGAGGGATAAGTGAACTATTACGATAAGTAAATATAAGGGGGGGAGGGGGCAGTGGGGGGGAGTGGGTGGTGTGATGCTGCATTGTGAAAGGAGATTATGGGTTATGGGTGGTATAGCCAAACACACTTTATTGAAAATTGGAAGGAAGTGCAAACTGGTGCAGGATTTGTGAAAATCAACTCAGTGAAGCAATGAAAAGATGGTCAGAATTTTACCCTTGGCAGACGGGAGCGGTCCACTGACTGAAAGGTCGGTGGGTAACCCGCCTCCAACTGGCCTGGGGATCTGATCCACATTTTGCGGTCCCCAAGCCTTTAACTGGTCTGAGGCGGGACTTCCACCTCATTGAGGCAGGAATTCCTGCCTAATGGAGCTGCTGGCCAATCAGCAGGCCGGCAGCTCTCTGTCCCAGCAACGCCACCGGGAGCGGTGGCCACTGCTGGGACTGCAGCCCAGCCATCGGAGGGATGATATCGGGGAGCCCTGGAACAAAAGCCTGTTTTTGATTCCTCGCCGGGGGCGATCGTTCAGGCCCTGGTGAGGCAAGGGTGGTCGATTGGGAGGATGAGGCGGCGTGTTGGGGGTAGTTGGGGCAGCGGGGGGCAGCCCTTCATCGTGTACAGGGTGCTTGATCGTGAGTATCCCCCCCAGGCCATTACAAAGCCGCTGCTTTTGTCAGGCAGCTTTTTACAGGTCTGGGAAGCCTGACCGGCCACAGGTAAAATCCCGTGGTGGTAGGCGGAGGCCCTTAAGTGGCCATTAACTGGCCACTTAAGAGTCTTGATTTGCCTGGGATGGGCGGGCTGTTTTTCGCCGTCGCCCTGCGTAAAGTGGAGGTGGAGGCGAGAACAAGTCGGAAAGTGCCCCCCGCGCCTCCCGCCCCATTTTACATCCCCTCACCACCTTCCCGCTCTTTGAGGGGGTGTAAAATTCTGGCCTGTGTCTTTCTGGGTTGTTATCAAGCTTAGAGCAAGAGAATGTAATAAGGTGGGTAGAAATCTTCCGCTACTTTGCCTATTGCTACATTTAAGAGCAGAGACGTCAGAATGTACATGGGATAGATTTTGTAACCTGTATGATGGGAGTGCATATCTGGACTTCAGAGGTTAGTGTGTCTCATATAATTTTCCAACATGATGGACTGGTAATGCTGTGAGTGCAAATCTCTACACCACCAACACTGCCATCATGTTGAAGCTCTGCAACAGGAGTACTAATTACACCATAAGCACATGCACCTCCTTTGGGTTGCAAGTTCAATATGCATCTATCTAACCAGAGAATCAGCTGCAATGGCTTCTCTTCCCACTGTTTTCTTTTTCTTTCATGGATGCCACTAGCAAGGCAAGCATTATTGCCCTTGCAAAAGTGGGGGTTGAACCACCTTCCTTATTTGATGGAGTCCACGGTGTGAGACCACTGGAGAAGCATATGCAGACTGTTTTTTTTTGAACAGATGACTTGCTGAATTTTGTGATGCGCAGTGACTCTTGTTTCAAAGTTTGTCTGATCTAACTAAGTGAAACTAGAAAGTGAAACCAAAAATTCATGTTTCTGGGGAAATTGAAACTGGTGGAAATCAGATAAGACATGGAGTCATTTGACCAGAAACAAGTGGCTGCAGCTATCCAGGCTTAGATTTGAAGACTGCAGAGTTCAAGCAGGCTGCAGGCTGTTTGGCAGAGAAGCTGCAGAGGGGCGGACCTGATTCTGGGAGCTGGCCATTGGCAAATACAAGTTGAGGTAGCCATCTTCAGTGACTTACAGTTACTGGTGGAACCATGCCGTCAAGACTGTCATGATCAGGGCTGAGGACGTTCAAGAGGCGACAAGACCGAAACGTTGAAGGGAAGACTGGAATGCTGACTATCACCAAGAAGACATTACTTCAGTATCTGCGTCTTGGAGGATAGGAAATGGAAATCTACCTGAAGAAGTTTATAGTTTTGAGGAAATTTGTGGCTGTTCGGTACCATGTTTGCTGAGGACTGCCCAGTAAATCCGTGAGATCCATCTTTGTTGCATCTGATAAATGTGTAATCTGTAGACTATATATATATATATATATATATATATATATATATATATATATAAATTGCCATGATTTATCTGTTATTTCATGTTTAATTTATGTTGATTTTGGTTTGATTTTTGGAGTAAAAGTTATAAAAGTGAAATCTTGACCTTTTGTTTTTTATTGGGGCCATTTGGTAAATTCGGTTCTTTTTGTTTGTTGATCTCCACGGGGATCATAACATTAACAATTGAGAGGCTTACTAGGCCACTTCAGAGGATGGGTAAGAATCAACCTCGTGGCCTGGAGTCACATAGGCCAGACCAGATAAGGATAGAACATTTCCTTTCCTAAGAACATTAGTGAACAGTATTTTTTATTATGCTAATCCAGTGATTTCATAGTCACCATTACTGATACTGGCCTTTTATTCCAGATTTATTTAATTGACTGAATTTAAATTCCTTAGGCAGGATTTGAACTCATAATCACTAGATCATTAGTCCAGGCCTCTGGATTGCTAGTCCAGTAACACAACCACTGTGTTATCATTCCCATACCATTACCTTTGGTGTTCCATTAGGATTTATCCCTGGTACCTTCCTAATTTCTTATACGAGCATACGAATTAGGAGCAGGAGTAGACCACTCGGCCCCTCGAGCCTACTCCACCATTCAATAGGGTCATGGCTGATTTGAATGTAACCTCTAATCCACATTCCTGACAACTCCCGATAACCTTTCACCCCCTTGCTCATCAAGAATCTATCTACCTCTGCCTTAAAAATATTCAAAGACTCTGTTTTCACTGCCTTTTAAGGAAGAGAATTCCAAAGACTCACGACCCTCTGAGAAAAGAATTCTCCTCATCTGTCTTAAATGGCCGAGCCATTATTTTTAAACGGTGACCCCACATGTTGCTTCTCGGTGACATCATCCGAAAACACGTCAGGTCTCACGTGTATCTTATTGACACCCAGCTGGAACTCAACATGACCTCGCGACCCCTCAACTGTCTCTAAATTGTCATGAGGGTTTGGAGGCCTCGTGGTGCTGGGCGATTGGGGGCCTGGTGGCAGAGGGGAGGTTGGAGGCCTGGTGGAGAGGGGGGTGGACTTCAAAAGCTGGATTGGGTGGAGAGAAAGGGCAGAGGCCTGGTGGTGGCAGAGGGGAGGCTGAAGGTAGTGGTGAGGGTGGGAACGTCAAAGGTCTAGATAGGGGAGACGGTCGAAGGCTTGATTAGGGATGCGAGGTCAGAGGCCTGAGGCCTGGCAATGGGGATCGAAGGTTGGAGGCTTGGTGGGGACAGTCAATGGGGTGTGTCTGATCACAGACGCCCCTCAGGTAGGCACTTGGATTCGCGAGGTAGCTGTGAAGGCACTTACATCCTGAATCCACCAAGTCCTCGCCTGGAGGAAGTTGCTGGGTTTCCCTGACCCTCAGGCTCGCAGCCTCATTATCATATTTTAGGTTTAAGCCATCTCCTTGCCCACCCACTTTCTGGTCTCAGTTAAAGCCAGAAATGGATGGGTTGGAGGAGGGTTTCAGTTGGGAAACAGATTATTCAGACTTAAACCCACCACTCCACACAAATCCACCCGCGTTTTCAAGTTAACATTTCTCCCATTGTCTTCAGACCGTGCCACAAGCTCCATTCCCTAACTACTGACTCCATCCCTATCCCCAGCAAAAGTCTGAGGCTGAATCAGACAGTGAGCAACCTTGGTGTAATCTTTGACCCTGAGATGAGCTTCCGACTACACATCCGCGTCATCATGAAGTTTACCTATTTTCCACCTCCATAACATTACCCGATTCTGCCCCTGCCTCAACTCATCTGCTGCTGAAAGCCTCAGCTATGCCTTTGTTACCGCTAGACAACTATTCCAACACACTCCTGGCCAGTCCCCCACGTTCTAACCTCTCTAAACTTGGTCATCCAAAGCTCTGGTGCCCGTCCTCACTCCCACCAAGTCCTGTTTCACTTATCACCCCTGTGCTTGCTGACCTTCATCGGCTCCTGGTTAAACAACAGCTCAGTTTTACAATACTCATCCTACCTTACAAATATCTCCACAGCTTCACCCGTCCCTCTCTCTGTAATCTCCTTCAGCCCTACAACCCTCTTAGATATCTATGCTTCTACTATTCTGGCCTCTTATTTTAATCGCTCCACCATTGGTGGCTGTGCCTTCAGCTGCCAAGGCCCTAAACTCTGAAATTCCCTCCCTAAACCTCTCTGCCTCTCTAGCTCTCTTTCCTCCTTTAAGTTGCTTATTAACCTCTTTGACCAAGCTGCCCTAATATCACCATAGGAGATGGGTGTCAAATGTGTTTGATGAAGCTCCTGAAGCTTCTCAGGCCTTTTTACTACATTAAAGGTGCTAGATACATGCAAGTTTATAACTAGGGCTTTGTCTTTCAACTTGACCTGAGTTTGTTCGGTGTTGCCAGAGTTTAAAAAAAAGTTAACAAAAAAATTTACATCCCACCTTGGGCAGAAAAATTTCAAATTGTCACTAATAAAAAAAAAAGAGAGAACTTGTATTTGTATCACATCTGATCACATCTCTCAGGGTGGATCAAAGTATTACATGTACAATGAAATACTTTGGGCAGTCACTGATGTGTATGCAAGTGGTATACAGCTTCCAGAATTAAAATAAAGAGAAAAATACTGTGGCATTTTACAATCACGCAATAACAAATCTTGCTGCATTCAAAAAAACTACAGGCACAAAATGCAAAGTAAAGCTGCTGATTGTGGCTGTAATGACAAGCTTGAAGTAAAGAACACATTGCTTTGGTAAGGTACTCTTGGAAGGCTGTTAAACTGGACAGAAAATCAGACACTCAGTATTTTAAAGTGTACATCACAGAATAAACCAAACAGTTATAATTCTGTCTGTAAGTAACGTTTGCAACCACAATTGAAGCTGTCGTATTTCTGGGCGTGAATTTCTGACTGCGCTTGAACTTGATTTAGTTTCTGTCAGTTTTGTGAATACATTTTAAAAGCACTTTTCGTCATTGCCTGGCAGCTTAACAGTAGTAAAGATAGGCTCCAGGATTGGCCTAGTTAGCTGTGGGGAAAATAGAAAGGAGGATGGAAAAAGGAACGAGACTGTAATTTCACATCCATTGATGGTGATGATTAACCAAGGGGAGGGAATTAAATTTGTACACCCCTCCCTTCTGATTTCTCCACCTTCCTCTCCTTCTGAAAGCATTGGACTGTGCCTGGCCATAGTTCCTCAGGTGCTGGCACCTGTCCACTAGCTCACAAAAGAAGACATACTTCACGTTTGCATCAAGACAATCAATGGCAGCAGTTCTGGTTTATCATCTGCCAATGTTCTCGTTCTCTCAAGCGCGCGCACACATACTTAAGGGTAGGCAACCATTTGAATAATGATTGGGAATGGAATCCTGGTTAATTTTACTCTTAACTAATCCTGGGACACTGAGGCCAAGCACAGAACTCAATTATCGAACTCAATGCAAACCAGACACTGGTTCTGCAACCTTTTGTGATTTTATAGTTTTTCAATTGAGTGACCAAGGTTGGTGGCAAAAGTCCGTTATTCAGAACCGTGCCGTAATTCGAAACATTAAAAATGGAAGGCAAAGTAAATCAGGGACCAGTTATTCAGATGATGTTAAGCACCTGTTTTAAATCCTAAAGATTATCTGTGAAAGGAAAGACTCAATGATAAAATTGTTGTAATATTTGAGGTCTTTGGAAAGAATGAGTTAAGAGTACAAAAATGTGACCAGGAGTGAAAATTACAGCTGATTTCCCTCTCCCCAGTCCAGGGGTATGGAGGCCAATTGCAGCCCCCTACACCACTCAGCTGAGTTTAGTTAACTCAGCACAGCCCTAAAATCAAAGCTGGTGCCTTCCTGGCCTCTACATTTCAGCTATATGTTGTCTTTCTAACTAACCTATCAGAGGAGCCAGCTTCATATTCATCCTTTCAGATACCAGCTAATTAGAATAGTGCAGATCCTTGATCCTTGACTGATGGTCTGAAAATATTAAAATGTTGACAGAGCATGACAGAGTTGGGAGCCCATTGCATTCTGCCAAACCAGCCTGCGGCCTCGGTCCCTGTTTCAAATCGGTGCAGGTTGGCCTGAGGCGAGATTTCAAAAATATTTTTTTTAAAAGGCGTAGGATCCATGGCGAAGGTGCAGGTGAACAACACGGTGGTGCTGGACAAAGCATTGCCATTTCCCTGCCCTTTACAATTCAAGATCAACTTCAAGTGCATCGAAGATTTTTCTGTGGATTTGGAATGGAAAATCATTTAAATGTGTTTAGCCGAAAGTGATGAATATAACCACATCTTGGACTCCGTACTTGGCACTGAGTCCTATAAAGAGACATTAGGTCAGATGACCAAAAGCTTGGTCAAAGAGGTAGGTTTTAAGGCATGTCTTAAAATGGAAAGCGAGGTGGAGAAGATTAGGGAGGGAATTCTACAGCTTAGAGTCGAGGCAACTGAAGGCACAGACACCAATATTGGAGCGTCTAAAATCGGAGATGCTCAACATGGCGGAATTAGATGAGTGCAGATAGCTCGGAGAATTGTGGGGCTAGAGGAGATTACAGAGGTAGGGAGGGGCAAGGCCATGGAGGGGGTTGAATTTTAAAATCATGACATTGCTTGACCAGAACCCAATGTCGGTCAGTGAGCACAGGAGTGATAGGGGAACGGGACTCGGTACACATTAAGACATGGACAGCAGAGTTTTGGATGACCTCAAGTTTATGGAGGGTTGAATGTGCGACACCAGCAAGAAGTGCATTGGAATAGTCAAGCCTAGAGGTAACAAAAGCATGAATGAGGATTTTAGCAGAAGATGAGCAAAGTTGGGCGATTAAGTTACAGAGGTGGAAATAGGCAGTCTTAGTGCTGGCACGAATATGTAGTCAGAAACTCATCTCCAGGTCAAATTTGACACCAAGGTTGTTAACAGACTGGTTTTAGTCTCAGACAGTTGCCAGGGAGAGGAATGGAGTCACAAGCTAGGGAATGGAGTTTGAAAGGGGGACCGAAAACAATGGCTTCAGTCTTCCCAATATTTAATTGGAGGAAATTTCTGCTCATCCAGTACTGAGTGTCAGATAAGCAATCTGATAATTTAGCAACAGTGGAGGAGTCAAGAGAGATAGTGGTGAGGTAAAACTGAGTGTCGCCAGCGTGCACATGAAAACTCTGTGCTTTCAGATGATGTCGCCAAGGGGCAGCATGTAGATGAGAAATAGGAGGGGCCCAGAGATAGATCCTAGCGGGATATCAGAGGTGCGGGAGCAGGAAGAGTTGCCATTGCAAGTGATGCTTTGGCTACGATTAGGTAGATAAGGATGGAAGCAGGCGAATGCAGTCCCATCCAGCTGGACAACAGTGGAGAGGTGTTGGAGGAAGATGGTGTGGTCAACCATATCAAAGGCTGAAGATGGGTTGAGAAGTGGGGGAAGGATAGTTTACTTTTGTCAGAGTCACATTAGCTGTAATTTCTGACTTTGATCAGAGCCATTTTGGTGCTATGGTCGGAGCAGAAACCTGATTAGAGGGATTCAAACCTGGAGTTCTGGGCATTTTGGGCACGGATTTAGGAGGCAGCAATACGTTCATGGACTTTGGCAAGGAAAGGGAGATTGGAGATGAGATGGTGGTTAAACATCCCAAGGTTCCTCACAGGAGTGTTATCAAATAAGATTTGACACAGAGCCCTGTAGGACATATTAGGTCAGCTGCCCAAAAGGGGTGGGTTTTAAGGAGTGTCTTAAAGGAGGAGAGAGAAGCAGAGAGGTTTAGGGAGTTTTGGGCCTGTGCAGCTGAATGGAGCAATTCAAATCTGAGATGCACAAGAAGCCAGATTTGGAGGAGCGCAGAGATCCCTGGGGGAGATGGGGGTGGGGTAGGTTGCAGGTTTGGAGATGACAGAGGTTACAGGGAAGGGGAAGGCCATGGAGGAATTTGAAAATTAGCGGCAGAAGCCAATGTAAGGTCAGTGAGCACGGGAGTGATCGATGAACGGGACTGGGTGCGAGTTAGGATACGGGCAGCAGAGTTTTGCATGAGCTTTCGCACAGGCAGCGAAGGAGTTGAAAGAGGGGATAGGGAGGTAGAGCTGGGTGGTAGCACCATTCAGGTAGAAGCTGAATCTGTGGGGGTGGGAGGGAGGGGGGAGTTCTCTTGCTCGTCCTTCAGCACTTTGGTGGAAGAGCTGTGAAACCCAAAAAATGGCTTAAACACTAACAGGAGACCGGTGCAGAAATTGTCCCCGTGTGTCTGTAGATGATGGCGTCCGTTGGCATCACAAAGACGAGGGAAGGAAGGGGACTAAAAATGGATCCTTGGGGAGTTACAGAGGTGATATTGCTAAGGTTGGAAGATTAGCCATTGCTAATGATGCTTTGTCTATAAAATATGTATAAGAGGCAGCAAGCTGAGGGGAGTCCCTTTCCCCACAAGTTGTAAAATGGAGGAGAGGCTTTGGTACAGGACAGTGTGATTGTCTAGTTCAAGGGCTGCTGAGAAGATGGAGATATTGCACCATGGTCACAGTCATAGAGACAGTCATTTGTGACCTTTGAATAAGTCTGTTTTCGTGCATTAGGAGGCATGGCAACTGAATTGGAGGGGTTCAGATGGAGTATTTTGGGCATTATGGACCTGGGTATAGAAGGGAACTAGATGTTTAAGAGAAATAGGAAGAAAAGGGAGGTTCACAGGATCCTTACAGTGCAGAAGGAGGCCATTCGGCCCATCGTGTCTGCACTGGCTCTCTGAAAGAGCAAGAGGTTGGAAATGCAATGCAATTAGTGAGTTTTTTTTGAGGAGGGGATTTATCTGGATAATAAAAGTGAGGGGGCAATGTCTGAGGAGAGAAAGATATTCACACTCAGACTAAAGTGGGACGAATGCTAAGTGGAGGTTTGAGTTACTGGTCAAGAAGGCTAGGAAGCAAGAGAGGTCCCTTATATTGGTGATGAAGAAATTTTCACCCCACACTTCCTGTTAGAGGTCAGGATGGACTGGTCACAAGGAGGTGATTGGTCACAAAGCAAAGACGGCTGGGCCTTTCTTTGCCTTCCATAATGATCCTTGAGTAGTGATGGTTTTAGAAGATGAGAAGATCCAGTAGAGCTTGATGCAGTCAGGTAATCGGTGTCTATCCCAGTTCTGCACCAGATATATTCATCCGTTGGACTTAAGGGGGAAAATAAAGCTTGACCAAAATGAATGCAGGAATGGAATAAGGAGGTGATGTTGCTGGGGTCAATGAGATGGATGGGTAAACAGCCCATATTTTTATGGGGGTGAATGAAGGGCCAAAGGGGGTTTCAGTGTGGCTGCAAGCAACTAGGAAAAGCATGTTTTCCCAAAGTGGATGCAGAAGGAAGTGGCATTGAAGAAGAATAGGACTTGGTTGGAGGCGTATGCAAGCAAATGATTGGAGATGATCTTGTTAATGATCGAGACCGTGGGTGCAGTGACATTACCACAGGTGGCGAGTTGGAAGCTTTGGAAGGATTGTTTAAGAGGTTTAGAGAGGACAGGCGAAAAGTGAATTCAGAGGAGAGAGTGCAAGGGGAGCTGAGGTGGAAATTGATATCACCAAGGATGAGGAATCCATAGTGTAGAGGTTGAGGTTGAAAGAAGAGAAGATATCTGTGGGAGGAACTCAGGATGGGGCTTGGTGAGATGTTAGAGGATGAGGATTTTAAAGAAGTGTGGGGGTGCAGCAGGGTAAGACGCTTGAAGGAGGAGTAGGTGGAAACATCAAGGTGTGACTTAATAATGGCCGCATTACCGCATTGGTGGTTTTAGGATGGGGCAAGTTTTGGATATTGTAGCCAGGCAAGACGGCTTTGGGGATTGGCAAGGTGTTACATCCATGAGCCAAAGATGTCAGTCTGATCATCTACATGTACGATCATGTGCCTGTCAAGGGCCTTGTTCACAAGTGAGCAGACATTCTGGAGGGAAATATGAGGACTGGCGGTGATGGGTGAGATGAGAATGGAAGATCAGTGAGGATAGCCTCCAGTGGGCTCGCTGGGTGAAAGGTCTAAAAGGTGGAAGGATGAGCACTTGGGCTGCTATTCAAAAGGAGACAGAAACTGGTGCCACAATAGGGCCACCTTAGAATGTCAAACGAAGCCTTGAGTGTAACTGTGGGCTTGTTCTGGGGGGAATTTGCACCTGGGTTGGAGGTAGGTGAGAAGAACCACCCAGGAGTAGTGAATGGAGTTGGGGGAGTTAGAAGAACTAAAGGACAAAGAACAAAGAAAATTACAGTGCAGGAACAGGCCCTTCGGCCCTCCAAGCCTGCGCTGATCCAGATCCTCTATCTAAACATGTCGCCTATTTTCTAAGGGTCTGTATCTCTTTGCTTCCTGCCCATTCATGTATCTGTCTAGATACATATTAAAAGACGCTATCGTGCCCGCGTCTACCACCTACCTCCGCTGGCAACGTGTTCCAGGCACCCACCACCTTTTGCGTAAAGAACTTTCCACGCATATCCCCCCTAAACTTTTCCCCTCTCACTTTGAGCTTGTGACCCCTAGTAATTGAATCCCCCACTCTGGGGAAAAAGCTTCTTGCTATCCACCCTGTCTATACCTCTCATGATTTTGTACACCTCAATCAGGTCCCCCCTCAACCTCCGTCTTTCTAATGAAAATAATCCTAATCTACTCAACCTCTCTTCATAGCTAGCGCCCTCCAAACCAGGCAACATCCTGGTGAACCTCCTCTGCACCCTCTCCAAAGCATCTACATCCTTTTGCTAATGTAGCGACCAGAACTGCACGCAGTATTCCAAATGTGGCCGAACCAAAGTCTTATACAACTGTAATATGACCTGCCAACCCTTGTACTCAATACCCCGTCCGATGAAGGAAAGCATGCCGTATGCCTTCTTGACCACTGTATTGACCTGCGTTGCCACCTTCAGGGAACAATGGACCTGAACACCCAAATCTCTCTGTGCATCAATTTTCCCCAGGACTTTTCCATTTACTGTATAGTTCACTCTTGAATTGGATCTTCCAAAATGCATCACCTCGCATTTGCCCTGATTGAACTCCATCTGCCATTTCTCTGCCCAACTCTCCAATCTATCTATATTCTGCTGTATTCTCTGACAGTCCCCTTCACTATCTGCTACTCCACCAATCTTAGTGTCGTCTGCAAACTTGCTAATCAGACCACCTATACTTTCCTCCAAATCATTTATGTATATCACAAACAACAGTGGTTCCAGCATGGATCCCTGTGGAACACCACTGGTCACACGTCTCCATTTTGAGAAACTCCCTTCCACTGCCAGTCTCTGTCTCCTGTTGCCCAGCCAGTTCTTTATTCATCTAGCTAGTACACCCTGGACCCCATGCGACTTCACTTTCTCCATCAGCCTACCATGGGGAACCTTATCAAACGCCTTACTGAAGTCCATGTATATGACATCTACAGCCCTTCCCTCAATCAACGTTGTCACTTCCTCAAATAATTCTATTAAGTTGGTAAGACATGACCTTCCCTGCACAAAACCATGTTGCCTATCACTGATAAGCCCATTTTCTTCCAAATGGGAATAGATCCTATCCCTCGGTATCTTCTCCAGCAGCTTCCCTACCACTGACGTCAGTCTCACCGGTCTATAATTACCTGGATTATCCCTGCTACCCTTCTTAAACAAGGGGACAACATTAACAATTCTCCAGTCCTCCGGGACCTCACCCGTGTTTAAGGATGCTGCAAAGATATCTGTTAAGGCCCCAGCTATTTCCTCCCTTGCTTCCCTCAGTAACCTGGGATAGTCATTATACCCGAACGGGGAACGATGAAAGATAACCAGGATGGATGAGGGAAATGGGGAGGAGAGAAGGACCTGAGAGAAAGATGAAAGTAATGGGATCGGGTGTGGAGCAGGAAGTATGCAGTCTGCACTGACTGAACAGTCAGCCAGGGCAGCAATGAGGTTCTACAGTTACTTCACTGTGCTCTGGCCTAGAGAGGTGTGAAATATGCCTGCGTTCCCACTCTTTATTGATGTTTGAGTATCCTAGTTGGAAGGTGCCTATGTACGGATGCTAGTCAACAACAGGATTGGACTTGTCTCTGATGCCCCTCCCTCTGTCTCATCCTCAACCCCCAAACCCCATCATTAAAAAAATCTAAGAGAACCATGTTTAAGCTCACACACATGAAGGAATGACACTGGAGGGCTGCAAGTGCCCATGGAGCTCCTGGCTATTAAATTTTATATATTTCTTTTCTTCTTGGATCAAGTGAAATTTATAACTTGAGTTAAATATATTGGGAATATTGAATTTACAGAATGTACATTAAATCTCTCCAGTGCCCTTCCAGCTTATGCTCACACTTTCAGTAGAAAACAATAATAAATGTTTAGCAAATTGATTTAATGATGAAATATGAAACTGCGACTGAGAAGATTCTGTGCATATCTTAATTGACATTTCCTGGAACGTCGACTAATAGCTTCTATAAAAGTGTGCAATATTGATTTTAAGTGCCACAGTGTCAAAAATATCAGACATCAGAATATGTTTTTAACTGTTTTACACAGTGATGTGCTTTCTGTGATGTTTTCTCCAGAGCTTCTCTCTTTTGTCATTTGATGAAGAGCTTGTTGTTTAGTACTGAAAAGCTCGTTTTTTATCTATCTATAGTTGGCCCTGCCAGCAGCCACAGCACGATGAGTAAATGGTACCAATTCACATGGTCACCGTGAAGTATTGCCTGTGTATTTGTGCAATACTTTCTTCTATTGGAGTTGACTCTTGCTGGTGTTCAGTTCCACTTAGATGGCTCACCTTCCAACATACAATGGATGGTAGGACCATAGGAAGTACAGAAGGTCAGAGGGCCCTTGGTGTACTTGTCCATAGATCACTGAAGGCAGCAGCACAGGTCGATAAGGTGGTTAGGAAGGCATATGGGATACTTGTCTTTATTAGCTGAGGCATAGAATATAAGAGCAGGGAGGTTACGCTGGAGCTATATAGATGCTAGTTAGACCACAGTTGGAGTACTGTATGCAGTTCTGGTCGCCACACATGGGAAGGATGTGATTGCACTGGAGAAGGTGCAGAGGAGATTTGCCAGGATGTTGCCTGGGCTGGAACATTTCAGCTGTGAAGAGAGACTGGATAGGCTACAGTTGTTTTCCTTAGAGCAGAGAAGGCTGAGGGGGAACCTGATTGAGGTATACAAAATTCTGAGGGGCATAGATAGGGTAGATAGGAAGAAACTTTTTCCCTTAGCAGAGGTGTCAATATCCAGGGGGCATAGATTTAAGGGTAAGGGGCAGGAGGTTTAGAGGAGATTTGAGGAAAAATCTTTTCACCCAGAGGATGGTTGGAATCTGGAATGCACTGCCTGAAGAGGTGATAGAGGCAGGAACCCTCAGAACATTTAAGAAGTATTTAGATGAGCACTTGAAATGTCATAGCATACAAGGCTATCGGCCAAGTGCTGAAAAATGGGATAATAGATAGGCTTGATGGCCAGCGCGGACACGGTGGGACGAATGGCCTGTTTCTGTACTGTATAACTCTATGACTCTAAATGCCAGCAAACTATTTGGCCATGGGAAGCAGAGTTTTATATCCAAGCCAGATCTTGTCCATACCTGATGTACCTTCCAGCAGGCATCACAGCAACTCTTCTTGCCCATCTGTTTTTCACTCACCAATTATTGTGCCACAACCACTGTCTCCATTAACCCAGCATGTGGGATGGAACCTGAGTACATTTACCAATGGAAGTATGAGGGAGACACACAAATGTTTGATATGATCCTTTATAAACTGTGGAGTAAATGTGGACATCTTGACCAGGTATTGAAACTGGCACCTTCCTGATCTGTGTGTTTGTGCTCGATGCTTCCTTTAGCAACTGAGCCATGACTAGAGCTGTGAGTAGAGAGTCTGATTCTATACCAGGTCCTACTTGTGTGTCATATATATTTATCTCCACAGTTATAGAGGAGCCACTTTTTGATAAGACAAGTTATGTTGGTGACAGAAGAGTTCGCAACACAGATTATTGACAGGGAGAATGGCCTGAATTTTGCAGTTGGAGTTCACTGTCATTACAGCTGTGAAACTGACAACTTCTGGTGTCTGCACGTGCACATTTAAATGCATAAATTCAGCAGTTGCTGTGATTCTCTACTCCTCAACAGTGTACACAATTGAAGTTTCTGTAGATGCAAGTCTTGATGCAAAATGTGAACTTTGACTTTTATGCTTTTAGTCTTGCTGCAAAAACCCTTGAAAAGTTACAGCTTGTTGAATGAAGTGTAACTGGGTTTCGTGGATATACTAAGTTTTCATTACTGATGAACACCTCTTTGGCCCTGAAAATCTAATTTTATATTTGTGGAGTGTCAAATGTCTTCATTATGATAAAAATTCCATAGGTTTTTGATATAATAAAAATATTTTTGTAAAGTTTGATATTTCAGCTTCTACCAAGTATATGACCAAATCTTTATTTCATTCACCTGTAAAATGATTAAAAAGTGAAGGATAATCAGGACTTTTTAATTCCTGGCTTGCTGTCTGTGAGAACTCTTAATTTGGTTGGCTGCTTATCCTGCTTGATGACATCACTGTGACCGGTTGACAGAGATCCCCTATAGTTGGTGCCAGGATCAAATTAATGTCGGGAAAGGGTAAACCTATGCCACAGAGATCAATCGATCTTTGTGGGCAGCTTTCTACGAGGTCAGTGGTGAATGCCGTTGTTTTCCCCACTGACTGCAAAATCCAGGTCATTGTTTTATGGCTACTGAATAAGTCAAATGGTATTGCGATTATGTGGGATTCCCATGGTTTGAGGATTGTGTTCTACGATTCTGTCTGTGAAAACTATAAATTGCCTTGGTATTGCACTGCTGGTGGAGCTGATATTTGCAAGTAGGGAGCAGATTATTATGCTGCTGTTGGAACTGGTGTTGAGGTGGGTTATTGTGCTGCTGAAGATATTTGTGTAACATGCTGGTTAGGTAAAGACACCGACATTAAGTCCTGCTTGCTGCCTTTTACTTTCTTGTCGGTCAACCATCTAAAGAAATAAAGACCTGAGGTGAGAAATTGCCTTGCGTATGCCACTATACCAGTGTTCCCCCTGCTGTTGACTCTTTCCTACGCAGTGTTCTGCTTGGATAAGGCTGCAGGTAGGTTCTATTCTGATATCACACAGCTCAACAGGCTGATGTGATGCCAAGATCCCAAACGTGGTCAACAAATGTTTTGGTAGCGTCTAAGTTATTTGCTTCAGGAAAAACAAGTGCAAAGCTGCAAGATGGGCCCTGCAGTCATGTTAGTGAAAGGGCCAGGCATCCTGATTTCAGGTAAGTTAAACTTTTGGAACTAATTTTATTGCAAAGTGTCTGGAAGTACACTGAAGTGTTGCCGGAGGTGTTTTGGCGAGATCCTGGATTTGTCAGAGTATTGCTGCATCCATCATGGGCAGTGGGGAGAGAGGGGATGGGCTGCAGAGGTGTCGGTGACCTGTCCACACAAAGGTTGCAACAGGTTTTGGGGAGGAGCAGCAGTGGCAGTGCCATTGAGTCTGCAGTATGACAGGGAGATTGAGCAGAGGCTGTGGAGAGAGCAAGCTCTGCATAATACCCTCTGTCAAGTGGGAGCTGAACTCCTCCAGTCTCTTTGACAGTGACATACCAGCCAATGCACCCAGCAGCTCAGTGTGCATGTCCATTCAGTGTTCTCCTGTAGGCTACCCTACTGAGGACCTCATCTGAGTCCTCTGCAGCAGGACCCGTCTGCCAGCTTGCTTTCCGCTGAGCTGGCAAATCATCCTTTCCCCCTGGCCTGGCTGCAGCCCACTTGTGCCCAGATGTCTCACCTGCACATGTCTCATGTGCAGATCCTGACTCTATACTAGCCTCCAAGATACGCACAATGCCAGTACCTCTGCTGCTGGCTGCGAGTGTCAGTTCAAGTGATGGGGCCTCTTCATCGGTGGCGTGCTGTGCTTTCTTTCCTCCTCCTGGAGCTGCTGTGGCTGAGCAGCTGGCAGTTCTGGGGTGTCTGAAAGCAGAAAATCAGAAAAGAGAAGGTTTATGCGAGGGAAGTGGGGTGGGATAGAGTGGGAAGTCCGTGGTTATAGTATCAGCAGCTTGCTCATCATGCAAGATGAGGGTGAGCTGGGAGTTGAGAAGGAGTATAAGGCAGGAACATACCGTCATTCTCAAGCGCTCAGTGACGCTGGATGCTACGGGTCCCCTCGTAACTAGTGACATGAGGTGGAGAACTATCTCCAGAGGGCACAGGAGGTGCAGGTGTCCTTGTCCCCTGACAGTTCTGCTCTGCTCCCACCCTTTGTGTGCCGCAATGCCAGTGATTGTGTAAGCAATGTGTTTGGGTTATATGCCTGCTATAGCTGAATAGCTGGAGCTATGTGGAGGCGGTGAGAGGTGGATGTGAGGCTGGCAGCATTGGTAGGGTGTGTAAGGGTTATCTGGATGTTAGGCATGAGTCCTGAGTGCCAGGGACTGCTGCTGGGTGAGTGATGGGGGTGTAGTGCATTGAGCAGAGTGAGAGGTTGATGTTGTGGTAGGTAGGAGATGTCACGTCAAGATGTCAATGATCTTGACCACCTGCATGAGGTTACTAGACCTTGTGACACTACTGACAGACCCTGGGGCCCAGACTCCAGGCATTGACCTTCCTGGCCATCTGCTCCCATTCTCTTCTGAGGGTGATCCTTGAGGATCTCCTAGAACTCTGTGGACCCCTGGCGTCTCTCCTCCTGCCCACCTGCACCACTAATACCTCCAGTGATGCACCCATTACTATGAATCCCTCTGTCTGCCCTGTTCACTTTACAATAATTTACACTGCAGCAATATTTTCATGTAGTTGGCCTTTAAGATGCAGCCTGCTCTTTAAGAAGAGCAGGCTGGCTGTACTGTGTGACCTGCAAACAACACTGCCAGGGCATCCTGCTGTGCACAGGACCACAGGCAGTGTTCAGCACAGGGAGCCACTCGGGCCAATGCTACAATTATTCAGATGAGCTGAGTGCACAAAGTTTCAGTGTTGCCCAACTCGATCTGAACGAAAGTGGGCACATTGCAAATCATAACTCCTGCACCCAAAAAGCGCACTAACCAATTTCCAGCCTCTGGCTTTGAGTTTCTACCATTATAGTCAGTTAGCTCTGGATGGTTCTGTTCTTCTGATCTGTTTGTTTGTGTCCATTTTCTCTGAGCCAATCAGAAGGTACCTAAGTGGAGATGGTGAAGGATAAAGTGAGGAATAGAAAATTGTCCTGACTTTTGTGCTGCCTTCTGAGGCATTGAGGACTGACCTAGGCACCAGTCCTTTTTGATTCTGTGCCTCCAGCAAAGGTAACTAAATACATCAGAATGCTGGTGATAAAGAAACTGAAAGTGATGGGTCTCCATAAGCTAGAAACATGCACAAAATTTAGTAATAGCTCCAAAAATAAATATAGATTTTAGGACAGTTTGTTCAGGACACATACATGGGAGGAGTTCTTTATACCACAAGTAATTCCCCTTCAGTTATTGCTGTAAATTTTGTTGAAAATAGAATGATAGCTGGTAGAGCTTTGTTCAATATTTTTTGCACCTAGTTGTATAATTTTCCAGTTGTATTTAGATGTTGCTGTGTTGGATGCACACTCAAATACAGTTATCATGTCTGTCACAAAATAAATATGGAAAATAAATATGTTCTTGAACGCTTTGAGAGCTATTTTGATATTCAGCTGAGAAATTGTTTTTGATCATTGCATCCAAAATATATTTCTGTTTATTTTCAAACAACTGTCTTCATCACTTTAGAATTGAACAACTTTAATGTTGGTTACTTCACATTTCGGGTGTGGTGATTTTGGGATTAGTTAGTAGAGATTGGTTAGCTTATGGAAGGATGTAAATACATTGGAAGTAGTTCAGAGAAGGTTTACTAGACTAATACCTGGAATGGGCGGATTGTCTCATGAGGAAAAGTTGGACAGGCTAGGCTTGCATCCGCTGGAGTTTAGGAGAGTAAGAGGTGACTTGACTGAAACATATAAGATCCTGAGGGGTCTTGTCAGGGTGGATCTGGAAAGGATGTTTCCCCTTGTGGGAGAATCTAGAACTAGGGGTCACTTTACAAATAAGGAGTCACCCATTTAAGACAGAGATGAGGAGAAATTTTTTCTCTCACAAATCATAAGTCTTTGGAATTCTCTTCCTCAAAATGCTGTGGAAGCAGAGTCTGTAAATATTTTTAAGGCAGAGGTAGATAGATTCTTGATAAGCAAGGAGGTGAAAGGTTATCAGGGGTAGGCAGGAATGTGGAGAATGTAATAAATGAGATGCATGGAGTCCAGTTTGTTGAAGATCACAAACAGGTTTATTACAGCTAAATTATTATGTACTGTACAGAGAAAACTATTTACGGAACCTTCCTCTAGGTGTTCCAGTTGCAGTGTGACTCTGGCTTCGAGTCACATAATTATGACCTGATACTTAGCTGATTAGCATACTAAGATCTTAAAGGGGCATCACTCTTAAAGGCAATCATACAACATCCCCTTTCTTCCCAAAGATAAGTCTCGAATGCAACAAGTAAATAATTAGATAACATCAAAATTTGTTATGCGGAATATAGATCATAAAATTTACAAGTGTAGAAGCTTAAGAGTTCATATATCGTTTTGGTGGTTTGACAACTCTTCCAGATGTGGTTACGGTATAACCTGGGGATGTGGATTTCACCCTTGGCTGTTTTTGGTTTGCAGGCATGTTGTCAATGTGTTGGTTGTTGTACTGGTGTTCTATCACACCCTCATCGTTGGAGTGTGTTCTTTTGGGTTTGCTGTACACAATTGGAATATTGCACACTTCTCTTTGTTGGCTTCGGTTCCTTCTCAACACCTCTCTGCTAGATGTTGTAATCTCGTAGGACCTGGGCTCACTGCAAATTTTGGATACCTCTGTGGGTAACCATGTTCTCATTGTGGGGTGTATGATCCTGACCTTTATTTCTACGTATAGTTGAGGTAGTTCCGCCCCTGCGTGTTGGTCATGTACCATCGTCATTCTCCCCTGTTTTTCCAGCAGTGTCTCCTGCAGCTCAGAGAATTTGGACAGATAATGGCTTGGCAGAGTCGTCAGCACTTTGTCTGCCAAACATGATCTCTGCTGGTGACGGTAAACCAATATCCATAGGTGTAGCTCTGAGGTGTAATATGGCAACATGAAGATCTTGTTTTGTTGTCTTAGACTTCAGGATAATTGCTTTAACTGTGCGAACCTTTCACTTGGCAAGACCATTAGATCTAGGGTAATGTGGTGAGGACGCCACATGGTTTACACTCCATTTGGCGCACATATCCCTGAAAGGTTTGCCCATATACTGTGGCCCTTTATCCAAAATGATTTGCTCAGGTGCACCGAATAGATTGAATATGGCACTCAATGTGTCTGCGATGACTGCACTTAAGGTGTCTTTTCCCTGTCTGACAGTTGGAAATTTGAAGAAATAATCAGCAATTAAGAACATAAGAACTAGGAGCAGGAGTAGGCAATTCAGCCCCTCGGGCCTGCTCTGCGATCATGGCTGACCTCATTGGCCTCAACTCCATTTTCCTGCCTGTTCTCCATAACCCTTCAACCCATTACTAATTAAAAATCTATCCCCTGCTTAAATTTACTCAATGTCTCGGCATCCATCGCACTCTGGGGTAGTGAATTCCACAGACTCACGACCCTTTGAGAGAAGTAATTTCTCCTCATCTCTTTTAAATATGCTACCCCTTAGCCTAAAACTATGACCTCTTGTTCTCGATTGCCCCACCAGAGGAAACATCCTTTCTACATCTCCTTTGTCGATCCCCTTAATCATCTTATATACCTCAATTAGATTTCTCATTTTTCGAAACTCTAGAGATTAAAGGCCTAAACTGCTCAATCTCTCTTCATAAGACAAACCCTTCATCTCTGAAATCAATCTAGTGAACCTCCTCTGAACTGCCTCCAGTGCAACTACATCCCTCCTCAAGTAAAGGAACCAAAACTGTACGCAATACTCCAGGTGTGGTCTCACTAATGCCTTGTACAGTTGTAGCAACACTTCCCTACTTTTATACTCTATTCCTTTAGCAATAAATGCCAAAATTCCATTTGCCTTCCTTATTACCTGCTGCACCTGCCTACTAGTTTTCTGCGATTCATGCACGAGGACACCCAGATCCCTCTGCACCGAAGCACTTTGAAGTTTCTCTCCATTTAGATAATAATTTGCCTTTCTATTCTTCCGACCATTAAGATAAAGTCACCTCAATTAATGGAAAACAAGTCATTGGCAATTTTGGACCAATGGACTGATGGAACCTCGTGAGGGTGCAGAAGTTATTTGCGTTGTTGTGGCTTGTGGCTCTGGCATGCCTCACACACCCTCACTAACCTGTCAATGTCACTGTTGATCCCTCACCAATAAAGTGTCTTGTGTCAGTCATCTCATTCACTCTATGCCCATATGGTGTTGGTGAAGTTATGACAAGATGTCCTGTTGGCGAACTTTGGGCACAATCACTTGTTTTCCCTTGAAGGTGACGCCTCTCGAGATACTGAGTTCATCTCTATATGGCCAAAAGCATCTGAGGGTTTCTGGCACCTCTTTTACCATGTCAGGCCATCCTTCTATGATGACGCTCCAGAGTGCCTTCAGTTGTGGGTTATTGGCTGTTTCTGATTGTAGTTGGTCACATTTTTGCTGACCAAAATGCAATAAATCAATTTTGAGAACATCTTCCACCTCAATGTCCATGCTGCCTACTTGTAGATACAGTGGAACTTCTTCATTGTTGCTTAGGTTTGGCAATCAGCTCAGCATAGCCATGTCATCCATCTCGTACTTAAGCTTTTCTTGTATGTACATGCTACACCTTCTGGGAGGGTCAATTGATGGAACTGCATCCTTTCTCAAGTGCAGTGTGGCATCGCTTTTGAAATCTCCTATAGCGCCGAACTTATCCGGGTACATTTGTTGTAGGTTGTGGATTGACTCAATGTGGGTACCCTTGGTCTGTTCTGCTGTACTGGTTACCTTGGTGACCTCGTGGATAGTCATGATATTGAAGTACTTACATGCTGGTAGTCCTGCTACTGCTGGTCCGCTTGTGTCTACTAGGTAGAATATTTATGGTTTCCATGCTGACCTGCCGTAGCTGCATTGCATTGTGAGTGTACCACTGCAAGGGATGGGTCCCATTATATGCAGATAACTTTGCAGTTATCTGTTGTATCATTGATTTCCAAAAACTCTGGTACATATCCTTCAGAATTCAGCCTGGTTGGATATTTGCAGTAGCTCGGGTGTGATTCTTAACCCTGAGTGTATGTTTTCTAGCTTTCTTTGGGCATGTGATGTTAATGCTAGCAAAATGTTGCAGTTATTTGCCTTCATCAACATGATGTGTCAGGTTCACAATGTGGAATGCCTGCTCATCTTTTGCCTGAGAATTGCTTCTCTGAGTCTAGTCTCAGGTCTGTTTCACTGTGGACCTCATGTTTCATTTATGTAGGTCTCTGGCACTTTCAAAAGTTTTTAAAAAGTTTGAACTCAGATAGGATATCAATGTAAATGGCTTTCCATTTGATGCTGGGAAATTTCGTATCTATACTTCTGCTGCTGTTTTGCTTTAAAGCTTGCTTTAATTCTTGTTCTACGACTCTGCACTGTTTCCCCTTAAGAAACTCTGTTATTTAGATGAGCTGCCTAGATGAAGAGGGGCAGGTATTTTGCAGTGCTCTGTGTTGATTTTGCTTGTAGTACTTAAGCTAGTCTGTTTACACAGTTGGTCACTGGACAGTTCAATAGCATTTTTTTGGTGTTTATTTATGTTCTTCATGCTCGAGTGGTTTAATGGTATTTTTATCGCTGTAGCTGCATGAATGAAAGTTGTTCTTCAGGCTCGAGTGATTCAATTTTTTTTTAAATGTTGGCTTCGTGAATGAGGTTCTGCAGTGATCGGGGTTTTCCTATGCTTTTTGAAATCAGGCACCTCCTGTCATGGCACCGACCTTGATCAGCCTGGGAGAGGAGTCAGGTCTTTCCCCTTTTATTATGGAGCCTGATTTACTTGCAGCTTGTCATTTTGTGCTCTGTCTGCTGCAGCTGGAGGCAAGTCCTTTCTTCTGTCCACTTTTTGGGCCAGTATTTCTGTTGACTTTTCTCTCCAATGGCTGTAGGAAAGGTCGTTTTCAAAGCTGTTTGACCTGTAGTCTTCAAACTTGGACTTTGTCTTTTCACCACAGCTGCCACCATATAATGAATTCTTTATGTTGTCTGATACAATATAAATGACATGCGTGGAGTCCAGTTCATTGAAGATCACCAGCAGGTTTATTACCAAACTATTACGTATAGTACAGAACAAATTATGTGCAGAACCTTCCTCTAGGAGCTCCAGTTGCAGAGTGACTCTGGCTTTGAGTCACATGACTATGACCTGGTACTTAGCTCATTAGCAAACTAAGATCTTAGAGGGACATTACTTCCAAAGGCAATCATACAACAGAGTCGAGGTTATAATCAGATCAGCCATGATCTTATTGAATGGCGGAGCAAGCTTGAGGGGCCAAGTGGCCTACTCCTGCTCCTAATTTGTGTGTTCATAGAGGAAATTTGCACTCTGTCTTCTCATGTATGTGACTTGTATTTGAATTCAGTCCAGTCTTATGAATTGAATGTCTCCTCCCTCTGGTTTTCAGAGTAATACATGAAATACCTTTGCATAGTCTAAACCATCCATCGCCAAGTGAACTGGACTTTCTAGACTCATAGAATGGTTACAGAAGGAGGCCATTCACATCCGTGCTGGCTCTCTGCAAGAGTAATCCAGCTAGTCTCACTCCCTTGCCCTTTCCCCATAGCCTTGCAGTTTTCTTCCCTTCAAGTACTTATCTAATTCTGTTAATTCTGTTTTAAAACCCATGATTGAATCTTTCTCCCTCTCAATTAGTGCATCCCAGATCCAAACCACTCACTGTGTGAAAAGATATTTCCTCAAGTCGCCTGTGGTTCTTTTGCCAATCACCTTAAATCTGTGCCCTCTAGTTCTCACCCCCTCTGCTAAGGAAATAGTTTCTCTCTATTTACTCTGTTTAGGTCACTCATGATTTTGAACACCTCTATCAAATCTGCTCTCAACCCTCTCCTCTAAGGAGAACAACCCCAACTTCTCCAGTCTATCCATGTAACTGAAGTCCCTCATCCCTGGAACCATTGTTGTAAATGTTTTCTGCATCCTCTCTAAAACCTTTACATCCTTGCTGAAGTGCCGTGCCAAGAATTGGACACAATATTCCAGTGCAGTCCGAACCAGTGTTTCATAAAGGTTCATCATAACTTCCTTGCTTTTGGACTCTAGGTCTCTGTCTGTAAAGCCCAGGATCCCGCATGTCATTTTAACCACTTTCTCAACCTGTCCTGCCACCTTCAATGATTTGTGCACATATACCCCCAGGTCTCTCTGTTCCTGCACCCCCTTTTGAATTACACCCTTTATTTTGTATTTCCTCGTTCTTCCTACCAAAATGTATCTTATCACACTTATCTGCATTAAATTTCATCTTCCATGTGTCCAGTCCCCCAACCTGTCTATGTTTCTTGAAGTCTATCACTATCCTCCTCACAGTTGCTGTGCTCTGCACACCTAAGTCTAGGTCATTAATATATATTCTGAAAAGCACTGGCCCCAGTATTGACCGCTGGGGAACCCCACAGTATGCCTTCCTCCAGTCCAAACAACAACCATTCACCTCTAGTCTCTGTTTCCTGGCACTCAGTCAACTTTGTATCCATGCTGCCACTGTCCTTTTCATTCCATGGGCTTCGGCTTTGCTGGCAGGTTTATTATGTGGCACTTCATCAAACAGCTTTTGGAAGTCCACGTAGACCACATCAACCGCATTACCCTCATTGACCGTCTCTGTTACCTCAACAATCTCAATCAAGTTAGTTAAACATGATTTGCCTTTAACAAATCCATGCTGGCTTTCCTTCATTAATCCACACTTGTCCAAGTGACTGTTAATTTTGTCCTGGATTATTGTTTCTAAAAGCTTTCCCACCACTGAGATTAAACGACTGGCCTATAGTTTCTGGGTTTATCCTCACACCCTTTTTTAAACATTTGCAGCTGTCCAGTCCCCTGGCACCACACTCTTTCCACCGCCACCCCACCCCACCTCCATATGCAAGAAGAATTGGAAGATTATGGCCAATGCCTCAGCAATTTTGAGTCTTAGTTGTTCCCTGAGGCAGGCTTCTTTCTCCTGTCAACAGGGAAGAGAAACACCCTACAGGCCCTTACAGACTTCAGCATCAGCTCTAGGGAGGCAGCAGCGAAGGTGGTGCCTTGCAACATTGAGTCCATTGCTGCAGTTTCTTCAGTGGTCAATCCTTCAACTTTCATCCTAGTAAGGTCCCTTTAAATAGTTGAGCTGAAATCGACTCACATGGGTCGTCATCATGGCCACTCAAGCCAATTCATTGGGAAACCGGAATACAGATGCTCATGCAGTGGCTGTATTAAAAAGCCACCTGGCGAACATGCAGCTGAAACATTTGGGTTCCCCACAAGCTGCCAAGCTCCCCCGCTGCCAGTGCGTTGAACAGTTAAACTCCAGCTCCTAATCTCTACCTGCGCTGGAAGTGTACATGTGGATGTCTGTTAACAAGAGTCAAAGTTGAATAAACTGTCAAAAGCTCTTCTGCCTCAGCTGATCCCTGAAGAATGGCTGCTTGGATGAGATGCCACCCAAGGGGATAGGCTGTCAGCACAATTCAAGCCATACATGAGTAAAAAGTCTACAACTTTGGCAGAGGGCAAGGCAACAAGTGAGGATGGCAAGTCCACGATGAAAAGATGACTGTAACTAATCCCTGCTCCACTCACTGAAGCAGCATGAAAACATAAAAAGTGGAGACCATTTGTCATGGCAGCAGAGGTCCATCTTGCTTCAAACTATAAAGTTTCAGCATTATATGTCTTTTTTTCTGGTTAGTTTTCTTTTATAAATGGCTATTTTTGAGTTGATAATGTTGAGATGGAGCCTGTTAAGCCTTGCTGGTCACAAAAGAGCTGGTCCTGGGGGACTCAATATTGCACAGGGCAGTGGTCTCGGATTTGCTGATCAGACAGGATGCAGAGGCATTATCCTAAGGCTAATGTGATTGTCAGAATATTCATTGAAATGCAAGGCCTTGCTGAGATGTGGACATTCACTTGTCAAAAGACTTCATGCTTAAGATGCTCCATTTTGTCTTTCAACTTTGATTGATTGACAGCTTCAGAGATCCTTTGTTCTGAGCTCCATGTGGCATGTTGTGCGTCCTTTCTTCAGTTCAGTTTCAGTTATGACTAATATGATGCCGAAGAGTGGGAGAGATCTTAAATTGTAATGCTGTTATTTTTGGGGATTGTATACCTGTTGGCTTGACATCTATAGTGAAAATCATACTGCAGTCTTCAACAAATACCTGTTGCATATTAAATCCGATATGCAGGACAGACATTGCATTCGTAATCCTATGACAACACCCTTGAATGGGAATTCCCATTATAAAAATGTTCACAAACCTATTGCACCTGAAGGAGTTTTCAATGTGAAAATCTCACAACTCTGCTCATCATATAACACCTGGTGCAACACAATAGTTGCCATTTCATAGTATGATTGAAAAGAATTACTTTGAGTCTGCATGCAATTGCAAGCTCAAGCCACCTCCTGGCATGTACGAACGTTTAATTTTCTGAGCCCACAATGTGTCGACCATATTGGCAAGGGTAAGTATAGTAAATAATTTTGCCTTTAAAGCTTTCATTTCAGTTTTGCCCCCTGACAGTTTTTTTGGAGCTTTAACACTTCCATTTTGAGCCTCCTTTATCCCACCACTGCCATTAGCTTTCTTGACCAACACAACCGTTTTTTATGCCCCCAGCTAGTTTCTGCTTGTGCAGTTTTCCATCTCTGATTCTAGTGTTACCGCTGATACCTCGCTTGCTCCCTGACTCCTCAGTTATCTGCTCCTAACCTTGACCTTGGCTCCGACAATAACTTGCTTCCCTCCCCAATCCTCCCGTTACATGCCACTGACCGCAACCTTGGTTCCCTGCTGTTTGCTGCCTCCCAAGATGTATCGCTCAGACACTGGGCATGTTATTGCTCTTATCATGTGGTGGCTGTGCGCTGCGCACAGGCTGGCATCAGGATCAGTATACAGCTCTTATTAGATGCCTGGAGCTCCTACCAGTGCCTTCCAATTAGACATTCAGCTTTATGTTGCTCTCACCCTGGTCTCTAATCTGGCTCACCATTGCGAGCTCCCCAACAGGTTCACACAAGTGCAAATTTCTGATTATACCTAATGACACCGCCTCCAGCAACAGATCAAAGATAGAGACTGAAACACTACAACCAGCCATTTAACCGAACAGCAGACTGGGCTGTCTAGTCTCCTCACTCACAGCACTAGACTCAGATTAATTATAACCTGTCATCCACTCCTGGAGAAAATTAATACCAGCTCTGCCTGCAGAATTGGAGAAGTTAGTCTTTTACATTGCTCAATTAAAATTAATTCAGCAGCAATTCACAATCATTTACTTTCTTTTAATGTTGTTTGAATCAATAATTTGTTATCAACATGAAGACAACTCAGCGCCTCAAACAGAATGGTTTGCTTTAGAAACACAAATTCCTCAACATTTCTGTGGAGCTTTGTCTGATTTAGTGTTGAACTAAAACTTACCTCCTGATTATTGCTGGTTTTATTTTAGTTGCGTGTCGCACATACTCAAATCAAAAGAACTCAGTGGGAACCAGAGGACAACCTGCTTAGCTGCTTAGAATATTTATGTGCTACGCAAAGTCATGGAAATAATTGAAGCACAGGTATAATAGCACGCGATGTTAGCACAGCATCTGCTGTTTGCAAAGGGGAGTGAAAATTGTATCAATTTCACTGTTAAAATACAGTGGAAATCGGTACATTTGTGAGCTATCCAAAACTGAAACAAGTTAAAGAAAGAGAGATGCACACAGAAAGGTCACCGTGGCAGTCACAGACACATTCAGTGGGAGGAAAATCAGCAGAGATTGAGATACAGACATCAGAAGGAGAGACACAGAGGATAGAGATACAGACTTCACACAAGACTACTATCAGGTAAGATTGAGAGTGGGGTGGAGGGTGAGGGACTGTAGAGAGACAAACATAGACAGGCCATGATAATAGAATGAGAAGGCAAATGTCACGGGTTGAAAAGATTAACCACAAGCAACACGACACAAGATAAATATTATTTAAGAATTTAATGAGGATAAAGACATTGGAGCTAATTTTCTCTCTTGCTGAGGGAGGAAACGCTTACTACGTGCATTGGTTACTCCTTGACAATTGCCCAAACTATTCATAATGGCATAATTGAAAGCAGTAGCGTTACTGTGAGGAGAACTATAGATGTGAAGCCTAATCCCCATTTTTCCATGCTACAGCACTCAAGAGAGCTGAGCTTGAGCAAGTTAGGTTGCGGCCATTGACAATAAAGTTAACAAGTAACACCAGAGCTCTGTGAAAAGGATGATTGGTGTCTTGTGTCAACAATTTGGCTTCTGAACCTCCATCAACACACAGATATTAAAAAGGGTTCAAAGAAGGCAGGAATACTAGTTTTGTGTTTCAGCATCGTGTGGCGAGTCAATGAGTCCAGTTCCTACAATGGGCGTGCAACCTGAAGCAATTTTTAAACTCATTTAACTGAATGGTCGAGTTGAACTGAAGAATTTCTTCATGCAGAGCTGAAAGAATGAGTGAAAAAGATTGTGTGCCAAAGTGAAGCTACTTGTTACAAACAGGTGAGGAAGGATCTCGGGCTCCTCTTTTGCCCCTTCTCTGGTTTGACTGCAACAGAGTTTATTGTTTTTACCCAGTGATTTAGCTTACCACCTCAGTGAGCACTTGCTCCTGCTCCTCTAATTATAACTGTAAATGAACCAATCAGACAGGTTTTCTTGAGTTTAAACAAGAAAGATGTAAGTTTATTAACCTGATCACTCGAAACCAGTTAATATTACTAAAATATGCAATGCATCCATGCTCACATTCATACGAGAGGCACACACACACGCACAAATAGATACAAAGGGGAAACAGAGTTGGAGATTTTGAGTAGAGTCCTTTTAAAAATAGAATTTAAATACGGAAGTATAGTCCTCGAGTGAAATTGAAGTCTTGAAGTCCTTGCTGGGCCACATGCACAATTCGGGCTTGCTTCCCTGGTTCTGGAAAGCCGAAGAGATTTTATCCGGCCTCCTTGTTGATGACCGTGAGCATCTGTAGATTTGAGGTTTGGCTGCAGCCGAGGCTTCCCTGGGACTTTTCTGGAGAGGGAGAGAGAGAGAGGTGCTTTCTTCCTTAGAGTTCAGTTACTGTCTGATTTCTACAGGCACAATTCACAAACTCTGAGTCACACAGGCAGTCATGTCATGTGACCACCTCTTTGTTTGACACAGAAGTTTCTGGAATCTTTGACGTTCAGATTTGTTCAGACATTCTTGATAGGGGAGGATGTTTGGCTCTTTCAAAGTAAATGGGTGTCGATGGCTTTTGATGACCAACATAGACAAAACCATTCTAGGTAATTGACTCAGAGTGCACCCCAATTGTTCTGGCTAGACTGGGTAATCACCTCTGTCTCTCAGTGGGCCTTTGGCTTCTCATATGCAAATTGTGCATGGCCATCTTTAGCAGTTCTGTTCTGCATTTTTTTAAAAGTTATTTGTAATAACGTCCTGTAAAAGGTCTCAGACAAAGTTCCATATGACAAAATTAATACTTTTCCATTTGGCATGTGGGATTTCTGTCACACCTCCATACCACGCCAAATGAAATGCAACAATGGGGAGCATTTCATTATAAGTTAAAAAGAGAAAACACAGAAAAACACACATGCATTTTTCATTCACTCTCATCCATTCAGAAATCTTGCAAAAGTTGTTGCAGCTTGTCTTTTTTTCTGTAGTAGCAGTGCTGGTTTAAACTGTTCTTTTCCCATGAGCTGGGTCTGAGATGGTTAAGTGTTGCCCAGTGGGTTTAAAGTTTCTTTAGTATCAATTTACAATAACCTGGGAATGGGCATCTCAATACACATCTCATCCAGTTCTGATGAAGGGTCACTGACCTGAAACGTTAACTCTGCTTCTCTCTCCACAGATGCTGCCAGACCTGCTGAGTATTTCCAGCATTTCATGTTTTTATTTCAGATTTCCAGCATCTGCAGTATTTTGCTTTTATCTCAATACACATGTGGTTGTGGGGGAAGCTTGGTGTCTGCAAATTTCAACAATTGTCCAGGGTGAGTTCCTCTTTGTGCACAAGCTTTAACCCCTTAGCTGATGTTGCTGCAGTATGTGATTCTCACCCTTTAGGTTCCAGTACCTTGCTAATTTTGCTCCTTAGGGTAGTATTGGGTGATGAGTTGGTTTTAAGCCCCTGTGAGGTCTCTGAGATTTCCTCTGGGCCTTTGTTCTTGTTGGAGTCTGAAATGAGATTGTTGGATTTAATTAGCTTTATGCTTGAGTTCTGATCACGGGAGTCTGCAGTGGGTGGATCCACTCTGACCTCAGTTTCAGGGTTCTGGTGAGTCATACAAGGGTTACTCACTTTAGGGAATGTTTGTTTCCCTATGCTCTTGACTATGAGGAAGATCTCTTTGTTAATCTCCCCCATGTCCGCTGGGACATTCCTGCTCATAGGTTTCGGTTCAGATTCCACTGCTCTGCCCTGCGGCACTTCTACTTGGTGAGGCATCACCCTCACTGTTGGTTTGTCCTTTTGGGGACTTCCTGTAGGTTTCAGTAAATGCGGTCAGCAGCCCTGATAGCGTGCTCCTCTTGTCTGCATTTACGTAGGAGGATCTGAGGTCTAATTTTCCCAACATTTCAGGATTGGCTGACTGGACAGTAGGGGTTTTCATTTCACTTGGGAATACTCTTGGTCCTATTTTAACCTTTCCTCATGGTCCTTTTCGTCCCCTTCCTTCCTAACTGTCTGCCAGACCTGTGCTTGTCTGTCCCCTTTTGTTCTCAGCAGGGGTGCCTCACAATTCACCAACCCTCTAGCTGATGGGTTCCCCAAAAGCCCGTACAGGAATTAGGGGTGCAGATTTCAATGCAGGTTGGGGCTCCCCCTACAGAACTACACTACATCTTTGTGGAGTGTTGGCCAGTCAAACTGTTGTCTTACGTGGGTTTTGGTTTATCGTACACTGACATGTACAGCCATTGTAAGCTCGTGGGCCATTCTTAATATTTCTCTCCGGTACCTCGGCGGCACCACTAACTGGTGAACCACTGCCCACTCCTTGCTCTCAGGTCTGTGAGGAGAGCTCCACTTCCTCATCAGCACCTCATCCTATACATAGTAGCAAGCAGCGACACCCTCTGCTTCAATTTCAGGTCGAGTAGCCTGTGCTAACTTCCTTTAATACTGGGTCAGCTCGCTGAGTCTCAACTAGGGAAGATTCATTTAATCCAATCCATGGGTCCTCTAACTTCCCAAAGAGAGTTTCAGATAACCAGACAGCATGGTCATCTATCTGCAGGGCCTATTCAGTCTCCTCTGGGGGAGCTGGTTTGGCCATACCCTGATTCACGACACATTCAGGGGAACATCTCCTGCCACTGCCCTGTCTCTCTCACCTCCTTCGGTGTCTCTATCACTACTGGGGAAACAAGGGACAATCCCTACTGTCACCAGTCCCGAAGCTACGTCGCACTCCAAGTTCACCCAATGTAAAGGTACAGGCATACACTGCCCTCCGATACCATTCACTATCATCCTTGCAGTTACTGCACTCTCTGGGGGAAAGGTCATGCCTTTTCCCAGCAAAAGTATTCTGGTGGCTCCTGTATCACTGAGTATGAAGATGGGCTTGCTTGCCCCGCTTGAGGGTTATGGAGTTACTTTTCCTTTGGACACAAAATCCTGATAGTCTTAAGGGATCTTATTAAATTTTCCTGCACCCACAGCAGTATTTTTTTCTAGGTCTTGCTGCTGTTGCAGTTAAAGCCACAGCCTGCTCTGCTGTGCTTTCAATCAGGGTCCCTCCTCCTGCACTGAGCGAGTGTGCCCTGATTAACCCTACCGGCTTTCCCTGTAGTTTCCAGCAGTCTCTGGGGTGACCTGCCTTATTATAATGGAAACACACAAGTCTCCAGATCTCGCTCCTGCTTTCAGCACTATCTTTCTTGGCTTGAGGAGAGCCCCCTGTGTGTCCCACTTTCCTTTCTCCCAGGTCTGTTTGGGCTCCTATCACCTTCCCACCCTTTGTACTTTTCGGGTCTGTGGGGGAGACTAGGAAAGGTTTCCTTTCGGGAACCGACTGGTATATGAGAGCAAACTCATCAGCCAGAATTGCAGCTTGCCTCACTCTATGTACTTTCTGTTCCACCACAGAGGTCTTTATAGAGAGTGGGAAAGAGTTTTTAAATTCCTCGAGTAGAATCACCTCTCTGAGGTTTTCATGTGTGGGCTGTCCTTTAAGAGCCCGCAACCACTGGTCAAAAGCTGGTTGCTTACTCCTCTCAAACTCAAGGTAAGTTTTATTGGCTTGTTTCTGGAGGGTTTGGAATTTCCGGCAGTAGGCTTCCGGTACTAGCTCATTTGCCCGAGGATAGCATTTTTAGTCAATTCATAATTTGATAAACTTACATCTGTCAACAAGGAATAAACCTTATGGGCTTTTCCTGTTAGCTTGCTTTGTAGCAATAGTGTCCAGCTCTCGGCTGGCCATTTTAACTGTCTTGCAAGCTTTTCAAAAGTTACAAAAAATGCTTCCACATTCCCTCATTGAACTTTGGGATCAATTGAGAGTATTTTAAGAGCTCAGCAGACAGCCCTGAGTTAAGTGTAGTCTCCATACTGGCCATAATTTCACCGGGTTACCCTGTGACCCCCTAGATAATTCAAGCAGTTGTAACTCCCTTTCCTCCTCCTCCTTCTGGAGTTCTCTCCCTTTCTCCTGTCTCTCTTTTTTCTTCTCTTCTCTCTGGAATTCCAATACAAGTTTCCTCTGTTCGAATTGTATTTTTGCTACTCTTACCCTATCTGGATCTACTTCTAACCCTGCCTGCAACTCTTCAGGTTTGAGGGAAAAATGGTTGGCCACATGTTTTAGCATTTTGGATTTCATAGCTTTGGCACAGAAAGTAATCCCACACTGCCTAGCCACATTCCTCAACTCCTCCACAGATAGTGCCTTTAACATATCTCAAGTTACTTCACTTTGGCTTGGGGAGGTACTGGCTTCGGATGCAGGCATGTTAGTATTCTAGCAACACAAACCACAGGAAAACCTGTATTAAAGTTTTTTTTTTGATTAGGATCAATTTGATTTCCCACCTCCAATTTCTCATTTGTCTGTGGGTACAATGCCGGACTGGAGCCACCAAATTTCTGTTACGACCAAGTGAGGAAGGGGGTCTCAGGCTCCTCTTTCGCCGCTTCTCTGTTTTGACTGCAACAGGGTTTATTCCTTTAACATAGTAATTTAGCTTACCTCCTCGGTGAGCACTTGCTCACTGTTCCTCAAATATCACTACAAATGAATGAATCAGACAGATTTTCTTGAGTTTAAACAAGAAAGATGTAAGTTTATTAACCTTATCACTCTAAACTGGTTAAAATTACTAAAATGCGTGACGCATCCAAGCTCCCATTCATACAAGACGCACACACACACACACACAAATAAATACAGAGGGGAAAAACAGTGTTGGGAGCTTTGGAGTAGAGCCTTTAATAAAAAATGGATTTTAAATATTGAAGTATAGTCCCAGTGTCCTTAGGTCAAATTGAAGTCTTGAAGTTGTCGCTGGGCCACGTGCATAATTTGGGCTTACCTTTCTGGTTGTGGAAGGCTGAAGAGACTTTATCAGTCCTCCTTGATGGTGACCTTGAGGATCTGTAGATTTGAGGGTTAGCTGAAGCCAAGGCTTTCCTGGGACTTTGCTGGAGAGAGAGGTGCTTGCTTCCTTGGAGTTCAGTTACTGTCTGCTTCCTCGAGGCACAATTCACAAACTCTGAGTCACCAGGCAGTCGTCATGTGACCACCTCTTTGTTTCACACAGAAGTTTCTGGAATGATTTTTTGACATTCAAAGCTGTTCAAACATCCTTGGTGGTGGGTGGGGGGGGGAGGTTGGCTCTTTCAAAGTCAATGGGTGTCGATGGCTTTTGACAACCAATAATTGAATCAGGAGCATCCCTATTGTTCTGGCTAGACTGGGTAATTTACCTCTGTCTCCCAGTTGGCCTTTGGCTTCTCATATGCAAATTGTGCGTTGCCATCTTTAGCTGTTCTGTTCTGCCTTTTTAAAAAAGTTATTTGTAATAATATGCAGTAAAAGATCTCAGGCAAAGTTCCATATGACAAAATTAATATTTTTCCATTTGTCATGTGGGATTTCCTCACAAAACCATTTTGAGAGCTGACTGTGCAGTTCTGAGAAATCGTGGAAAATGTGCCCATGATTTGCCACAACTGAGGCTCTCTGTCAGAAGCACACATTCGGAAAACATACACTTGTGAGATTATGGCTCACACATTTAAAGTCTGGTACCCTTTCAGTGGTGGTACCATACTCCCTGGCCGGGATTTTGACTTGGTGACAGGGGTCTCGACCACTGGCAAAAGTACTGATGAGAGCCTTGCGTCACCTCCTCTGGGGAAGAACTGCCAAATCAAGAGTCTCAATTTTGTTAACCAGCCTTCTATGAGGCATTTTATCAAAAGCTTTCTTAAAATCCATATAAACAACATCCACTGCATTCTCGTCATCACCCTTCTCTATTACTTCATCATAATGTTCAATTAGATTATTCAAGCATGATCCGCCTTATACAAATCTGTGCTGGCTATCATTAGTTAACTCAAACCTCTCCAAGTTTTGAGATCCCTGGGATCAAGGACTCCAGTGGCGGAAGACCTGCCTACTGAGAGATGTCAGATAGGCTGTCAGCTCTTTAACTGAGCAGTGCCACTGCTGAGGCAGTGGCTATTGCCGGTACTGGACTCACCGGATGGCAGTGGTGAGCTGCGCTCTTGAACTGCTACAGTTCATGTGGTGTAGGTATACCCACAGTGCTTTTAGGAAGGGAGTTCCAGGATTTTGACCCAGCGACAGTGAAGGAACAGCGATATAGTTCTAAGTCAGGCTGGTGCGTGGCTTGGAGGGAAGCAGTTAGTAGTAGCAAGCTTTATTAGTGGTTGCAGGGTTTAATAGTTCTGATGCAAAGTCACAGACCTGAAACGTTAACCCTATTTCTCTCTCCACAGATGCTGCCAGACCTATTGATTATTTCCATCACTTTCTGTTTTTATGTCTGTCTTGTGTATTTGTTCCATCCTAATTGGACATTCCTCTTTCTATTAGATGATAAACCTTGGTACTACAAATAAACCCTGCTGCTAAGGACAGTCCAAGCAACTACAGGTCAGTTAGTTTATCATCAGTGGTGGGTAAGGTTTTAGAAACAATAATCAGGGAAAAGAATCAACAGACACTTGGAGAGCGTTGAGTTAATTAAAGATAGCCAGCACAGATTTGTAAAAGGCAGATCATGCTTGACTAATCTACTTGAATATTATGATGAAATAACAGAGAAGGGTGATGACGAGAATGCGGTGGATGTTATTTATATGGATTTTAAGAAAGCTTTTGATAAAATGCCACATAGCAGGCTGGTTAACAAAATTGAGACTCAATAGAAGGTTCGGTGTTCAACTGGATAAACAAGAAATGACTTAAGGACAGAAAACAGCGAGTCATAGTAAATGGTTGCTTTTCAGACTGGAGGATGGTAGACAATGGTGTTCCCCAAGGGTCAGTGCTAGGACCACATTTTTTGGCTATATATAAATGACTTGGATCATGGAATACAGAGTAGAATCTCAAAATTTGCCAATAAGACAAACTTAGAGGTGTGGCGAACAGTGAGAATGATATGAATCGCCTGCAATAGCAGAACGGGCAGAGAGGTGGTAGATGAAATTTAATACTGACAAGCGTGAGGTGATGTATTTTGGCAGAAGGAATAGGGTGAGGCAATAGAGACTTAATGGCACACTTATAAAGCGTGTACAGGAACAGAGGGACCTGGGGATGCGTGTACATCGATCTTTGAAGGTGGCAAGATACATTGAGAGAGTGGTTAGTAAAGCATATGGGGTCTTGGGCTTCATAAATAGAGATATTGAGTACAAAAGCAGGGAAGTTATACCAAACCTTTATAAAGCTCTGGTTAGGCCCCAACTGGAGTACTGCATCCAGTTGTAGTCACCACACTTCAGGAAGGACATGAGAGGGTGCAGAGGAGATCTGGCAGGTTACAGGGATGGGGGACTTTAGTTAGTTGGAAAAGCTGGCTTTGTTCTCCTTGGAACAAAGGAGATTGAGTGGAGAATTAATAGAAGTGTATAAGATTATGACAGGCTTAGGTAATTTAGACAAGGAAAAACTGTTCCCATTAACTCATGGTACAAAGACTAGGGGACACAGATTGAAGGTTTTGGGCAAGAGATGCAGGGGGAATATGAGGAAGAACATTTTTACACAACGGGTGGTAATGACCTGGAACTCGGCGCCCACAAGGGTGGTGGAAGCAGAAACAGTCAATGACTTCAATGGGAAGTTGGATGGCCACTTGAGGGAAACAGACTTGCTGGGCTATGGGGATCGAGTGGGGGAGTGGAACTGATAGGATAGCCGTCCTGGACTTGATGGGCTGAATGGCCTTCTTCTGTTCCATAAATGGCGCTCTGACTGTATACCATTTTGAAAAATGGATGGGAACTGTAGAAGTCAGCCCTGCTATAAAGATATTTTCCTCTTGAGGTCAAGATTGTCAATCTTGCTTGAATAAATGTATCAAAGTAATACTTATCAACTTGCGACTTTATAACATGACCAAAACAGATTATCTGGTCATTATCTCATTGTTGTTTGTGGGAGCTTGCTGTGTGAAACTTACTGACGTCTTTCCTACATTACAACAGTGACTCAATTCAAAAGTGCATCATTGGCTGTAAAGCATTTTGGGACATCCTGAGTTTGTGAAAGGTGCCATGTAAGTGCAAGTTCTTTCCTTCTAGTCCATCAGTTGTGGCTCAGTTGGTAGCACACTTGCCTCTGTGTCAAGACGATGTGGGCTTAAATCCTACTCCAGGTTTTGAGCACAAAAATCAAGACTGACACTCCAGTACAGTACTGAGGAATGCTGCAGTGTTGAAGTGAGCAAATCTGATGTGTTTCCAACATTACAACAGTGACTATACTTCCAAAGAACTTCATTGGCTGTAAAGTGCTTTGAGATATCCTGAGTTTGTGAAAGGTGCTACAGTTGGTTCTCGAAGATGAAATTTCATAATACTAATTAACCACTCAAGTGACTGGACAGTTTTTTTACATAGAGTTGTGTTAAACATCTGTTAGGCAGTGCTGAGGTGTAACTTAGAGCAGTTGTCAATGTTTTGCTTTGTTGTTAACACCTTGCAATCTTGATTTTAATTTGGAGCATGGTGTTTCCAAACACCCTTGATTAAAGAATTTTTTAAAGTAATTTTTGATTTAAAAAATCTCCCATACTCTCATAATTCAGCGAACTTTAAACTTGAGGAAATAGCCTCAATTTTAATATGGATTACCAGAAGTTTTTCAAAAGTATAGCGATACACATTTTATTTAGGCTTCTTGGTGTGTGAAACATTCGTTAATGGATTTCTGTGATGATATTGAGAAGTAAAATCAATGACAAGAGATACATTATACTCATTAGCATCTATAGCAACAATTCTTTTGAGAAGCGACAAACTGCAGTGACTGGAATTTTTGTTCTAATTAGCTGATTGGACCCATTAAATGGAACTGTGGTACCGGGTTAGCTTTTCCCCTTGTCTCATTAAGAGTGGAGAATGGACTTTGTGGAGACTGAAAAATCAAAGCTATCACAGTTGACATGATGAAAATATTGATAATGTTACCAATTGATTAAACATTCCAACAGCATCCAGTTTACTTTGGAAATTCAATGTCTACATCAAAGAATTTAGATGTCTTGAATTTGGCAAAAACTTTGCTATTAAGCAGTATTTACAGCTGTGCATATAGGGGAGGTGGTGGTGTCGTGGTATTGTCACTGGACTAGTAATCCAGACCCCCAGGCTAATGCTCTGGGGACATGGGTTTGAATCCCACCACAGCAGATGGTAAAATTTGAATTCAATTAATAAATCTGGAATTTTAAAAAAAACTATTCTAATGATGGCCATGAAACCATTGTCGATTGTTGTAACCGTCTGGTTCGCTAATGTCCTTTAGGGAAGGAAATCTGCTGTCCTCACCTAGTCTGGCCTACATGTGACTCCAGAACCACAGTAATGTGGTTGACTCTTAAAGTGCCACTCAGTTCAAGGGTAATTAGGGATGGGCAACAATTTCTCAGCAATCCCATGAAAGAATTTTAAAAATATATATAATTTAATTTAAAAAAATATATATATAGTACCTTCCAATTACAGGGAATGCAACAGCAGTCCTATTTATATGTATTAATTTTGATCATCTTCTCCTAACTACACTCACTCATCCACCCCTCCTTCCCTCCCAGAAGACATTGACTATCCCTAGGTTGCAGTTTCACAGTGACCAGCAGCCCTCTGCCAAGATGCCATACATTATGTTGACGCTTTATTGTAATAGTAATTGTACAGTGCTTTGTGGAACATAACTCATCAATTCACACAATGCATTACTTTTGAAATAGGATGACTATTCTTATCCAGTTAGTTGGGCAGTATTTGAACCCACCATCTTCTGGCAAACAGGTGAAAATGCTACCAAATGAGCCAATTACATCCTAATATAAATCAAAGGCCCTGCCCCAACCCAGGAACTCTGTGGTCAACTGAAGTATCCCAATTGCTGTTGTCCCTGGCTTCAGCACAGACTGGGAATTAAGCCTGTGACCTTCTAGTCTGTATTGGCATCACAGAATTGTTGTAATGCAGCAGGTGGCCATTTGGCCCATTGTGTCTGCACTAGCTGGTTCCTGAGAAGTGTAATAAGTGTAACTGATTCATGCTGCTCCCTCATTCTCTTATGACTTATCATGTCTTCCCTCTCTGAGTCATTGTGTATCTAACTCTTTCCTTTTTTGTCCTTATTATCTTTGGCTCAATTTATTCAATCATTTTAAAATAATTAGTTTACTGCTAAGTGAATTACCAGCTTTCCCCCATTAACAAAGGTCAGATCTCACAGAAGTTGAGATAGTGAAGGATAAGCATTACATCGTCTTGCTCTGTTGGGTTGAATATTAGTCATTTGATATATTGGGGTTTGAGCCCCTGGAAACTGACTGCTAGATGCATTCCTGTTGTTAGGACAGAGGGTGAAACCATTTTTTTTCCCTGTAAGTTTTTATTTAGGCTCTCAAATAAGATTGAGTAAGGAAATGCTGAGGCTGCAGTCTCTTCCAATGGGGGAAAGAGTAATCAGAGGATGAGTTATGCCTGTTACCTCCAGCTGGGGACTTTTCTGTGATCTGGAACTATCTGTGCTCTTAGTTGCAGAACTGTCAGGCGAGGCAGATAGATAAAAGTGGACTATCTATATCAGTTACTAAAAATTATTTCACTATGGAATGTTTATATTTGTCCACTGAATTGCTTTTGTGTCTTCCAAAAGCTGTTGCTATTTTCTCAGAGCTGAGTACAGCATAAATCTATGTGCCAGGGTGCGTCACTATCCCTTAAATCAGCTGAACTTTTGAAATATTTTTCTTTAGCTTCTTGCCGTTTCTGTTAAGTTGTTCCTCAGAATTATTTGAAGGAAAGCAATGATGCAAATTACAATGCTTGATTCAGTTAACATTCATTCTGAGTATTTTTTAAACAGGCTATTCTTATGTGTATGCTTGTAGTGAGTGAGAGATACACAACTATTATCGTTTTCGTTTTCCATAAACATTAAAAAGTGACTAATACAAGAGTATCTTCCCTCATAATTTGCATTCATTTAAAAACAATTAGTTTAATCTTAAAGTGAACTGAAAGCCTCTGATTATCATTTGAGTTTTGATGATAATTGGAAAATGTAAACATTCTAATTACCAACAATTGTCAACCACAGACAACAGCTAAACCCAGAATGTCTTTTCTTATCCTGTCGAGATCTTTTTTTGAAAAGACAAATGAGTTGAATTTTGAAGCAAACTGAAAAGCCTTCATCATCAATTAATTTGTTGCTGGTTAATAATTAAAATGTTAGCATTTTGTTACAGCTGTGAAACAGATGGAAGGAAGGGAGGTAGAGACAGAAGAATATATCCAGAAACCAATTACAAGGCACCAAATTCAATGTTTGTTGGGCTTGTATAGAAAATCCTCAAACCAATGCTGCCACATGTGGGGTTCGCCATTTTCTCTCACTGTTGACAGGCACCAGATATCTTCTACTGAGTGGGTCAAACCTCATTTTCCAATCCTAGTTGTGCCAAAGAGAAGATTTATTTCCACATTTCAACAAAGTTCTCCTCCCCATAGTAAAGCCAGATCAAAGGAGCACCCATGGCATTCAACTTGAATAGTCCACTGCAATATTGTCAAACCCCATGATCACTCTCCAGTATCACCAAGTCCTAGGGCTGCACCCATTGTAATCAAAGTGCAGGATTGATCCAAAATGCAGCTAAACCCCAATCCTCTTCCCCAGTCCTGATCCATATCAGGGGGGCTGAATATCTACAATACATGTACTCTTGAAATCCACTGCTCGCCCAGCCAAGGCTGGCAGGGGAAAGGGAAGTTCACCTCATCTGCACCATGTAGGCGGGTGTCTGCACCATGAGCAATGTATCTCACATGCCCTAGGAGGTCACATAATGCAACAGCTCCTCCCCTCCCTCACACCTGTTTGGTGGGCCAGTACGCTGACTTCATCATAGTGCATTGGTGTTATGCTTTGTTGAATGATTTTCTTCAATCCACTGACTGGAGAGCTGAATTTTTTTGAAGAAATTTAAAAGGAACAGTTAAAAAAGATGACTTTGCTAGCAGCTTCAGAAGGCTACCTAGTTTGCAATGCGTATCCTACATGCAAGACCAGTGAGGAGGGAGACAAAATGTCTGCTCATATCCCAGCAAGAACCAAGACCAGGAAGTTTAAGGGAACTGCTTGTTCTTTTTTCCTTTTAGCAAGAGAGAAATACTGCTAACTGCTATGTTTTGAATCACTGAGTGACTGTCATGTGACAAACCCCTCCCCCTCTGTGGTTTTAAGCTTGTGTCTTTCTGCAGCAGAGAGAGGAGAAGCTTTTGGACTGACGTGTGCAGACCCCAAGTGGAGGGTCCCTTTCTCTCTCTCTCTCTGCTTGAACGCTTTCAAATCCTGCCTGTTGACTGACACATTTGCATAGTCCAGCTACAGTCAGAAATCCTGTTGGAGGAAATCATCCACATCGCTGTCTCCAAGAGACCCACCGAACCAGTCCCCTATCTCTTCAAATTAAAAGTATCAGGACCACCGAATTCAGCTAGAAGCCAGCTGAAAAACTAATCTCCACAGACTGTGTACCCCTTTTTGTCTATGGACTCTAATTCAACCAATCTACCTTTCCTCACTCTGTAACCTATTTGTGTGTTTGTAAACCTCTAGTGTGTATGTGAGTGAAATTTGGTGCGTAGTTTATGATTTTCATTAGTTCAGTTTAGGTACAATAAAGTTAACCTATTTCTTGGTCAAACTCGAGACAACCTGTCCGATTGGTTCTTGTTATGATCATAGTAAGTAATCAAATATCTACTGAATTGGCCAGTACATCCACTTTAAGAAAGAATTAAACCTGTTGTGGTCAAACAAGGAGAGGGAAAAGAGAGAAGCCCTTCGATCTCTCCTCACTCGATCATAACAATTGGTCACTACTAATGCACCACTAGGCTAGGGATGCTCAAGCTCTCAGCCTGGGGGGCCCTGGCCCAGGCCATGTCCCCTCATATACAGCTCAACTTATTTGAGGTGGGCAGAGGTTTTGTGCCTTAACAAGGGCCAGCAGAAACACTTGGGGAAGGCTGAGTCCTGGCTTATCTAGGTTCTAGCCTAGTTTGTGTTCTTTCTATTGGACTCCACAGCAGGAGTGTGCCAAAAGAGCCTTGGACACTTTGCCCCCAGGTATCTAACTCCAAATGTTGCATCTGGCGTTTCATCTTGCTTGATATTTTCGGCTTCAAAAATGGGAAGGAATCAAAAGATCCATATCAAGTAAAAGAATGTATATCACTTAAAGGGCAGACATTCATAGAGTGACAGACGATAGTTGCGTAATTCAATCTCCACAGCACCAGGAGAATTCCTGGTGTTCATTTTGCATTTGGGCACTGTAAAGCAGCAGCCCTGAAATTATTCCTGCATGGCTTAAACAGAGCTATTGTTACACAACAGTGTGTCCTCTGACTGAACAATGCCATGGTGATTACAGCTTGTAACGATAGAAGAATAGGCAGAGAGTTCTTCAAAAATCAGTTTTATAAAAAAAATCTTGAGGCAGAAGGTAAATCTAATATAACATGAGAGAAAAGTTCCTTCAAGTGAGTAATCCAACATTATATTCTTGGAGGAAAGTACTTTTTATTTTTTTAAGCACATGCACACAAGTAACAGAATCTGATATGCCAACTTCTTATCTTTGATAAATTATAATTTTCTGGAATAGTCAGGAACTGAACCTCAACAGACAGCAAGGTATTTATACAACAACAGTTACTGTGTTGAGATTCCATTTTAAAATAGTTGTCGTGAAAATAAAAAGCAATAGGAATATATGTCCTTAGGTACAGCAACCCAAAAATCAAGTGAGGTTGGGAAACATATTCAACCTACCTTCCAGGGTAATGAACACTGCAAAAATGCTTAACTTCAAGCTTCCAATCTACAAGTATTGTAAATAAAATAAATTATTACCTTTACCCTGCCAAAGTATATAATACTACAATATCAATATGCATAATGTTGCAAAAGCAAAATGCTGGAAATCAAATAAAAAACAGAAAATGTTGGAAATACTCAGCAGATCAGGCAGCATCTGTGGCAAGAGAAACCGAGTTAGCATTTCAGATCTGTGACCTTTCATTTGACTGCATAATTTTACTCATGGACCAAAACCACGAATGTAAAATATAAAGCTAGATCTGTACATAAACCCAATGTAAGACTTTCCAATGAGGAGGAAAAAAATCAGTCAGGTGAATTGATCAGAGATTATTCTTGAAAGGCAATCAAGGCTAGCATTGATTTTGTCCTCGTGTTATATTTACCAATCTGATAAGCCTTTCTGATGATACATTCCATATCACACCTGACTGAGATATGCATACTTTCATTTTCTTCACCCAACTTTTCCTTGTCCTGTATGCAAGGCCCTGACTCCTTGCTTCGCAGGCACTCGCCATCCTCCTGCATCTCACCAAAAGGTCATTCTTCATGTGTGATTTTCAACACTATGTTGACTGACGATTTTTCTCTCGAGGGCATCATCGGCTGCCCTAATCCTATGCTGATCTATTATCTGTTGAGGTGCCCTTTCCAACAGGGTGACTGGATATCTATCAGGCAAAGGGCTGTCTGGCTGATTATTGTCTTTTCTCTAGCCTAGACATACAGAGGCCATTTGTAGAGCTCCCATCATTGTCCTGGTTTATATGCCCTAACCCAGCACAGAGGTTGAATCTGCAACCCTTCTAATCTGAAGGCTGGCTATCATTTATACCATTTACCCACTGAGCCTTCAAAATAGCCAGACCAGGATACAGAATCAAACGGGATTTACAGTAATAACTAACACACATGTCTAGAATTCCTAGGGATCTCCAGGGAAGAAATAGGGACAGGAATTTGGGATGGAACCTGTTTCCTCCCCTTTCTGTCTAGTATCATAAATTCATTTGTTTTTGTCACATTGTGGTAGGACTGGCAGGATTCCAGATTTCCCAGAAATCCTGCTCATTGTACCTCCTCTACAACCACTGCTAAGTACCCCTGCAGGAAGCAGAGATTTCTTGCCATATAGTGCCAAATGCAAGCCTCACAATCCTATATTAAATAGCAATCGATCTAAGAGATCAGTTGCCATTTGGATACGGTCTGAGCAGCGGGTGAGCAGTGTTTGCAGCTCCCACCGTGCCTGATTTCTTTCCTGCTGAGATCCCCAAAGTTTCCAGGAATGAGTGTTGAACAATTATTACTGTGGAATCCAGCACAGACACAGGTTACAGAACTCTATTATTTAAGTGACCCCCATCTCTGGGATGAAGGGAATTGAATGGACAGAAGTTCCATCCTGCTGCAGCACAGTACTAAAAACAGCAATTTTTGGCTGTGAGGGTTTCACCTTCTCTGGCAGCACACTGCCAAACCTGTGTCTGTATAATAGGTTAATGACTGTTAGAATTTTGCACGTGTATCAAACAGTGCAGTAGCATAACCACATGACTGTTGTAGCATGTGCACTGTGTATATTCCCTGCATCTCACACACAATTAAAAACAAATCAGGAACTATTAGTGAAAAAAGCTAATTATCAAAATCCAATGTTTGAGATGTCAGTGAGGGTAATCCTGACTTTGGTTATGGTCCATTTTACGCTATTGCACAATAGGTAGCCTTTTTACATCTCTCCCAATTTTTATCTCCATCAAAATGAAAGGATAGCAGAGTCATGGCATAGGCATCAATGTAAGGATCGCAAAGTGGGCAGTGTAAGTGGGTTTATGAGACTGTTTCTGGAGAGACAGTGGGTTGGGTGATATGATGAGAAGCCAGCTTGCTGAGAATGATGTTTGTCAGAAAGGAACAAATGGGTTAGTTGTGCCAAATGGCCTTTTGTGAGTTGTTAAAAAAGTTGTAATGGTTGATATATATATTTCATAAAATATTAGATAGCTTGAAGTTAAATATAAAGTTGAAAGTTAATTGTAAATGACAGCAGACTCTATTCTGAACTGCTGAAGGGCGGAATTCATAGTTTATGAAGGAATTTGAATTTCTCGATACAGTTGCAGCTGAGTGACTCCCTCCCAGCCATGTATTACTCTATTCTGTGCAGTATCCGTTTTGCTGTAAATGTTGGGTGGAGGGATGGTTGTTGGAGAGGAATCCCACTGGTATGTGAGGCATTTAAGATATATTTATCAAAAAAGTGCCCAAGGCTTTTGCTGAATGTCAGACAACTGTGAAATTCACTTGCATGCGGAATTCACTAGCTTGGAACTTGGATAATGCATAATGTTTATTTCTGTACTGTTTGTTTTATATATCTATTTTCTGGAGGCCTAAAATATTGGCATCGCTCACACCAGAATTGCTAATAGGCAGGTTTTCAACATGTTAAAATGGAAGTGCACTGTTTACATCTAATTTTCTGAGATCGGCTCATTGTTAGAGTGGCAGCTTCAGATGGGTCGAGGGAGTGTTGGCAGCAAAAGACATTTTGTAGGTTGACTTTGAGGGGCGAGAAACAATTAAATGGGACTGTCACAACAATTCCAAAAGCATTTGGAGATCCTCACAGGGAATCTCAATCCATTTGCCATTTCTGCCAAGACTGTAGGAGCAGCACACTAAGAAAAGAACAAGTCAAAATTGCAATGAGAAGCTTCTCTATGTTGTCTGATGCAACATAAATGAGATGCGTGGAGTCCAGGTTGATTGAAGATCTCAAACATGTTTATTAAGCAGCTAACAACTGTATACAGTACAGAGCTATCTATTTGCAGGTCTTGCCTCTTGGTGTTACAGTAGAGAGAGAGAATAGCTCGCAATCACAGGACTACGTTATAAGATCTTAAAGGTACATTACTCTTAAAGGCAATCACACAACATGCCCCTTCTTTCTAAAGTCTCGTATGCTAAAAGTAAAAATACATAAACTCAGATAACATCAAAATTATTTACACATGTATAGAGATTATGAACTTTACAAAAATAGAGACTCAAAAGTCCATAGGTCGTCTTGGTGGTTTGACAGCTCTTGCTCGAGGAGTTCGCGTCTCGTTTGTTGCTGTTCTTTCAGAAGTTTCTGCCTCTCTGCATTCAGTTTCTGTTGCTTTGCCTTCAGCCTGCTAACGTATTCTGTTGCTTTTCTCAAGATGACCGCTTTTCGGTCCTTGTCATTTTTGGAAATTTCCGATACCTCCCCTCGAAGAACTGATAGACGTTGCTTCAACTCATTCCTCCTCTGCCTCTTCAGAACATTGCGTGTCCTTCGCCTCTCCTCATCCTCCGTGTCTGAAGGCTTGGAGCTCAAGGTCGAGGACTTATGTTGATGTGTGGAGTTCAGGTTGATTGAAGCTCTCAAACAGGTTTATTAAACAGCTAACAGCTATATACAGTACACAGCTATCTATTTGCAGCTCTTGCCTGGTGTTACAGTAGACAGAGAGACTGGCATGTAGTCACATGACTATGACCTGGCATTTAGCTCATTAGCATACTAAGATCTTAAAGGTACATTACTTTTAAAGGCAATCACACAACAAAAATGAAGGGAAAAGAGGCTACAGCTGCAGATATGGGTCTGCAGACAAGAAATGGAACAAGACAATACCCAACCCCCTGTTTGGTGGCTGCTGAAGTGTTGCTGGTTGTGAGAAGCATGATCCTATCTATCTCTCCACAGCACCATCCCTAAAGGTCAGCATTAGAGCATTTCTGCAAGGAATCATCACCAGCTTTCAGGCCACAGCTGTCCAGTGGTGTCACTGCATATGCCAGCCCTACACCTTTTTGTTACTTCGGGTGTCCTTGCAGCAAATGGCATGGCATTGCTCATGCCTCTCTACTGAAGCAGACACTGAGAAGACAGCTCCTTCAAGCCATGGCTGGGTAGGTGTGCCAGGAACCTGTCTTTACTGCTGGGATGGGCCACTCAGGCAGTGCTGGCCACTGATCACTATGGCATACAGTGCCTCTGAAAGCATGATTTGGAACGCCTTTTGGAAGTCCATGTATACTACATTAACCCTTTCTGTTACCTCATCAAAAAAACGAAATCAAGTTAGTGAAACACTAATTGCCTTTTCAAATCTGTGCTGACTTTCCTTAATTAATCCACGCTTGGCCAAGTGACTGTTAATTTTGTCACAGATTATCCTTTCTCAAAGCTTTCCCACCATCGAGGTTAAACTGACTGGCCTGTAGTTGCTTGGTTTGTCCTTGCACCCTTTTTTGGAGGAAACTGGACTTTTTCCCCAAAGTTATCAACTTGCGCTCACAGTGAAGAGTTAATTTCCATCAGTCCCCCAACAACTGAAATGTCTGTAAACCCAACCATATGTAACCATAAATGAGATAGCAGGGCCTCAAAATTACCGTTAAATACATTACATCACACTAGAGACAAGGTGAGATGCCCATCATGCTTTTTGTGTCCTCAGAAAGGCAGTAAATAGCACATTGTCAGGCCAATACATTCAAGATAAAACTAATAGATTGATCTACAAGGGGAGCACAACAATTTTCCAGTACAAGTAATGAGCCCCTGCTTACATTTACTACTAATTTTCCGTCATTTTACCACTAACAGTGGGAACATCACTGGCACAAGTCTTATGAAGGACATCTGACCTAATAAAGTGTCAACTGACTGGAAAACACAAATATCTATTTCTAATTCCCAAATTCTGAATGAATGCATAGTTAAGGTCCTGTTGCATTTGCTAAGAGTGAGAACCCGAGCATCAAGATATCATCAGATTCGGGAAAACTTCCTGACAAAGCCCAGACTATGCTCTTGCAATTACTGACAGACAAGTTGCATCTCACCCAGCATGGCCTATTCTGCTTTCTCCTCAAAAACCCAGCCATGTTCAAAGAATTACAATGTGAACAAACTCTCCAGGAACTGTACCTCCCATCCTCATCAAACTCCCACAGACACATCTCTACCTTTTCTACCATGCTTGCTGCCAGACCAAAAAAAAACCCACTGAAAGCATTAAGTAAGTCTGGAAGAGAGATCTAAGCTGCCTGATGAAAGAAGAAAGGGAAGAAGTTTGGAAGCATTCCTCGCGAAGGCCAACTCCAGATAATATATTGACATTGTGAAAGAGGCTGCATACATAAAAGTTCCCTTTCTTTCCTTTCTTCAGTCCTGAGCATATTATCTCCTGCAACACACTGATTAGTACAGATGTGAGATGATGCAATCCCATCCCCTCCTACTCTGGCAGAGCAAACCCGTTCCAAGTCAAATGTGGATCAAACATTTGTGGGTGGAAGTCAGAAAATGTGATATGTAGACTCTGTCTGGAACTCAGGAAAAAAAAACACAAGCCAATAGGAAACTCATGCAAGCCAAGTAGCTCCCATGCAGACCCTGGCCATTTGTCAAAAAGTGAGTGAAACCACAAACTAAAAATCCTACAAGGCCCATCATCGCACTTAAGATCTTGTATATCCAAATGACCATTGCCAAAACATCATGAGTACACTGTTCCCCATAGTATACATGATGTACAGGCTACCAGTACAACACTCTGCATGTCCCTGTAAGTTGACATATGCATGGAAGTACCAAAGAATACATCTCTAAGCACCATGTGATAAACTGCCCACTGAATTAGAAAAAATATATGTAAATAGATTTAAAAAAAAATAAAATCTGACCTATGTAGTACTGGAGAGGTGGACCGCTACTAATCCATACAGATCATGAAGATCCTGTATTGTGTTAGCTGATCTTAGCTTGGGGTGGTAGTAGGGACAGTACAAATGATGTCAGCACCCCTTTGTTAAGGCAAATTCAACCTGTGTTGACTGTTGGCTAGTGAACCCCTGCTGGAAAATATATGTGTGGCGAATGTTGGGTGAAGGCTAGTGAGGTCAACTACATGTCCTCCAAAGTTGGATAGTTTGCCATGTCAGGCAAACCCCCCCACCTGCCAGGACTGAGGCACACATTATTTCGCCACATGAGCATTAAAACTTAAAAATTGCAGGCCCCTGACTGGAAAGACATTTACATAGTAGCAGACAGTGTGGAAACAAAGGGAACCAGTCCCTGCCCCCAATACACAGTAGAGACCTGGTCAAACCAGTCAGTCATGTGACCACCTGCTGGCCAACTTGGGGAGTTTTAAACTGGAAAGGCAGATTTTGAAATCAGAAAGCTCCTGGTTCGATAAGACCTCTCTCCTGTCTGCCCTCATCTCACTTTCACCAGCTTCAGAAACCATTGAAGACACGTAAACTCAAAGAGATAAAAAGTCTGCTATGTGAACAAGGTTTAAAAAGAACACTGGGCCCCAATGAAACACAAGACCATATCTTCAATCAAGGACTACAGCGAGCTTGAAGCACAGTAACAAGATATTGCCTCAAACTGTTCTACTTATCTTTTCTTCTTCTCTTTTCTGTCCCTATTTGCATGTGTGTGTCACATGTGCATGCTAGCATGGGCACGTCATGTATCCGTAGGTATTAACCGGAATAGAGTTTAAGGTTTAATAAATTTCATCTTTATTCTTTAAACCAAGAAAGCCTGTTTGTGCTCATTTCTTTGCCTTATAATTGGAAAGTTGTGAATAAGGATTCACAAAGGGGCAGCTCAAAACACAGTGTGTTTAAAATTAAACCCTGTTACAATAAGACCCAGACAAAGATAGTAACAGACCCGAGACACCTTTCTCTTCTGGTCGTAACAACCAACACACTTTAATAGTGGGCAGCTTGGGCCAGCTGTTTGGGGGAAGGTGATCAGAGCCAATGTAATTACCCGCTGGCAAGGGTGGGCATCTGGGGTAGGAGGAAAGAAACCAAAATAAAAAAATAAAGCTTACAACCCTTATGCAAAACTCTCCTCTAGGCCATTCAGCGACTTGGACCTGTCGAGTTAGGCAAACGGCTGGTCAGTTCTCCTGATGGAAATATCAGCATCCAATTTTTAAAAAATCAACTGTCAGACAGAGAAGGGCAGAACATTCACAAAGAATGGAACATTGAACACAATTCCCTGGTTATAAATGGCAGTAGGGAGGATGAAGGCTGGTAACACTACCCGTTCATCCAGCAAAGAAAAATAAGCACGCAGACCCGATTACATTTCTCGGTTAGACTCTGGTGCTTTAAAAATGGGTTCAGAGATTCGGGAGAAAAGCAAACTGTTCAAGTGGACACTGGAAGCAGAGGCTGCAGACTCTCCATCTGTCTGAAATATTTATGTGCTGCTGGACTCGTGCGTGACACACGATTGCTCATAGACAATCAGAAACCCTATTAGTGTCTGTGAGGAGCTCACATGACCAAAAGAGAAGACAATCTCCGCCTCCTTCCTTCCTCCCGAGATGTGACAGGTACCGAGGTAGGATAATAACCCGTAGCAGCAAATCCTATCCAGCCAGTCTGAATAGGTGCATCGCCTCAGCCTGGAGCTGTTAATCTTGCCTGAGTGCTCGCTGTATCTCTGAGCTCAGTTTGGGATTCTGTTGAAAGTATACCTTTTTGTACGATATATACATAAAGAAATACACATTTCTGCCTGGGTTTTTATTGGCTTCCCTCTAAACTGCTGCTTCAGCCTTTGCTGTATTCATTTTTACCTTCAGTTTGGTAGGTACTCAAATACCTGACCTATTTTTTCCGTTGTGCTTTTTTTTTACAATAACAGCTTTTAAGCTTAACCTTTTGTGCCAATCAATGCTGTGTTTTTTTTTAAATCTATGTGCGGTATATTTTTTTGTAAACCAAGACGAGCTCTTTAACCCGTATTGTCTCTGGGTCATTTTATGGGGGAAAAGTTTTTTTTTGCTCTTTAACTGAACAAATGATGTGGAAGCTCTCTTGAATCTGATAATTTTACGTCAGTGCTAATTTTTAATTGTATGGAAAATTGTTTTTTTTTTTGGCTGTAGCTGATTTTTGTCGGATCTGGGTCTTGCGAACCTGTTGTTTTGAGGAACTTGGATTTTGATAAATTGAGACAAAGAATCGTTTTTTTTCTGGAAGTGTCTTGAAATGTGGGATCTTTTTTTCTTGAAGTTTATTCTGCTTTTTTGATGGACTTTTGCGGGGACGTATTGACCTGTTGTATTCATTCAGAAGATTTGTTGTGAAATGTACTGCTCCCAAGAACACACGGGTGTCTGAAGATGCGACTAAAAATGTCTGTAATGCGTTTGCCAAATGTTTTACAGTGGGTTTGAGAGGAGGGGTAACAAATCCTGAAACATTTGGAAAATGCGGAGTTGTAATAAAACACTATCTGAGCATGCCTTCCCATACAGTCCTCTCCCCTCCAACTCGTTCTGTCTGGGAAAGCACCAGTTAGATTACTGGGGTGCTTCTGGCTTTCCTGCTTGTGTGGTTTTCTTTGTTTCTGCAGATATTCTGCCTTCTCAGCCTCCTACTGAAGGTACTGAGTTTTTCTGGGGTGCAGGTCTATTATTGCCAGCAGCCTCATTGTACATTGCCAAAGTAATGAGACTTCTCCACACATAAGCCCAGAAAGTGTCCGCTTCAATTCCGACTGATTTTAATTGGCTGCCTTTATGTTGGTCACAAAGTTGGTCATTGGCTGCATTTTAGAGAATGTGAATTTTTATCATTCGATTTCGTGAAACCAAAATAAAGAGAAAATAGCCCTACAGATATTGTTTTTTCTTCAGTGAATGAGATATCTCAGATGATCAGCTTGCTTCATCCCTTTGAACATCTGGTATATGGGCCGAATAGCCTCATTCTTTGCTCTATCCCGTCGTCAGTCATTTCCCGTTCCATACAGATGCGTAGCAGATGCAAAACTTCTAATGATGTTGGTAGATAATTAGATTTACAGAAGTGTTGTACCTGTGCAAAAGGGGAAGTATTTTGTTCAGAAGTATGTTGTTTCCACTGATTGGTACAATACACAAGGTTAGCAACTTGCGTTATTCGTTGTTTATGATCCTATTTGTGGCCGTGCAATCCATTGGTGAACCGCATTGATTACATTCCACTATCCTGTTTCAGTCGCTTGGGTATTGCTGTTTTGGTTGTTGACACTGTTCCTGCAGTAACCACTTTTGTTACTGTTACTGATGATGTTGCATCACTATCCTGTGTAGAGCTGTGCAGTTTTTGGTATTGCCTTAAAATTGCTAGTTTAGCACCGTGCAATTCATAACATGGTCCTGCTATTTGATCGGCTTGCCTGATCCAAGGTGGTGCCAGTGAAGCTCTTGAATGTGATGGTGGTCGAATATTCCGATTCCACATCCAATCACAGCTGCGTAATGGACTTTGAGTTTTGTGTGGAACCTAATACCTGGCTGATCTAAGACTCGCTCTTTCAGTCTGCTAAAAGAGCACCTGGCCTTTCTGATGTGATTAAGATTAATGAGAGCAATGTTCAGTTGCATATTTTGCGTCCAAGTAGGTGAAGTCTGTTAGCGGCCTTCAGTTCAGAATCATCAATGGTAATGGTGGCTCGACATTGTTCACTGTTGCAGGTTGGTATGTCTGCTCTGTTTTCTTGGGTTAATGGTCAGCCTGTAATTCTTCATTGTGGCTGCAAGCCTGCCAGTGAAGTATTTCACATCTTCCAGCCACCTCCTTCAAGTACACTGCCATCAGCAAACAGGGAGTCCTCACTAATTTCGAACAAAGCACACAGGCTGTTCATGATGAACAGTTCGCCAGTAGTACAAAATCTGATACCTAAAGAAAACTCAGACACTTACTCTCCTGGCATTACACAATTCTTTAAACATTCTGGGGATGTGGGTGTGACTGGCAAAGCCAGGACTCATTGTCCACACCCAGCTGCACCTGCTTGCTAGGACAATTCAGTGGGCAGTTAAGAGTCAGCCACATTTGTGTGGGTCTGGAGTCACATCTATCTATGCAATGGATACTGCTGCTGGCTCAATACAGACTGAGCAGCTTTTCCCCCCTGTATTTTCAGAGGTATGTTATTTGCAGCACTGGTAATTGAATTACACCCTGGCCAAAAAGAAGACTTGCATTTATCTAGTGCCTTTCATGACCACTGGACGTCTCAAAGCACCTTACAGCCAATGAAGTGCATTTGAAGTGTAGTCAGTGTTGTAATGTAGGAAACGTGGCAGTCAATTTGCGCACAGCAAACTTCTACAAACAGCAATGTGGTGATGACCAGATAATATGTTGATTGAGGGATAAATATTGGCCAGGACACCAGGGATAATGCCTCTGCTCTTCTACGAAATAGTGCCATGATCTTTCATATCCACCTGAGAGGATAGACAAGACCTTGGTTTAACAGCTCACCTGAAAGATGGCACCTCAGACTGTGCAGCACTCCCTCAACACTACATTGGAGCATCAGCCTTGATTTTCATGCTCAAGTCCTGGAGGGGACTTGGACTCCCAACTTTCTGACTCACAGGTCCGACTGTAACCAACTGAGCACAGCTGACACCAAGGTCTCAGTGGGAGCCATGATAATCCTGTTAGTGCTGGGCTCTGCCATTGGGGTGGGGGGGGGGCACTCTTAAGTGAAACAAAGGGGGAGTTCGAGACAAAATATTTGGACTAAAATGCATATATGAGCATGTACACAATAACACCAGAAAATTTAAAACATAGAAATTCACTTCAAAATCATCTTAGTTTTTCAGTTATTTTTCAAGATGACTTTGTTTCCCTCATTCTCCTCACCCCCAACAATTAGCCTGCCTGGCCTGCCTCTCGGCCCACCTGCCCATTGCTTGAGATGCACATCTCCTGCCCCCTTGGCTGTGATTGGTGGCCTGATCTGCGCTGGTACTGTATGGCACTCCATATGACCACAGTGGCCCTCTGCCAGTTGGCCACACTGCCCAGTCTGCCCCACTGTCACTCCTATCTCACATTGTGCCACTCCTAAACAATCAGTGCTGTTCACAGGTATGTATATGAAAAGTAAATGAGGGAATTAATGACATTCTTTCCCACCTACCCTCTTGAATCATTTCATCCAACCTCACCCCCAGCTGTTCCAGACCTAAACTGCTTTTGGTGGGTCTGGCAGGCAACAAACATACTTTTGGTTCTATTCCATTGTTTTGTCTCTTCACCCAGCTTCTTGATTTTCATGTGTCTTATTTGTTACAACTAAGGTGGGAGCAATACACTGTCAATTCAGTCCCATTACTTCACAGGTCATAGCATATTATTGAAGTCTTCCCACCTACTGGAAATTAGCCAAATTAAACACTTTATTAACTCACCCCCCCCCCCCCCCCACAACAGAATAAAACAGGCCAAACCAGGTATCTTTAAACAATAACAAATTAACTATTTATTAATAAACTAAATCTTAAAAACTATTGAGATAAACCTGTGTCTAGAAGACTTTATAACTTCTTATTTCTCTTAACCCTAAAGCACACACACATACATTCAAAAACCAACAGTTAACCAGTTTAAAAGTGATGTTTCTTATGATTAAATAAGTAGCTGGGTTGTAAGTCCTGGTGATTTACGTTCCCAGTTGGTGAGGTGTCCCAGTGTAGAATAATCAGCTGCCACTCGAAGTCTGCAAGCGAATTCGACGAACAGTCTTTAAGGGATAGGAATTGAAAACATGTCAGTTGCAGCAGGCATCACACAGTTCTTTCAATAAAGGAGTATAACAACAAGTCTATTTGGATTTTCAGATTGGTAATTCAAAACTTTACTGTTCCAGCAAACACAAACAGACACTCCTGAAGCAGAGATTTCTTACAGTTTGGAAGTAAAAAAGGAATTTACTACCTCCAACAATGCAAATGTTCTTTTCCAGGTTTTTCTTTCTCTCCTTAGGCAATACAGAGACTGAAGATAAATGTAGATTTTCTGCTAGGAGAGAGGGATCCTTCCTTCAGTAAGCACACTTCGCTGGTCCAGTTCAAACCAGATATAGCCAGATATGTTGGAAAAGTTGAAATGGAAAGTCCCCCCACTAATCACTGCTTTTTTTTAAAGTTTACCTTTTCTTCGCTCCTGCTCTTTTTCGTCTTGAGCTGGCTGGAACTATGGGGTTTGATGTTTCAGCTGGGATTCTGGAAATAATTTTAAGAGGTGTGTCTTTGTTCTTCAATTTTCTGGCATTCCTTGCCCTCTATATCTGTCCTAATTCTATTTGTTATTTTATAGACCTCCCTGGTGTAGGTGTTGGCTCTTTAATTGCAGACAGAGCAGCCACTGACTTTAGACAGATCACAACACCACAAATTTCAACTTGCAGAGCATTCTGCCCTCCTCCAAAATAAATATCAAACATAATCTTAACAGGTGACAAGTCAATGTAATTTTATCTTAGTGTTAAAGATACTGACAAGTACTGAGGTATAATTCCATTGGTGCCAACCACCCTCCAGTACCTTGCCCAAATGGGCATTTTCCATCTAAAAGTTATAACAATGCGTTTCTGCAAAATATTTAATTTGGTGGGAGTGAGGAGAGGCAAGACAACTTAGTAACACCTGATGCTGTCCCCACCAGTAGCAACCCCTCAACAGTGAACAGGAATGGGAAGCTTTCAGCATTCTTAATCCGATAACGCGATGACCAGTATTACCACCACCTGGGTTAAGATCAACCAGATCAGGCCAGAACAAGGATTAAAACTGTATCTTGTTGATCTGTGTAGCACACCATATTATGCATAGCATCCACTTACCAATCTGTCCTTCAGGGGGTTGAAATTACTTTTAGCACAGAAACGCCAGCATTTCAGCTGTTGAAAAGGATGCATAGTCATGGTGGATAAGAGAAGTTAAACCACATTTGTGATGTAACTAAAGTAACTTATGACCACTGCTGTGAACTGACATGTATGACTGTAATCTTTTTTCATAAGCTATTGCAACCTGTTATCTATTAGGGTAGTGAACCAAAGGTTCAGTGTAGGAGCTGTGTCCGTTGACAAGACCTTATTTTAACCTATTGAATGCTGCTGAGGTAAACATTTCTTTGGTGCTCAGTTCATTGACGCACAGATGAGTTTCTCATTGGACTATTCAGGCTGTTGAACAAAGTCCCAAAAGTGGCATCATAGTTCAATGTGGTCGCTTGAATGATTGATCATGTTAAACTACAATCTTCAGTCTCCAGACTGGCTAAAATAGCTATTGGATCTGTTTGGTTAACTAGTCAGGGACTGACTTTACTTACATGAGCTCCTGGCTGATTAGGATAATAGCAGAGCTAAAACTGGATAAGACTGTTATTTAAACTTTTATATAATTTGTTTGAAAAGTAAAAGTTAAAAAATAACAAACTGTTAAATTTAGAACAAAAACTTTTGTGTTAGCGGTTTCAGAGAAACCTCTCTTTCCCATGATTTCTAAGTCTTCAGGTTGTGCACAGCAGTACTGAGACAAACACTAGTGTGTAGCACTCTTACCTCAAAAAATTGTGGATTCAAGTCCCACTCCAGAGACTTGAGAATATAATCCAGGCTGACATTCCAGTGCAGCACTGCTGGAGGAGCCGCCTTTCAGATGAGACGTTAATCTGAGACCCCATCTGCCCTCTCAAGTGGCCATAAAAGTTCCTATTGTCACTATTTGAAGAAGAGCAGGGGAGTTCTCCTGCCCAATATTTATCTCTCAACCATAATCACTTAAACAGATTATCTAGTCATAGTCTCAGATCTTGGAAGCTTGCTGAGCACAAATTGACTGCCATGTTTCTTACAATATAATGGTGACTACCCTTCAAAAATGCTTAATTAGTTGTAAATCGCTTTGGGACGTCCTGAGATTGTGAAAGGCTCAATATCTGATGAGAAAGGTTCCATTTACTGCCACTGAATACCCAAATTCAGGTTTCAGGATTTTGAGGCAGTTCTCCAGCTCCTGTTAAAATATCCTCAATTTCAGGGTACCTACATGGTTCGCCGAATGTTGCAATAATACCAAGAATATAATTGCATGGTGCATCGCAGGGCATCAGTCTTTAAATTGCATTGTGCTGTTTTTGTTCTTTTGTGTGTAGACCACCATGAGGAAGCTTAAGTACCTTTTGACTTGTCGATGATGGATTCCTTGAACTCGGGCATCACCCCTGTACTCATCGGAATACATTCACACCCTGCCTAGCAATGCCTCAACTTTAAAATTCTCATCCTTGTGTTCAAATCGCTCCATGGACTCGACCTTCCCTATTGGCCTGGTTATGTAGCCAGAATACCTGACGCTCACTTACCAAAGTGTAGTTACTATTGGAGAGCTTTAGTCTGGGGTGCACATGGCAGTCGAAGGAAGTGGTACGAAGACACTCCGGAGGCTTCGCTTAGGAGTTTTGATATCGACCCCAAGTCCTCGGAGAAGCTCGCCCAGGATCGCTGCACCTGGCGCAACCAAATAAAAAAGGGTTCGGCCTCTTTCAAAAGCAAGTGCATATCAGAGGCAGAGAGAAAACACAAGGAGAGGAAATCCCGAGCCAGCAGCTCGTCCAAAACTCAATCATCTGCGGTATCTGCCCTATTTACAGCAGAACCTTTCGGGCGCAGATCGGCCTCAGCAGTCACTTAAGTACCCACTGGAACCCTACCAAACACCCCAGATGAAGAACATGGTCACGTTTGCCTCAAAGGATGAACAACAATCTCCTCCAGCCCTACAACTCTTGCAGAGCTCTGTGTTCCTCCAATTTTGGTCCCTTGTGCATCCTCGATTTCCTTTGCCACACTATTGGCAGACATTCCTTTGGCTGTCTAGGCCCTAAGATCTGGAATTCCTTTCTTAAAACTCTCCGCCTCACCACTTTCCTCTCCTCCTTTTAAGATGCACTTTAAGACCTACCTTTTCAGTTATCTTAATATTTCCTTATGTGACTTGGTGTCAGCTTTTTCTGCTAATGCTCCTGTGAAGCACCTGAGGATATTTGAGTTAAAGGTGCTATATAAATGCAAGTTCTTGTTGATATTAATATTGTATGGTTATGGGAGCGTAGTGTTAAGTGTACTGGGTGACGAGCAATTATTGGCCACTGCAGAGGGATCATTACCACCTCAGTGTCATCCTATTTTCCAATTGGCTGTGGAAGCCTGGAAATTCTATAGGATTATGTGCTTTTTAACCAGTGCAAAAATAGCCTGGATTTTGTGATAGTCTCACCATAATTTCTATCAGAGCTCACTGTTATTTTGGAGTAAATTGGACAGCAATTTCTGCTGTCTGCAGGTATGCAGTTAAACATGCAAATCTACAAGTTGCTGCCCAATGTGCTCTGCTGTGTCAGAGGCTTCGCTACATCGGTACCTCAATGATACTCTATTAAAATACATGAAGGGTGTGAATTTGCACTACTTACCTATTAGTTACCCACTAAACACACCAGAAAAAGTTAGGGCTGGTGCATTCAGGTATAAGTGAATTTTTAACAGCACAATAAGTCTTCATTGTCAAACAACCTCTCTGGCCCTGAAAATTTAATTTTACAAGTGTAGAGTTTCATCCCTTCAAAATGTAATTACATATGGAGATTTAAAAAAAAAATCTTTCTGTCTCTTTTATCGATCTTAATCCCATCTTTTCTTCTCTTCTGCTTTATGTACATGATTTTACATTGAATTAAATATTCTAATTTACACTTCCTGGTTTGGACTCTGCAAGCCGGAGAGGATTCTTCAAACTGGTTGAAGAGCCATGCTGTCTGCTTGCCCTGTTCACGTAGGATCCAGATCCCCTGTAGAGGTCATTGTGCTGAAAATGATCTATAGTAACCATAAGTTACTGCTCCAAAGCCTGCGAAAAGTCGAAGGGCAGCTATGAGAACACTGAACGGTGAGTGCTGTTCCCTTGCTGCTGACTACAAAATCCAGACCAGCATTCTTTGTATCCTCTGATTTTATTAAAGATGTTCTTTTTTGTGGATTGGAAAATGTTTCCATTTCAAAAGTTCAATGCAATTCAAAACCAGGATTGGTGTGACATAAGTTAGATGCAGAGTAAAGCTCCCTCAACTTTGATCCAGCAACTTGCCTCAGCCCTAATTTTAGAACAGTAGTGTGACACTTTCTGTTTCTTACACCACTGTCCTTGCAAACTGTCAAAGATTCCTAAATTGTTCTGGAGCATATAGCTGTACTTAAGAGTCAGAATCATTTTGAATAGGTATTTATATGGCCACTTTGTAGATTAAAAAAATATTAAACAGGTCTTTAGTCTTTACCCCACTCAAGCTGTCCTTGTGGCCTTGGCTGAATTGTGGCTACTTTGGTGTTATGGACTCATAAACCTGGTTCTCTGACTCTAACCATGGGATAAGGAACCTGAATTTAACAATGGGATGGCTTATGATGTCAAGGTCCCAGTACAAAAGGATCAGAGTTGAGAAGTACCCCACATTACAACAGTGACTAAGCTTCCAAAGTGCTTAATTGGCTGTAAAGTGATTTGAGATGTCCTGAGATCATGAACGACGCTAAATAAATGCAAGTTCTTTACTTTCTTTTTAGTCCATCAGTCTGATCACAGTCAAAACACTTTTTTTTTTAGTTTTTTTCCCCATTTTTCTGAAAGTGCTGTCCCACAGCTGACTATTGTCTTTGCTATCTCTTACAGGTATGCATTCTTTAAGTACAGGTTTAGGCTGTGAGTGCGGGCATACTATAGTTAATCCTGTTGCACGCACTCTGTTGGATCAGTCACTAAACCACAATCAGGAGCAGGAACAGTTGATTACTTTTTTCCTCCCTATGCCAGCAGGTGTAGAGGTCAACTAAGTCAACGCAAACCAGGAATCAAAGCAGAAATTGTAGTCTGTGTACCTCAATGAGTTGTTGTAATCTGGAATGATCTGGAATGCACTGTCTGAAAGGATGGTGGAAGCAGATGCAATAGTAACTTTAAAAGAGGAATTGGATAAGAACTCGAAAAGGAAAAATTCACAGGGCTATGGGATAATCGGATAGCTCTTTCAAAGAGCTGACACAAGCATGATGGGCCGAATGGTTTCCTTCTGTGCTGTATCATTCTAGGTGTCATGACAGTGACTAGCCCAGGGCGGTGGAATTTGGAAGTTTGAAAGTGAATTTGTGAGGGAGAAATTCTTCCTGCAGTGGAGATCGAAGATGGTGAGATTGGAGGAAAGTAAGGAGATGAGGAAGAGGTCAGAGATAGGACTATCTTATCTCTGACCATGGTCTTGGAGATAGAGAGGTAACATGAAATAACAGGTCAAAGGTCGGTGTCCTTCTCAGGAAGTGTTCACTTTTCTCATTTATTTGCAAATGCACAGCATGTGAATCATTACGCCCTTGGGTGTAATCTCTCCTGCCTTTTATTCCTTACCGCTCAAAAAACATTTGCCAATTTTTCACTAACACAATTTCCCTTTGAGAATGCTTGGGTTCAAATTTCCTTCAATTTGCAGTTTCTATGCATGCTGAGGGAATTCCTGGTGCAAGTATAAAATCTCTCTTCACAAATGGTTCTGCATGTGTTAGAACTTCATGATAATCACCTTTGCTAGTCTCCCTGACCTCATACTTCAGTTGTCAACAATAATTGGATAATGGTCTGTTGACTGACAGGCCAGTGTGCAGCTCTATTTTTGTCGACGTGTATTTCTCCACATTCGTCTCCTTAAGTCAGTCATTGTAAAGGAATTTACATCTGCTCTCAGGCCTGTCTAATTCAAACAAACAGACACTGAAAGCCTGGGAGGCAGTTCTATGCTTTAACTTATGCCCCAGTTACATTGCATATTTGATATCGGCTCTTTGCACAGCACCAATGGCAGAAGTGCAGATTTCTAACACGTTAGCAGCTTGCCATCAGTATCAAGGCAGTACTGTATAACTGCAACCAGTGTGAAAGTAGCTCTAAACGTATACTGTTTCTTTTTGTGAAGTTTGGGTAATACAAGAGCAGGGAAATGGAACAAAATCCGTTTCAGGCAATCCACCATCATTCTCAAGCACCCCTAGATCAGGTTTAATATGACTAAATGCCGAGCAAAGCTGTGCTGCAACAATGTGCCTTAGCCCCAATTTCCCAGAAGTACCCCGGACATCACGTGTGGCATATTTCCCTGGCTCAGTTGGTAGTATTCTCGTCTCTAAATCAGGACAGTAACACAAAAATCAAAGCTGACACTCCAGTGCAGTACTGAGGGCGTGCTGCACTGTCAGCTGTGCTGTCTTTCGGATGAGATGCTAAATCGAGATCCCGTCTGTCCTCTCAGGAGGACGTAATTGATGCATGGCATTATTTTGAAGATTAGGGGATTTATCTCTGGTGTCTTGGCCAATATTTATCCCTCAATTAACATGACAAAAACAGATTTATCTGGTCATTAGCACATTACTGATTGTGGGAGCTTGCTGTGCACAAATTAGCTGCGACAGTGACTACACTTCCAAAGCGCTTCATAGGCTGCAAAGGGCTTTGGGACTCACTTTAAGCTCAGAATTCTTCTACCAAGCAGACCAAGCAGATTTTTATTCTCATCCATCTTGAATGGGTTTGAAGTCCAGAACCCAGCAGAAACCAGCTTTGAATTTCTTCACAGTTAAGAGACGAGTATGCAGACCAGGTGCATATATTAATAATGTGGAAACTCTCCACATCAACCATCGCCCCCTCCCCCACCGGCAAATAAAAAGCAACACAAATGACCATATCACTGAGCTGGCCCAGTTATGCTATTCCAGATGTGCCCAATATTGTGCCATTTGGTACAGCAGAACTGGTTCCAAAATTAACTGCTGCACTAGAAAACATGAGTACAAAATAAGATTAGAAAGTATGCCTATGCTATGTGGAATAGATTTCTGCCAGCTAAGCCTGTCTTGATTAATTCCTCTCTTTATGAGAAGGGCTAGAAGATTATCTGGTGAAGAAAAAGATTGAGATTGGAAGTTATGTTAAGCGTAAGAACAGAAAAACAAATAACTGCATGGAATACAAAGTGCAAAATGCTTCAAATGCTGGGAGTTTGAAGTAGAAATTGAAAATGTTGCCACTCAGTAGGTCAGACACTATCTGTGGAGAGAACAAGCAAGTCGCCATTTCAGTTGTGAACCCTTTGTCAGAGCTGGGGGGTATTGCCGATCAATAGTATTTGAAAAGAAAGAAGGAGCACGTACATGCACACCCTGTAAAGTGCTGAAGGAGATGAAGATCTATAAATGGCAGAAGTGATATTAGCGGGAGACAATAGGAGACATAATGAGAGAAATGAAAGAAATAAAGGACATTCACGAGCCACAGCGAGCGTGTGAATAGCTGAATGAGTTGTGGGATAGACTATTCAAAAGGGAAGCATGAAAAATCGGCAAACAGGCACATCGGCCAGGGTGGGGAAAAAGATTGATGTCAAGAGGCTTCAGACCATCTCACTAGCATGGTATACCAATGTAAGTTTCCTACCCCAAGCACTGCCTCTCCATACTCCTCATCCCTGTAAGCACTGGCATGGCCATTGAACATCGTCTGGACCTATTGCCAGGGATAAAATGGGGAGCTATAATAGTCTAAAAATAGTAAAGTCGGAGGATTGTAAAGTATTTGGTATAGAATGATGAGAATCTATCCTTTCAATTTGCATTGAGCTTCATTGGAACAGTGTAGAAAGCCAAGGATAGAGGTCAGACTGAGGAATTAAAATGGCAAGTGACAATCTGTATTTTATTCTCTGGAATACTGTGGTTCCAGTCCTATTGGGACCATACAGATGTTATCTGCGGATTACAGTCAGCCAGCTATAGCTTTCTATTGTTGGATTGCTATCCAGGATCAATGGTACTCCATTATCTATTTTGAAAAAAATTGCAGTGCTGTTACCCATAATCATTCATCTCACTCTGGCAACTGGGTACAACACATGATAATGGACAGCGTGGGGTGCTGAAAGCAGTGTTAAGTCGTCTTTTGTCATTCCAGAATTTTTTTTTAATGTTGTGCACCATATGGTAACACATTAAAGTGGTTCACATTGCATGATCGAGATGCTACACAACTGCTTGGGACATCTACCAGTATGATATATTGTACAGAAGGACTAATTATCTTTTGATGAAGTTTGACATTTGAGTAGTACCTTTCCTGGCTGTTGCTGAAGAAATTGAAGTAACTTTCTGCCAGATTCATACTGAAGAGGGAAGGAAGGAGAGTCAAAGGTTGAGCTAGATTTAAAGAATAGAAGATTGAGTAAGGTTCCATGGAGGTAGAGCCTAGCAGGAAAGGAAACAGATTGGGAAAGGAAAACAAAAATCAGATGTTAGATGACCATCAATCAAAGATTACTTACCTCTCCCTCCCACCTGTCTCAGCCACAAATAGTATATTTAAATAAAAGCCCATCAATTTGTTCTGTTGCTTTGGCTCCCAGTGGAGGTGACACTCTCTTATCTTCCAACCAATATGGTATTGGGTACCATGTTACAGTAGTTGGGAAATGGCATCAATCATAACTACCATCCCACTCTACCCAAGGGCAGACATTGCATTAGGTAGTTTGGTCTAAACATAGCATGCTCTCTCCACCTTAATCGGGCAAAGTTTCTTGGGATAGGAGATTAAATTAACCAATCCCGGACTCCCAATGGGGAGTCATGCATGAAGGGAGTGCAAGTGGGAACATCTGCACTATTGTTTTAATCCTATGCCCCACAAATGGGAGCATGGGCCGATGCATTTAATACAAAAGCAAAATACTACAGATACTGGAAATCTGAAACAGAAAAGGCCAGTATTTCCAGCATTTTCTGTTGATGCATTTTAATGCTGTCTGGAATACTGGAAAAATGATCAGCCTTGACACCGTGCTACCACTCTTGCCTCATGTCAGCCGTTTGTAGGCTTGAGGTCATAATGTAGGTTGACACTTCAGTACTGAGAGAGTGCTGCACTGTCGGAGGTGCCGTCTTTAGGATGTGACATTAAATCGAGGCCCCGTCTGCTTGTTCATGTGGATATAAAAAATTCCGTGACACTATTCATTCTCTCCATCGCCTGGCCAACATTTATCCCTCAATTAACATCACCAAAGCAAATTGTCTGGGCGTTTATCTGAATATTGTTTGTGGGACCATGCTTTGTGCGAGTTTGTTGCCATGTTTCCCTACAGTACAGAAGTCACTGCTCTTCAAAAGTATTTTGTTGGCTGTAAAGCTCTTTGGGTAATCTTACAAATGTGACAGGTGCTGCAGAACTGCAATTTCATTCGATTTCTTTCTCTCGCATCTCCCACATCCCCCAGTGCTAATCTGCTGTACTTCCTAGATGTTCTTTTCTTTTCTCTCTTTTCCATGTCCCTTATATCTTACAAATGGGAGGGACTTCCTCCTCATTTAGTTAGTGCTCCTTCTTTCCTTGTGCTTTGCACAAAGAAGGGATCACAATTTGTCACTGGAACATTTGCTTCATAAAATCATTTGCGTCTTTGTTGCATTTTGATGTACTGTTTAAAATTCATAACTAGTTTATTTGGGAATGAGGCCAAAATTACCCAGTTGGGATGACTTTAGTTTTGCAGTTGCATCCGGTGCTAATCTCTCTTAATGACAGCTCCTTTGGTGTTACATTCTTATTCTCTTCTTCCATGGAAGCAACAATAAAGGCTCCGAACTTCCTAATAGCAGTATTTAACTGGATCCTGTTTGAGGTTGCAATCTCCATCTGTCACAGTCCTACATAACACAAAGTAAATGGAAGAGTGCTTTAGGTCACCCGTGTTGCCCAAATCATATGGCGATATCAAATCTTATAACTCAGTTGCATAAATCTTGGCCTATTAGTGCCTTTTTCAGTAAATATGAAGCAATGCTTATGTTATGGATAGTGAATTCAACATCGTGCTCTGCAGGTTAAACACTTGGATCTTACACCTGAGGGCTTATGTCCCCATGCTGGTCCCCAGGAATGTCTCACAAGACCTTGAGGGTTGACAGCTGTGGACGGCAGACCAAGTTGAAATTCCAGTGCTGCTGACACAAAGTAAGTTGGGTGAGTTTTTCTGTTGTGTAGAGAAGATATCTATTCAGCTGAGTGTTGTGCTCCATGAATGTTAGAAATGTACTTTAATCTTGAGACTATTGACAGATTCAGGTCAGTTAGTGCCGTTCCAGCTCACCCTTTGATGCTGGAGTAAACAGTATACAGCATTGGAATTACGCACTCATCAAGAATATCATTATTGCTCTATGTCTCTAAGCTGGAAAAAATACATTAGACAGCAATGTTAACACTAAAGGCCCAATTTTAACTCCTGTGCCTGGCAACAACAAGAGGCCATGTGGTGGATTAAAATACCAGCAGTGTGGAACTCGCCTTGTTCACACAGAACTCACCATTTTAACAGGCATGTTTTCAGCAGCATGTAAGGTCCTGGCCTGAGGCAAACAAGGACCTCATTGACATACAAAACTTGGCGTCTGAGCCTGTCATTCAGATCCAGATGCCATATTTGTATTATTACGCATTTGGCGCTGGGTACTGGCTGGCTGGAAATGCTAGGCCTAAATGAGCAGCGGACCCAGAAAAGGGCTGAGAAGATAATTTTTTTTTCTTTTTTAAAGTATCCTTGTGGATCAGGAGGAGCACCACAAGGAAACATTAGTCCACTCCTGGCCTAGGCTTCTCCCCCACTGACTGCAATCGTGTCCAACCTTACCCCCACAATCACATACCCCACTACCACCCCATTCACTGACCTGACACCATGGTCCATTGTCACAGACCCCTGGCGACAGCCAGGTGTCACACTCGACCCACTTCTCCCTGCCTATCTGACATAATTCTTGCCAGGTTCAGGTGGGATTCAGGGCTGCAATGTTAATGATGCCCAACAGTTCACATGGTCTGCCACTCGCCTTACCTGCCTCGGTTTAAAATCGGAGTTTCAGCTTCTGCTCCCCCAATCCTCCCTTTTTCCTTCTTCCCTTCTTCCCTTCACTTCTTTCCATGCTTCCCAATTTCCTGTCCTAGCCCAGGGTGCTGAGGCCAATTGTAGTCCCCATATCACCGCCTAACTGCGATCAACTAACTTATTAGAGACTAAACCTGATATTTGAAGCAAAAATGACACAAAGGTTAAGCTCTTCACACAGCTTTTCTCAATTCCACCATCTGCAACAAAAACAAGAAATGCTGGAATCACTCAGCAGGTCTGGCAGCATCTGTGGAAAGAGAAGCAGAGTTAACGTTTCGGGTCAGTGACCCTTCTTCGGAACCTTCGGAACCACCATCTGCAATGTTGTTTCTACAGCTTAGGACACTGCTTCGGTTCATTCTTAAATTCAGCTATTAGTATTGCTGGGAGAAAAAGTCTGAGTTCAGGTGAATGGAACTAGCTGAATTGCTCTTGCAAAGAGCCGACATGGACATGATGGGCCGAATGGCCTCCTTCTGTTCTGTACCTATTCTATGATTCTAGTAACAGTGAGAGAAAGGAAAGGCAGTTGTTGGTTTTCACAGTACACTTAAACTTAATTTCTGTTGATCAAAAGCCAGTAGTGTTGCATATGATGTGACAAGTTTCCAAATACTCTTTTCTCAAAGGATAGACTTCATGAATCCACCTACTGTAGGCAGCAATTGAGAACTGCATCTTTACCCATTGTCCTTTTACTGGCCGTAGCCCAGCTCTTGGTGGAATGACCATTATAGTTAAGACAAGTCATTCACACAGAAGAATAGATTTGGCACTCAGATATTCTCATATTCCCAAAACTATATCTGGAAAGACCTCATAATTATTGTGCAGGTCTTGGAATCACACAAAGTAGTTTGCAGACTGAAGTCAGGAACAATTATGGAATGAAAGAAAAGGAGAGTTGGAAGTAGAAAGATGATCAAGAACAACCGGTTAGGAAATGAACAAGATCTGCTGTTTGGAGATAAGGGGTGGAGGCTGCGACTATTCTGGAATAAGCTTAGAGAGGGAGAGAGGCTGATTGTGGGAAAAGGGTTACATAAATCCAACAGTGGGCACAAAAAGGAAGCTACTGACAGAGGAAGAAAGACAGCTGGATACTGTCGAACAATTGGTGCCAAGGTCACTGAATGGGATGAAGGGCTGAAAATAGATTGCAAAGAGAAGACATTTTGAAATGAGAGAAGAAACTGGCATGCTGTAAGTTTTCTCTAATTGTGTTTTGTGAGATTTTGCAGCCCTGTGCAGTGGGGACTACATGTTTCTGCTGTTTCTTTCATTTTATGTTATGAGGGTAGTACACCTGCCCCAGGGTCAACAATCAGAGCGGACATTAATAACCAGCATGACTCTTTCCTCATTCTCTAGCTGTGTTTATCATTCCTTTGCTTGCAAGTAAGAAAATGGATTGCCTTTGATGTTTGTTAAATCTGGCCAATGTTCTTTTGAGCAGAAGCTGTGCCTCCATCAAAGGGCTTTCTGATGCCAGTGAAAATGACAGTTGGAAAATCATTGAAAGACTGTAGAGTTGGCAGTGTTTCTGTGCTGGAATAAATTCTGTAGTAAGGTTAATGCTTCTAGTTGGGGAAGCTTTGGTTTACTCTTCTGCTGTCTGAACCTGAGTCAAGAATTGGAAACAGTATTTTTTTAAGAGCTGATGTGGTTCAGAATTGATTGGAGATTTTAGTACAGATAGTGATCATTGGTTAGGGTTGAATCAGATAGGTTTGAGCTGGTATCTTAGCTCAACACTTATTTACTTGGAAGTTTTATCTGTGGCTATTTAGCTCTTTCATGAGATCAAATTAAGCAAAGTCGGTAACAGAGCAAGTTATACAAGATCCATTGGAAGGAGTTACATAACACGAACAACAACTTATATTGATATGGTGGCTTTAACATGATAAATCACACAAGGAGCTTCACAGGAGCATTATAAAGTGAAGTTTGACACCGAGCCACATAAGGCAATATAAGGGCGGATGGCCAAAAGCTTACTTATCTCGGGGATCAAATCTGGGATCTTCGTATTCTGTATGACTTAGGAGTGGTTTTACTCAGAGTCCTCTGGAGAGCGATATGTGCTTTCGAAACACTTCTGATCAATCAGATATGGTAAAGATCCTGAACGCTGGGGGTACTCCATTCTGACTGATGTTGGTAAAAGATTGGTTTGAAACTGTACATCTTCTGAAAACAGCGCATCAGACACAGTATTTTAAATGTAAAAATGCAAATGCAAAATTAATCAGAGTTTACTTCCCCTTTAAGCTGCAGAAATGCATTTATATCAGTTCTTTAACATCATTTGACCTATCAGATAATTTTCAGAATTCGCCTAATGTACAGTCCTCCTATGAAATGCTAATTAGAATACTAATTAGCAGATTACCAGCCTTGTAGAGCATGGACCAATCCATTTTACCAGAAACAATAGTCTGGATTTCACTCCTCTCACTGCCTGATTTTTTTTTGGACGGTTGAAAGCATGGATATTTTATGGAAAATCCCCACCTTCTTGTTTGCCCAATTTTCCATCGCCACTTACAACCTTTTGCACAAATGCCCACCCTAAATGGGATGGCTGTGTTTAAATGAGGCAGTGCTGAAGGGTGGACGTCATGGGGGTACAATTGGATAGCGTCAGCCAGGAAGGCCCAAGGCACACTCGCTATTGGGCCTTGGGCTTCATTAAAGAATAAACTGAAGAGTTGTGGATGCCTGCTGTGCCTCACCAGGCAACTCGCCAGTGAAGAGGGTTTAAATTTGGTTGGGGGGGGGGTCAAGCAAGACTTGGCCATGGCCTTCAGGACTTGGGTGGAATCAGTAGGCCTGACCTCCTGGTTCTACTGTTCCGGACAAGGTAAAATAACTCGTCATGGTCAACATTATCTTGTTCCTTTAGAATCCTGAAAACTGCAATCATATCACCTCTCAGCCTCTTGTTTTCCACTGAGAGCATGCACAATTTGTGGCGCAGTGGTTAGCACCGCAGCCTCACAGCTCCAGTGACCCGTGTTCAGTTCTGGGTACTGCCTGTGCAGAGTTTGCAAGTTCTCCCTGTGACCGCGTGGGTTTCCGTCGGGTGCTCCGGTTTCCTCCCACAGCCAAAGACTTGCAGGTTGATAGGTAAATTGGCCATTGTAAATTGCCCCTAGTGTAGGTAGGAGAATGATGGGGTTGTGGTCGGGAACATGGGATTAATGTAGGATTAGTATAAATGGGTGGTTGTTGGTCGGCACAGACTCGGTGGGCTGAAGGGCCTGTTTCAGTGCTGTATCTCTAAATAAATAAATTAAATAAAATAATCCAATCCCTCCATCCCTTCAATCATTCTGGTTGCTCTCTTCTGTATACTTTCAATAGCTGCAATGTTCTTTTACCATTGAGACAGCCAGAATTCTACACTGTATTCTAACTTTGGGCATGCGAACAATTTAAAAAGTGTCTGGATTGCTTTAACATTTTAGCTCAATATACTAACCTTTTAAAAAAAACATCTGATTTGTTTTATTCACTGCCACCGAGGATTGCAGCAATAGTTTCAAATTATTATCAATAAATTGTATGTACAGCAAAGTCCATAGTGTAACGAGTAAGGTTGGTGATCTGCAAGTGCAAGTTGCCACATGGGACTATGACGTCTTTGCATTAACAAAGAAACGGGGCTGTATTTTCCCAGTTGATAGCGATGCCAACATCAGCTTCAATATCGGGTCGAGAACCCGAAAGTGGATGTGGCAGCTGTTTGGCTGCAGTCTTTCCAGAGTCTGCCAATTAAGAAGCCACCTCCAGAGGCCCCATCCAATCAAGGACAGTGGACCATGGAAACAGGAGGCCCAATCAGAAGGGCTGGTAGCCCTGCCAGGAGAGGTAGGCGCTGTTGAGGCAGGTAGGAGACCGTGAGGCTCCCTCAACGTGGAGGGACTCCTTGTATCAATGTAAAAAGAATAAAAACACACTGCGGCACAGTGGCTCAGTGGGTAGCACCGCAGCCTCACAGCTCCAGCGACCCGGGTTCAATTCTGGGTACTGCCTGTGCGGAGTTTGCAAGTTCTCCCTGTGACCGCGTGGGTTTTCGCCGGGTGCTCCGGTTTCCTCCCCCAGCCAAAGACTTTCAGGTTGATAGGTAAATTGGCCATTGTAAATTGCCCCTAGTATAGGTAGGTGGTGGGGAAGGTGGGGATGCGGTAGGAATATGGGATTAGTGTAGGATTAGTATAAATGGGTGGTTGATGGTCAGCACAGACTCTGTGGGCCGAAGAGCCTGTTTCAGTGCTGTATCTCTAAATAAGTAAATAATATGTCCACAGCTGCCAGGCCATCATTGCGGAGGGGGAGTGCCTACACAGGATGGCTTGTGGCCCTGGCTGTGGCATTCGCTTCCTAGGGAGTCCATGCTGGGGAGAGTGAGAGGAGATATTAATGACCACCCAACATGCTGCCGGGAGGCCACCTCCAGTTACATGACAGACTCCAGCCTCAGCTGGGTCCCATTCACCATCGGGAAGATCCCAGCAGTACCATCACCTTTCCCCTAATTATCTCATTAATGGGTCCAGTTGACTACCCACCACTACCAGGCCGTAGCCCGCCTTAGCCAAGATTGCTCGAAGTTGGGAACGTGTCGGGTGGCTGACCCAACCCACTATTTTGCAACTTTGCTCCTGGTCCCGCCTTCTAACCTGCCTCTGGCAGACTGGGAAAATTCAGCCCATGGTCCAAATATGGTCAGGAATGGGTTCTGAATCTTCCTGGTTGTCAGGTGTTCAGGAATGATAAAGAATTTTTTAATAGAGTTTCAAACCATGAGAAGGAGATAGATGCACAAATCTGTTGGCGAATTTTAAAGGCTTGTCACAAACATCTATAATAATACTCAGTTTTTGTCTGTCTGGACTGTTTTGATTGGTCAGTTTATGGCACGCGTCTGGTGGGTTTATTTGGTGGGCAGTGCCTGGCATACTTGGGCCACAAGGAGGACTAGAGCGTGTGACACGTGTACAGTCGCCAACGGTCAGTGTTGGTGGAGAACAAAAACAGCATAAGGTGAGGGGATCCCAACAATAAAGTGACCCTGGCTGGAGAGATTATTTTCTGTGGGGGGTGGCATGGAATTGGTAAAGTGGGGGAAATTATTTGATACAAATTATTATTCAGAAGTTATTCTTTGTACTAAAAATGAAGATTCACTAGATTTGAATAAAAAAGTTTTAGAAAGGCTGCCAGGTGAATTAAAAGAATACATCAGCATTGATTCTATCGACAAAGAGGATAACAGTCTGTACCCTCCAGAGTCTCCACACAGTCTAACTCCAGTGGACATGCCACCACACAAACTTAGACTCGAGGAAGGAGCTGCTCTAATGTTGCTACAAGACCTGAATCCTAAAGAAGGACATGGTCATTGAGCAGGCTTGGTAGTTAGGAAATTGTTTTCTTTGATGATGGATGCTGAAATTATAACAGGCAGATTGCAAGGAAATAGAGGCCAGAATTTTACCAGCCTTTTGAAGATGGGTTGGGAGGTGGCAGGGTGGTAAAATAGTGGCAGAAGACACCAGGAGGGAATCCCGTCATACTCCCATCACCAGGGGATATGATGAAAGATGGTAATGGTAGCAGCTCAGCCACCCACCGACCAGAGGTAGACGGCCAATTGATCCAAGTAATTGGCCTGTTGACAGTCATTTTACCAGGCCACTGGAACTTTACAGGCCTCGGAATGGTCCCCCACTGCGTGGTGAGTCCACCAGCTGCACAGAGGCAGCCTCCCAGCGGCTTCCTGGGGGACCTCCTTTCCGGAGGCTCCATAGCCCAAGGTGGGGCCTTCCAGTGGCAATGGCAGACCTGCACCTCTAACACCGCCTCTGGAGTGTTCATCTCTTCAATCGCCAAGGCCTGCCTGGCCCAGCACATCTATCAGTTACTTACCGGCCCTTCGAGAGTGCATCAACATGGTGGCACCCTCTCCTCCTTCTTGCAGCCTGAGCAGTGGCCATCTCTATTGGTGGCGCTGCAAGGCTGCCAGCCCTCTGGGTTGGCAGTTCGGAGAGGCAAGCCACTATCCTTAATTGGATGACGGTCTCCCTGGTGGCCTCTTAATTGGCTGCTGCCCGTAAAACTGACCCGCATTCCTGCCTCCCACCTGTGTGGACTCGGGAGCCGCTTTTGGTCCTGACGTCGGGACCCACGGCGTGCTGGTAAGATTATGGCCAGAGTGTTTATTCCTCAAAAAATATCGAGCCCGTCAGATGTAATCCGGCCTTTTCAACTCGAGAGAAAACAGTTCCCAATTAGACTTTAATTTTCTATGACTGTAAACCAGTCACAAGACCAGACTCTTGACGAAATCTGCATTTATATTTCTTGTCCTTTTTTCACACATGGCCTGCTTTATGTAGCTTTTTCCAGAGTGAGAGGTTTTGATTCTGTTAAAGTCTTCGGTGAAAGAATAACTAGAAATCCCGTATTTGAAGTACTGTTACCATAAAGACCTCATTTCACTGCTAATGTTTTGCAGACCTCTGCTAGTAGAGTAGTAATATTAGGAGACTTTAACTGGGAAAAACAAGTGTAGGAAAGGAGAGTAATTTCTGATATGTGAGCAGGGGAACTTTCTTGATCAATATGTCTCTAGTCCAACAATGGAGAAAGCAGAGATGGATCTAGTTCTGGGAAATGAAGTAGGGCAAATGGAGTGGTAGAGCAAGAGATTATCTAGCGAACAGTGACCGCAAAATGAATGAATAGGAAAAGAGAACAGAAAATATCAAAGGCAAAAATGGCTCAACTGGGGAAGAGCAAACTTCAATGATTTAAGAAGGGACCGATCACAGCTAAATTGGAAACGGCGATTGCAGAGGAAATCAGTAATAGAGCAATGGAAAGCATTCAGGAAAGAGATAATTCAGGTACAAAATAAGCCTCACCTTTTTGAAGGGAAAAGGTTGAGCACCCAAAGCTAATGGACCCTGGATGACAAAAGAAATTAAAGGATAAAATAAAACACATAAAGGAAGCTTATGACAAATGTTACAACCAGGTGAGAAAGGGGTCTCAGGCTCCCTTCTTGCCCCTTTCCTGGTTTGGTTGTAACAGGCTTAACTTTTAAAAACACAGTGTTGTTAGCTTCATGTCAGTGAGTCCTTACTCACTGCTCTCTAACTGTAATTGTAAACAAATCAATCAGACATGTTTTCTCAGGTTTAAACAAGAAAGGTGTAAGTTTATTAATGTTAAAACTACTAAGAATATGTGGTGCAACCACGCTAGCATGCATACGTGATAAGCACACTCAAATAGATGCAGAGGAGGAGAAAGAATTAAAGGAGGGAAGGTTTGAAGTAGTAGATGGAATTCAGTTACTGTTGTTGGCTTGGATGTAAGGATCTTGATTGGAGTTAAGTCTTGCAGTTCATATTGGGGCCCAGTGCACACTTTCAAACTTGTTTTGCTGGAACCAGAAGGCTGCAGGGGTCTTCTGTCTTGAGGCTTAAGTTACTTCCATGGGTCCCTGGAACTGAGCGGGACAGAGAAAGTGAGAGAGAGGGACGTTGCTTCTCTTTTGTCTTCAAAACTGCGGACTGTCTAAAACTTTCTGTGAGGCACAATTCAATAAATTCCCAGGTTGGCCAGCAGCTTAGTCATGTGACCAGTTCTTTGTTTGAAACAGCATCAGCTGCGAGGGTAGTTGATTCTTCAAAGCTTACTAGACATGCTCAGTGGGGGTTGTAGTGGTGGAGTGCTGGCTCTTACACAGACAATGACTGTTAATATCTTTTGATAACCACTATTGACAATATCCATCTGGCTAATTGAATAAGGGAGCACTTGCATTGTCTCTCCATGCAACTATCTCTCAGAATGCAAATGTGCAGCCATGTTTTCAGCCACTGCTCTTTGGTCCTTTTAAACAAGTTATGTTCAATGTCTAGTAAGTGTTCAAATAGTGTTCCATATGCCAAAATTAATATGTTTCCAATTAGCAGGTGTTGTTTCCGTCACACCTACACCTGTGTCCAAATGAAATGTGATGTTGGGGGAACATTTCATTATAAATTAGAAGGAAGAGAAAATACAGGAAAATACACATGTATTTTTGTCATTCATTTTCATTCATTCAGAAATCTTCAAATTGTTACAGCCTGTCTTTCCTTTGTAGCAGTGCTGCTTTAAACTGCCCCTTTTCCCTGAGGTGGATCTGAGATAGTTATGTGTTGCCCGAGGGTTTACAGTTTCTTCACAATCAACCTGCAATACATTGGGAATGGTCATCCCAAAATATGTAATTTTTTTGGGAGGTTTGAAGTTTGCACATTTCCATGATTGTCTAGGGTGCTTTTGTTCCTGTTGAGGTCTGCAGGGAGATGGTTAGATTTAATTAGCCCTGGTTTGGAGCTCTGATCATGGGAGGCGGCAGTGGGTGGATCCACTCTGATCTCTTTCAGTGCTTTGATGAGTCATGCAAGTGCTTTTCAATGTAAGGGATTGTTGATTCCCTTTTCTCCTGACAGTGGGGGAGAATTCTTTGCTAATCTCCCCCTTTGTCCTCTGGAACATTCCTGCATTCTACTGCATTCCCCTGCAGCACTTTCTCTGGGTGAGGCATTACCCTCCCTGTTTCTCTGTCCTCTTGAGGGCTTTCTTTGTCCCTGCAGGTTTCTGTGAATGCTGTTAGCAACGCTGGTGGGGTGCTTCTGGTGTCTGCATTTACATAAGAGGATGTGGGGTCTAATTTATCCAGCATTTCGGTGTTAGCTGACCGGACAGTAGGGGCTTTTATTTGGGAATCCTCCTGGACTTCCTTTAACCTGCCCTCTTTGTCCCTTTTTCCTCTTTCCTCTTTCACTTTTTGCCAGCCCTGTGCCTGTCTGTCCCCTTTAGTTCTCGTCATTGGTCCCTTACAATTTACCAGCCCTCTGCTGGAGGATTTCCCAAAAGCTGATACAGGAATTTGGGGTGCAGGTTTCACTGTAGGTTGGGACTTCCGCTCAACCTGGCACATGTGGCAGTTCCTTCAGTACTTCACCACATCTTTGTGGAGTTTTGCCAAGTCAAACTGGTGTCTTATGCAGGCTTTGGCTTTTTGTATACTGACATGTACAGCCACTGTAATCTCATGGGCCATTCTTAATATTTTTTTCTGGTGCCTCTGCGGCACCATTAACTGGTGAACCACTGTCCACTCTTTGCCCTTAGGTCTGTGAGGAGAACTCCATTTCCTCATCAGTACCACATTCTTTAAATAATAGCAATCAGGGACTCCCTCTGCTTCAATTTCAGTCTGAGCAGCCTGTGCTGACTCTATCAGTACTGGGTCAGCTTGCTGAGCCTCAGCAAGGGAAGATTCATTTAATCCATTCCCTGGGTTCTCTAACTTTCTGAGAAAGTTTCAGACAGACAGATCTCATGATCATCTGTCTGCAGTGCCAATTCAGTCTCCTCTGGGGGAGCTGGTTTGATCATGGCCTGATTCATTACACATTCAGGGGAACTGCAGGGGACTGTCTCCTGTCACTGCCCTGTCTCTCTGACCTCCTGTGGTCTCTCTTTCACTACTGGGGAAGCTACCACCTTCGCCCCCGCCAGATCATTGCCTAGGAGCAGGTCAACCCCGTTCACAGGCAAACTGGGGACAATTCCTCCGGTCACCGGTCCCGAAACTAGGTCACAGTTCAAGTGCACCCAGTGTACAGGTACAGGCGTACACTGCCCTCCAATACCATTCACCACCATTCTGGTATTTACTGCACTCTATGGGGGAAAGGTCAAGCCTTTTCCCAGCAAAAGGGATCTCGTGTCCTCTTTTTCCCTAAGGATTACTATGGGCTTGGTTGCACTTGAGGGGTATGGAGTTACTTTCCCTTTAGATACAAAATCCTGATAACCTTCAGGAATCCTATTAGATTTTCCTGCACCTGCAGCAGTATTTTTTTCTGGGTCTTAATGCTGCTGCAGTTAAAGCCACAGCTTGTTCAGCTGTATTTTCCATCAGTGTCCTTTCTCCTTCACTGAGCGGGTGTGCCTGATTAATGCTACAGGCTTTCCCCGTAGTATCCAGCAGTCAGCTCTTAGATGACCTGCCTTATTACAATGGAAGCACACAGGCCTCTGGGTCTCACTCCTACTTACAGCATTATACCTTTTGGCTGGAGGACGGCCCCCTGCGCGTCCTGCTTTTCCTTCTTTCCCAGGACTGCTTGGGCTTCTATCACCTCCCCACCCTTTGTCCTTTTCGGATTTGTGGGGGTGGCTAGGAAAGGTTTTCCCCTGGGGAACTGACTTATATATTAGAGCAAACTCATCAGCCAGAACTGTGGCTTACCTCGCTCTGTGTACTTTTTGTTCCTCCACATGGGTCTTTATGGAGAGGGGGAGAGAGTTTTTAAATTCCTCTAGCAAAAATCACCTCTGTGAGATTCTCATAGCTGAGCTGTACTTTAAGAGCCCTCAACCACTGGTCAAAAGCCAGCTGCTTACTTCTCTCAAACTCCAAGTAAGTTTGATCAGCTTGTTTCCTGAGGATTTGGAACGTCTGGCGATAGGCTTCCGGTACTAGCTCATATGCCCTGAGGATAGCATTTTTTGGCAGTTCAAAATTTGATGAACTCTCATCTGGCAACAGGGAATAAACCTCATGGGCTTTTCCGGTGAGCTTACATTGCAGCAGGAGAGTCGAACTCTCAGCCGGCCACTTTAACTGCCTTGCAAGTTTCTCAAAAAATACAAAGCATGCTTCCACGTCTCCCTCATTGAATTTTGGAATCATATGGAAAACATTTTTAAATTCAGCACACAGCCCCACACTACTTTTATTTTCCATGCTTTTATTGGGGTTACTCTGCCACCCCCTTGTTAACTCGAGCCACCTTAGCTCTCTTTTCTGCCATTTCTTTTGGAAGGTTCTTTCTCTCCCCCTCTCCTGTTTTTCTTTCTCTCTTTCTCTCCCCTGTCTTTCTTTTTCTTCTCCTGTCTTTCTCTTTCTCTCTCTCTCTCTCTCTTTCCCTGTCTTCTAATTCAAGTATCCGCTCTTCCAGTTGTATCTTTTCTAGCAATACCCTGTTGGAGTCTATTTCTAACCCTATCTCTGATTCTTCAGATTCGAGGGAAAATGGTTGGCTACTAGACTTAGGAGTTCAGACTTCCTAGCCTTGGCAAGAAGAGTGATCCTACACTGCTCGACCATATTTCTCAAGTCTTCCATTGACAGTTATTTTAATTTATCCCAAGTTACTTCACCCTGACTTGGGGAGTTACTAGCTTCAGTTGCAGACATGTTAGTATTCAAGCACACACAACCACAAGAAAACCTGTATTGAAATCTTTTGTCTTTTTGATTGGGATCAATTTGATTTCCCACTTCCAATTTCTCGTTTGTGGGTCCAATCCCGGACAAGCCCCCAAATTTCTGTTACGACCAGGTGAGGAAAGGGTCTCAGGCTCCCCTCTGGTCCCTTTCCTTGTTTGGCCATAACAGGGTTTAACTTTTAAAAACAGTGTTTTTAGCTTCACCTCACTGCTCTCTAATTGTAATTGTAAAAGAATCAATCAGGCAGGTTTTCTCATGTTTAAACAAGAAAGGTGTAAGTTTATTAACCTTAAAACCCTAACTCAGTTAAATTTATGAAGAATATGCGATGCAACCACACCAGCATGCATACGTGATAAACACACTCACAAATAGATACAGAGGAGGAGAAAGAATTAAAAGGAGGGGAGGTTTGAAGTAGTAGATAGAATTCAGTTACTGTTGTTGGTAAGGATCTTGATTGGAGTTAAGTCTTGCAGTTCTCATTGGGGCCCAGTGCACACCTTCAAACTTGTTTTACTTGTACCAGAAGGCTGCAGGGGTCTTCTGTCATGAGGCTTAAGTTACTTCCGTGGGTCCCTGGAACTTGGCATGAGAAAGGGACAGAGAAAGAGAGAGAGAGACGTTGCTTCTCTTTTGTCTTCAAAATTGCAGTCTGTCTAAAACTTTCTGTGAGGCACAATTCAATCAATTCCCAGGTTGGCCAGCAGCGGAGTCATGTGACCAGCTCTTTGAAACAGCATCGCCTACGAGGGTTGTTGATTCTTCAAAGCTTACTAGACACACTCAGTGGGGGTGGTGGGGTGGAGTGCTGGCTCTTACACAGACAGTGACTCTCAGTATCTTTTGATCATCACTATTGACAAAATCCATCTGGCTAATTGAATCAGGGAGCACTTGCATTGTCTTACTATGCAACTGTCTCTCAGAATGCAAATGTGCAGCCATGTTTTCCGCCACTGCTCTGTGGTCCTTTTAAACAAGTTATTTTCAATATCCAGTAAATGTTCAAATATTGTTCCATATGCCGAAATTGATATGTTTCCACTTGGCAGGTGTCGTTTCCGTCACACAAATATCACAGGCAAGATTCAACTAATAACCAGGAAGGTTATGGAACATACAGGAGGGAGAGAAGTTATGGGAAAAGTTTAGCACGCAACATTAAATTGAATTCTAAAACATTTCATGGAAAGTATTAGGGATTAGCTAGGGAAAACTAGTTAGGCTTATGAAGGACCCAAAGGAAAATCTTCATGTAGAGGCAGTGGACGTGGCTAATGTATTAAACAAGTACTCTGCATCTGTCTACACAAAGGAAACAAATGATGTGAAGGTTTCACTAAAAGAGGAAAGGGAAGTTATGGACAGGATAGTAACAGTGAAGATGTGCTAAAAAGATGAGCATTACTGAAAGTTGGTAAGTCACCTGGTCCAGATTGAATGCATCCTAGGTTGCTGAAAGTAGCAAAGATAGAAATACAAATAGCAGAGGCATTGGTCACAATCTTTCAATCCTCATTGGTGCAAGAGTAGTGTCAAAGGACTGGAGGGTTGCTAATTTTATGTAGCTATTCAAGAAAAGGGAGAGGGAACACTCTACATGAAAAGGTAGTGGAAGCTGATTCTGTAAATAAATTTAACAGGGAGTTGGACAAGTTCTTGAGGATGAGGAACTTAGAGCTTTTTGGACAAAAAGTAGGGACATGGGACAATGCATGACTGCTCTTTCAAAGAGACATCACAGAAGGCCTCCTTCTGTGCTGCAAGTTTCTATGTTTCTTAGGATTCCTCAGATTGCTTTCATTTTCCATGCAGATTATTTTCTTTTCTTTTAAGTAACAGTCCCTTCCTGGATTTTTTTGTCTCCATGTGAAGTTCTTTGCATTCATTACCATTGAACTTCATCTGCCGCCTGTCTGCCCAATCCTTTCATTATTGTGACCAAATGCCATAAATCAAAGCCAAAAAATGGGGGATGGAGCCGTGACATAGCATGTTGCAGCATCCATGACGAACAGTACAGTTTGGCGGGTACATGCTTGATTTCCTGCCCCCACCTCCATTGAGTGGGGCAAACAGTCTTCCCAGAGGACACAACACCAGAACAAGCCCACTAATGGACATTGGCATACTTCCTGACAGATGGCCCGGGAACAGGTCACTCAGCTGTACCCTTTGTTTGGAAATGTATGGCTGGGTGAGACCTGCAATAGAGTAGGACTTTGCTCCTTTAAAAGAAAACTTGCCATAGTTTTCAAACTTACAAGGAGATAATAATTGATTTACATGAAGATGGTGGTATTGTATTACATTATTGAAATTATTTGATCTCTTAAAATGTGATATATTGTAATGATAGAATTCAACACCAATAATTAAGTGCACATTCTAGGCTGGCACTGCAGAGAAGTGTTGACAGAGTGCTGAATTGTCAGAGGTGCTATCCTTCAGATGAGATGCTAACTCAAGGGCTTCTGCACCATTTCAGATGGTTGTTAAAGGTCCCATAGGGACATAGGTTTAAGGTGCGAGGGGCAAAGTTTAGAGGGGATGTGCGAGGCAAGTCTTTTACACAGAGGGTGGTGAGTGCCTGGAACTTGCTGCCAGGGGAGGTGGTGGAAGCAGATACGATAGCGACGTTTAAGAGGCATCTTTGACAAATACATGAATAGGAAGGGAATAGAGGGATATGGGCCCGGTGGTGCAGAGGGTGTTAGTTTAGGCAGGCATCAAGATCGGCGCAGGCTTGGAGGGCCGAATGGCCTATTCTTGTGCTGTACTGTTCTTTGTTCTTTGTATCACTCTTAAACCTACCTATGTACTGGAATGGAAATTCAAAAACTGCATGTTCCTATGTGAAGCTGCGACTTTAATGAATTGGAGATTATACACAGTTGTCCAATTTCTGAGCCTGAGGGCCCCATATAATGAAGGGATTAAAATTACTGTTTCATCCTGTCCCTTGGTGATGTGCTCATGATTTTTTCTTTTTGAAATTCAGTGGTGCTCACCACTTACCTTCCGATCCTATGGGTGACTGTTCTGTGCATCTATGACACACAACTCTGATCAAACTTTATGAAATTGTTTACGTCCCGAAACAATTTGCATGTATAATTGAGCTGGAAGCTTAGTGCCAATGTAGGTCTTTAATACATTCAGTCTGTAAGGGCTAATACTGCCTCTTTGTGCTTATTTGATTGAGCAGTGACATCCAGTTGAATTGGGGAGCGGGGGAAGATATTGCCTCCTCCAGAAAAATACTATTCAAAAAATCTGCTCATGATGTTTTGACTTGGTGACACATGCATGTGAATACTTACATCCCCTGTGAATACTTCTTCCTGCCACGTGTAACAGTTCTAGAAGTTGGGCAGTTGCAGCCCAGTTCTCAGTAAATGTGGGCCTACAGAATGGAACTATGCTCTGATTGACGGGGATAATTACTTTGACCTTTCGTATGTTACGATCAGCTTATTTTCCAGACATCCAGCTAATGCCTTCCTGAAGGACTGTAATGAATCAGTCTTCACCTCTTTTAGTATCCTGTTTCATAGGTTGTACACACTTTAGAACAGTAGAACATCCAACCTCACTCCCTGCTTTTTTAGTCTGTACGATTGACCCCTAATTCAATGTGACTGTTGAACCTCAAAGCCTTGGAGTGGAGGCAGCTCAAGTCAGACACTCCAGCTAACGTTTTCCAGCCTGGAGCCCAACTCGAAATGGGACTGAGCGTAATTCACTGACCTCTTGTAATTTCCGGGGGCAACCTCATTTTAATAACTGCCAGGGTGTTCGAACAGCGTTTGGTGGCAGTTCACCAGTTTGACTGGCTGGGAGGGTGGTATACTGAAACAACAGCTGAAAGGGCCATTCATCGTATCTAAAGGGATATACTTCTCCGAAAGTGGCATGCGCTTTGCTCTTCAGAAAACCATTCCATATTCCTCCTCTAAATGTGATAAAACAGGATCTTTGGCTCCTCAGCCTCCAGCAATGACAGCATTTTACAGCACTCACCACCACTTACTCTATCCCTCCCAAGCATCAGCTTTGAGTTATCCACCACTGGGAGGGGATGGAGAAGGTGGAAGACAGGACTGCACAAGGCAACTCACAGAACATGAGTGAACAGGAGTAAATGAGGAAGATGATGGCACGGACGAGAAGGTCAGGATTCTTTGCTTCTTGGCTGAATTTAAAAGAATGATGCCAGCAGAACATCAAGCATTGGTGCAGACAGTAGGGACCATATCAGACAGTGTTCTGTAAAACAAAAGCAAAATACTGTGGATGCTAGAAATCTGCAATAAAAACAGAAAATTTCAAGTCTGTGACCTAATATCAGAACTGAGAAATGTTAGAAATATGATAGGTTTTGAGCAAGTGAAAGGGCAGGATGGTGGGAAGAAGAACAAAAGGGAAGATCTGTGATTGGGTGGAAGGCAGGAGAGATTAAATGACAACAGGTTTCATGGTGCAAAGCTAAAAGGAATGGTAATGGAACAAGTAAAGAAACAAAAGATGTGACAAGAGGAAGTGTAAATGGAAGGCTATCAACTGTCCAAATGCAAAGTAAAGGAATCAAGAAAGAAACAGGGCAAAAAAAGAACCAGCAAAAAACGAACAAAAAACAAAATGGGGGCAGAGGTTATGATCTAAAATTGTTGAACTCAATGTTGAGTCCAGAAGGCTGTAAAATGCCCAATCGAAAGATGCTGTTCCTCAAGCTTGCGTTGAGCTTCATTGGAACACTGCAGCAGGCCAAGGACAGAAAGGTCAGAGTGGGAGCAAGGTAGAGAATTGAAATGACAGGCAACTGGAAGCTCAGGGTCATGCTTGCAGACTGAATGGAGGTGTTGCGCAAAGCGGTCGCCCAGTCTGCATTTAGTCTCCCAAAAGAACAAGAGTCAATATCATGAGCAGCAAATAGAGTCTAATAAATTGAAAGAAGTACAAGTAAATCATTGTTTCACCTGGAAGGAGTGTTTAAGGCCTTGCACAATGAGAAGAGAGGAAGTAAAAGGGCAGGTGTTGCATCTCCTGCACTTGCATGGAAAGGTGCCGGAGGAAAGTGGGGAGGTGCTAGGGTGATGGAGAAGTGGGACAGGATGTTGCGGAGGGAACAGTCCCTTTGGAATGCTGAAAGAAGAGGGAAGAGGAAAATGTGTTTGGTGGTGGCATCACGGAGGTTTTGGAAATCGCAAAGGATGATCTATTGAGTATGGAGGCTGGTGGGGTGGGAGATGAGGACAAGGGGAACCCTATCATGGTTCTGGAAGGGAGGGAAGGGTGAAGGCAGAAATGCATGAAATGGAATGGACACGATCAAGGGCCCTGTCAACCACAGTGTGGGAATTCCTCAGTTGAGGAAAAAGGAAGATCTATTGGAAGTGCTAGTATGGAAGCTTGCAATGCTGACAGAGAAACTGGGAGAATGGAATCGAATTCTTACAGGAAGCAGGTGTGAGGAAGTGTATTCCAGGCTGGTATTGGAGTCCAGTGGGCTTATGATGAATATTGGTTGATAGCCCATCCACAGAAATGAAGACAGAGAGGTCAAAGAAGGGAAAGGATGAATCAGAGAAATTGAACCAATTGGTGAATCAAAGTAAAAAAGACAGCTTTTAAAATTGCTGTGACCCCCATTTCCACTGGACATAGATCCTGGTATTCTGCTTCATACAGACATGGCGTTGGAGCAACTGAGGCAGAGCTGGTAGAATTGCAGTGGGAAACATCATTCCACCAGTCTGCCACTTCCACTAATGTCGACAGAGGGATGCCAGCCCCCGCCTCCAGTGAAAATGCAATAGATGCCAAATGGATTGGAAAGAGACACAATAAAGCCATGTTGCACCCCAACTTACAGCCTCCATTACCCAAATACATTGGCATTATGTGAAAGGAGCCACTGATAGGTAAGAGCTGTGTCATACTAGGTCCCCACCTGCCAAGAATGAGGCACATTAATTTTGTCATGAACATTGATTTTTACCTGTTGTTGGAGCGAGGAAATGATTGTTAAACAGATCAACCGTGGCTGGAAAAAAAAACATATACAACTAACAGACATCGAAGGTGAGGAAGCGCATTTCAGGGCCTGCTAAGGAGGATACAATCCACAAGGGCCAGCTGGTCACATGACTAACTGGCTGTTCCAGGGTTTCTTTTGAACTAGCCACACAGGGTTTGAACTCCGAAAGACTGTTTGCTCCTGGACTGAGAAGATCTCTCCCGTCTGCTCCCATCTCTTTCTCTCAAGCTTCTGAATCCACTGAAGACACATGAACCTCAAGAGAGAAAAGTCTCCGACAGTGAACAAGGTTTAAGAAGAATACTGGGCCCCAACAAAAAGCAAGATCGACCTACAAGCAAGGACTCTATAGTGAGCTTGAAGAACCGTAACAAAAACTCTTCAGATATTGCTTCAAACTTTTCCCACTTTATTTCTTCTGATTAGATTAGAGATACAGCACTGAAACAGGCCCTTCGGCCCACCGAGTCTGTGCCGACCATCAACCACCCATTTATACTAATCCTACACTAATCCCATATTCCTACCAAACATCCCCACCTGTCCCTATATTTCCCTACCACCTACCTATACTAGTGACAATTTATAATGGCCAATTTACCTACCAACCTGCAAGTCTTTTTGGCTTGTGGGAGGAAACCGGAGCACCCGGAGAAAACCCACGCAGACACAGGGAGAACTTGCAAACTCCACACAGGCAGTACCCAGAATTGAACCCGGGTCCCTGCAGCTGTGAGGCTGCAGTGCTAACCACTGTGCCACTGTGCCGTCTTTTCTGTCTCTATATGCAGGAGTGTATCATGTATGCATGCTCGCGTGGGCGTGCCATGTATCTGTAGTCGTCAACTGAATTAGAGTTTAAGTTTAATAAATTTTAACTTTTTTTTAAACCTACGAAAGCCTGTTTTTGCTGGTTTCTTTGCCTTATAATTGGAAATTGGTGAACAAGGATTCACCAAGGGAGAGCTAAAAACACGGTGTGTTTAAAATTAAACCCTGTTACGGTAAGACCAGGTGAAGGCTGAAAGGGAACCCTAGACCCCTTTCTCACCGGGTCTGATAACCAAACACCATAATTGTGGAAACCAAACCATTCTCTCTACAAATCCAACCGTAGTGACATTTATGCAGAAAACAACAGGACCTCAAGATTCCAGTCAGTGCAAAATAAAATTTAGGGTTATCTTGTATCTAGAGTTGAATGGACTCTGTCTCAGGTAGGTACATTTTTTTTTTGAACTCATAATCCAATGGATCTGTTCTTTTAGTCAACAGAAATGGCAAATTTCTGATTGAACCCAACCATTCTTTCCCTAATAAGTATAGGCAGAGTTTAACTCTCATGATTAGCTTTAGGAAACAAAACAAAACTCTTTGGCCCAATGTATGTGCTTTTTAATGAACTGATCAAGGTGAGAAATCACCTTTTCACTTTTACCTACAGCATTTTATCACCAACTATTTCCAACTTAGGTGTAGTGTAATGATTTTTTGTTGCAAGGGTGGGGACTGAGGGGAGATAACATTATGGTAAGTATTTGAACAGTTTGAAATGCAGAAAATTATTCAAAATTATCAGAGACGAGGCATAAATCACTTCCTTGCCAACACTGCTGTGTTTCTAATAGTCCATGGACTGTTGAGGAAACATTGGGGACCAAGCTATTAAATAGCCCATTAACAAAGTATGTAGACAATGCCAAGCTCTCCTCGTAACCAAACTGTTGAATTCTGGGCTATGTTAGATTGATTGGCAGTCTACGGGTCATGTTAGTTATAGTTGGAAAAGCAAACTTGCAGTTCTGACGAAGAGCTCAATCTTGCTATTTCTCGCAGTCACTCCACCAAACGGAAACTGGATTTCCCTGTCCCACCACCAATTATTATCGCCTTAAATTGGAAGCCAGGAACAGAAGAGGGGCACCAATTTAACATTTCACAAGTTTAAGATCATCCACATTTCAGTGTCTCGAGTAGTCATGCACAAAGTCCTGCACACCCATTATCATAGTTCTTGCCCAGCTTCATTGGATCACGGTGCTGTAGCAAATCAATCTGAGGATCCTTCTCCTTTGTTTTATTTGCAGCCTCGTACCAATCTTGTTTGAGAAATCTTTTCCCGCCCCACGTCCCAGCCAGAGCACAACTTTCCTCTGACTCTCAGTTAATGATCCCTGCACCATCAGCTCCACCTTCCAGGCATAAATTTTCAGACATTACACCCCTATTCTTTGCAATTCTCTTCCAAAACTACTTTGTTTTACCTTCCTTCCAAAATGCTTCCAAAAATCCTCTCCTGCTCCTAACGTCTCATCAAGGCTCCTAAGGGATCTGCCCCCATGACGAGTTTGAAGGCAGGGAGCGCATTTAATTGGGTGGGATAGAGTCAGGTGGAGACCCCGCCGTTTTCCCACCTCCACCCCAATTAAGTCCATAACGGGAAGGACCGTGGATGGTCTTCCTGCCCCGTCACCAAATGGGGCCCTTAAGTGGGCAATTAATTTCCAATTAAGGGCCTCTTTCCTCTGCTGCCAGTATTAGCCCAACGACGGGCAGGGCTTTCACCATGCGGGGAGAACGACAAGCAAACTTGTCGAGGTTACTTTCCGGCTTCCACGGGGAGTGGGGGTGCGGGGGGAGTCCCTTGTTCAAAGCACTTAGTGCCTAATCAAGGGACCCGGCATCAGTAAGGAGTGGAGCCTGCTGAGAGCTAACCCCCTGCCCTTGCTGCCGAACCCCACTACAAGCCCATCCCCACAACCCCCACCCCGCAAAACCCTTCCCGCCATCACTCACTACGGCCTGGGTCCATTGACGATCCTGGGCTGCAGGTGGGTGCATTACTGGCAGCAGCCACTGCCTCCACAGTGACGGTGTGGAGTTAAAGAGCTGCTGGCCTCTGATTGGTCGGCAGCTCTCAGTGGGCGGGACGTCTGCCCCCAGGGTCCTTAATACCGGGGAAGGCCCGCTGCTGCCCAATTAAGTGCCTGATTGGCACATGATGTGGCAGGTCTTCCCGAAAAGAGGAGATATGGGGCTCTTACCAGCGAACACCTAAGGTGTTCTAATGCGTGAGGAGCAGCGTATAAATGTAGGGGTGGTTGACAGTGCCTCACTGACAGCAGTAGCTACCTTTTTTCTTTAAAAATGGACAGTGTAATGATGCAGACTTCATTTTCTAAATCATTGAAAAAGGTAGCACCTTTATGCAAGCAATCAGGAGACACGTGTGTACTGTAGCAAAAGTGCCTGTAAAGGTTAAGGGTACAGCTTTCATGGGTTTATTTTTATTTGTTTCATGGGATTGGGTGTCGCTGTCAAGGCCAGTATTTATTGCCCATCCCTAATTGCCCTCGAGAAGGTGGTGGTGAGCGGCCTTCTTGAACCGCTGCAGTTCATCTGGTGTAGGTACATCTACAGTGCTGTTAAGGAGTGAGTTCCAGGATTTTGATCCAGCGACAGTAAAGGAACAGTGATATGTTTCCGAGTCAGGATGGTATGTGGCTTGGAGGGGAATTACAGATGGTGGAAGAGGTCATGGGTTCAGAAGGTGCTGTTGAAGGAGACGTGTTGAGTTTCTGCAGTGCATCTTGGAGATGGTACACACTGCTGCCACTGTGCATCAGTGGTGGAGGGAGTGAATGTTTGTAGATGGGGTGTCAATCAAGAGGGCTGCTTTGTCCTGGATGATGTCAAGCTTCCTGAGTGTTGTTGGAGCTGCACCCATCCAGGCAAGTGGAGAGTTTTCCATCACACTCCTGACTTGTTCCTTGTAGATGGTGGACTGGCTTTGAGGAATCAGGTGGTGAGTTATCTGCTGCAGAATTCCTAGCCTCTGACCTGTTGTTGTAGCCGCAGTATTTATGTGCCTGGTCCAGTTCAGTTTCTGGTCAATGGTAACCCCCAGGATGTTGATAGTGGGGAATTCAGCAATGGCAATTCCATTGAACATCAAGGGGAGATGGTTAGACTCTCTCTTGTTGGAGATAGTCATTGCCTGGCACTTGCGTGGCATGAATGTTATTTGCCATTTATCAGCTCAAGCCTGAATGTGGTGCAGGTCTTGTTGCATATGGACACGGGCTGATTCAGTATCTGAGGAGTTGTGAATGGTGCTGAACATTATGCAATCAGCAGCTAACACCCCCACTTCTGAATTTATGATGGAGGGAAGATCATCGATGAAGCAGCTGAAGATGGTTGGGCCTAGGACACTACTCTGAGGAACACCTGGCGCAATGTCCTGGGGCTGAGATGATTGGCCTCCAACAACCACAACCAATATCTGTTCTAGGTATGACTCCAGCCAGTGGAGAGTTCTCCCCTGATTTCCCATTGACTTCAATTTTACAAGGGCTCTTTGATGCCACGCTTAGTCAAATTTTGCCTTGATTTCAAGAGCAGTCACTGTCATCTCACCTCTGCAATTGAGCACTCTTTTTTCCTTTTTGGATTTGGATTTGGGGTTCCAGGTTTTTGACCCAATGACAGTGAAGGAACGGCAATATAGTTGGATGGTGTGTGGCTTGGAGTGGAACTTGCAGGTGGTGGTGTTCCCATGCATCTTCTGCCCTTGGCCTTCTAGGTGGGAGAGGTCGCGGGTTTGGAAGGTGCTGTCTAAGGAGCCTTAATGCATTGCTGCAGTGCATCTTGTAGATGGTAAACACTGCTGCCATTGTGCATCGGTGGTGGAGAGAGTGAATGTTTGTAGATGGGGTGCCAATGAAGTGGGCTGCTTTGTCCTGGATGGTGTTGAGCTTCTTGAGTATTGTTAGAGCTGCACCCATCCAGGCAAGTGGAGAGTATTCCACTATACTCCTGACTTGTGCCTTGAAGATGGTGGACAGGCCCATCGAGCCTGCTCCACCATTCAATACTATCATGGCTGATCATCCTCTTCAATATCTTTTTCCCACACTATCCCCATATCCCTTTATGTCATTGGTATTTAGTAATCTGTCGATCTCTACTTTAAACATACCCAATGTCTGAGCTTCCACAACCCTCTGAGGTAGAGAATTCCAAAGATTCACAACCTTCTGAGTCAAGAAATTTCTCCTCATCTCGGTCCTAAGTGGCTTCCCCCTTATTTTGAAATTGTGTCCCCTAGTTCTAGACTCTCAACCAGGGGAAACATCTAACTGCATCTACCCTGTCTATTCCTTTAAGTTTCAATGAGATCACATCTCATTCTTCAAAACTCTAGAGAATACAGAATTCACAGGACAATCCCGCCATCCTGGGAACAAGTCTGGTGAACCTTCGTTTCACTCCCTCTATAGCAATAATATCCTTCCTAAGGTAAGGGGACCAAAACTGCACACAGTAGTCCGTGCAGTCTAACCAAGGTTCTATACAATTGAAGCAAGACTTCACTACTCCTGTACTCAAATCCTCTTGCGATAAAGGCTAACATACAATTAGCCTTCCTAATTGCTTGCATGTTAGCTTTCAGTGACAGTGACTCTTGTCATGACTCCTATTTTGCACTTGTTTGTTTCATTCTTCCAGCCCCAGCTATAGCTATTTGTTTTCCTCTTTCATGATTCACAAATTATTTTATTTAATCTTCCAAGGTTCACACCATCCTACATTCTTTCTGGCTTCAGCTATTCGTATTATTTATTTATTCCATGTTGTTCTATTTTAAGTCCCGGGACTGCTCTAGTCTGTTTATTCCATTCTCCCCAGCTCATTTATGTCTCGGTATCTGTTGAATTCTTTATTGCCTGTATATATGCTTCATAATACATTTATTTCATTCTTTTCATACACAACCATTCCTGATTAATTGTTTAATGGGCATTTGATTTATTCATGTTTTAATTCTTTCCAGCCTGGATCACTGATAACTATCAATATTCCTAGCCTCAATCATTCACATTTAATAATTTCTTGCTGGATCTCTTCCTACTTATGTATTTCCAGCTCCCACTTGATATCGCATCCAGCCTGACTCTTAACAATGCCCTAACTCCAACATCATCTACAAATTGAATTACCAGAGCACTGGAAGATAGCTGAAAACCTCAGCCTGTAAACATGGCTGCAGTCTGAGATGCAACAAGTGTTGCGTACATAGTTGACCATTTTGACTGTCAGTCCCTTTTTCACTTCGACACATGGCATCCTTGTGCTTTACGGACCCAAAGCTGCCTTCAGGGACTACACAGATACCAACAAAGAGCACAGATCACACTGCACAACAATGGACACAGTCACAGCCATTACTGGAGAATAATGCTCAGAGGTGTTACTGCCACAAATCTGAGAGTAACAGATGAAAGAAGAAATTATTTTTCCCTGGAAGTGTAAGAGAAAATTCGGTTCAGCTTTTGTTACGAGACAGAACGTAGCCATGAATCAGGCTGAAGGGTTTGACCCATTTAGAATGATGTTAAGCATCTTTGATTTTGCATTAATTACAGCTGAATGCATTCAGGAAGGTTGTCCTACAGAATACTGGAAGATTTTCACCTGGTGAAATGATGATCCATATGATAGATTCAGCTTACCATTTTTAGTCATTTTAATAGTTTTAGTTTTAAGCAACAACTGAGAGTTACGACTCATGACTGAAAATTCCACACACAAATACTCAGCTTCTTGGGCAGCATCTGTGAGAGAAAAACAGAGTTAACATTTTAAGTCTGTGACCTTTTCATCAGAACTGTCAAAAGTTAGACATGTAACAGGTTTTGAGCAAGTGAAAGAGGGGAGGGGGAAGAACAACCAAAGGAAAGGTGCGTGATAGGGTGGAGGGCAGGAGAGATTAAATGACAAAAGGTTTCATGGTACAAAGCCAAAAGGAGTGGTAATGGGACAACTAAAGAAAGAAACGATGTGTCAGGATGAAGTGTGCATGGCAGGATAGTAGCCATCCAAACACAAAGTAAAGGTATTAAGAAGGAAGCAAGAGGGGTAAAAATAAACCAGCCAAAAAAAAGGGGCAGAGGTCGCACTTTACAGCCTTCCAGACTGAATATTGAGTTCAATAATTTTAGATCACAACTGATCCTTTTGGAACCCCACTAGTTACACCTTGCCATCCCAAAAATGACCTTTTTATTCTTACTCTCTGTTTTCTGTCCATTAAACAATCTCCATTTCATGCTAACATGTTACCCCCTTTTCCATGAGCCCTAATCTTGGGAAACAACCTCCTGCACAGCACCTTAATAAACTACATCCACTGGTTCCCCCTTATCTACCCTGCTAGCTATGCCCTCAAAAAAACTCTAATAGATTTTATCAAAAGTGATTTCCTTTTGGAAATTTGTGTTGATTCAGCCTAACCATATTGTGATTTTCCAAGTGCCTAGTTATCAAGTCATTAATGATAGATTCTGGCATTTTCTATTCTACTGATGTCAGACTAACTTGCCTATAGTTCCCTGTTTTCTCTTTCCCTCCTTTCTTGAATAGTAGGGTTACATTAGCTAACTTCCAATCAACGGGGGCCATTCCAGAATCTGGGGAATTCTGCAAGATCAAAACCAATTCATCCACTATCTCTGCAGCCACCTCCTTTAAAACCCTAGAGTGTTAGCCATCAGGTCCAGGGTATTTTGTCAGCTATTATTCCCATTAATTGTTCCAGTACCTTTTCTTATATTAATATTAATTACTTTAAGTTCCTCACCCTCATTCGACCCTTGGTTCCTCACTATTTCTGATATTTGTAAGTTTTCTCTTTGTGTCTGCTACTATGAAGACAGATACAAAATATTTGGTTTCTGTCTCTGCCATTTCCTCATGCCCCATTATAATTTCTCCTGCCTCTGCCTCTACGGGATTCACACTTATTTTCATTAATCCCTTCCTTTTTACATGCTAGCAAAAGCTCTTACAACCTGTTTTTATATTCCTTGCTGGTTTACTCTCATTCTATTTTCTCCCTCTTTATCAATTTCTTGGTTATTCTTTGCTAATTTTTAAAAACTTCCTAATCTTCAGGCTCGCTTCCCTTTTTGACTGCATTGTAATAATCTTCTTTTAATCTAATACTATCTTTATCCTTAACCTCTCTCGGTAGCCATGGCTGTACCACTTTTCCAGTGGTGGTTTTATTCTTGAAGGGAATATATATTTTTTGAGAATTAGAAATTATTTCTTTAAATTTTTGCCATTGCTTATCTGCAATCGTGTATTTTAATTTAGTTTCCCAATCTGTCTCAACCAACTCACCCTTTATAACTCAGCAATTGTCTTTGTTTAAATTTAAGATCCTAGTTTCAGACTTAATCACATCACTCTCAAACTTAATATGAAATTTTATAATATTATGCTCACTCTTCTCCAGCAGAATCTTTACCATAACGTTACTAATTAATCCTGTCTCATTACACAATACTAATTCTAAAATAAACAGTTCACTAGTTGATTCTGCAACATACTGTTCTAGAAAACTGTCTCAAATGCATTCCAAATGCATCCTCCAAGCTATTTTTGCCAATTTGCTTTGCCTATTCTGTATATAGATTAACCCCCCCTCCACCCCCAATGATTATTGTATTACCCTTGTCTGTTATATGCTCCTATAATTGTCTGATTTTTATGCTGACCAATGCTATGATTACTGTTATGGTCCTAAAAACTACTCCCACCAGTCTTTTCTGCCCTTTTATTATTATTTCCTATCTCCAGCCACACTGATTCAACATCCTGCCTATCTGAGCTAAGATCCTTTTCTTCTTACTGCCTTTATCTCATCCTTTATTAGCAGGACTACCCCACCTCCTTTTCCATTTTGCCTATCTCTTCTAAAAGTCAACTATCCTGGAATATTTAGTTCACTCTGCAACCATGTCTCAGGAATACTTATTAGATCCAACCCATTTATCTCTATTTGTGCTATTAATTCATCTATCTTGTTACAAATGCTTTGTATTTTAATTTTAACTTTTTTACTATTTTTCCCTGATGTGGCCTGAGTTGCTAATGTCTTATTACCGTTATTAAGCACACTATCCCTTCCTGACACATCCTACTTGATGTGACCCAAATTACTATTCTGCTCTACAGCCTTGACTTTTCTCTTCAGTTTATAAATTTACCCTTATCTGAACCATCCCTGCCCTTATTTGTTTAAAGCCTTAGCTATTGCCCTAGTTGTTCCATTCACCAGGAAACTTGTTCCAACCCAGTTTAAATGGAGTTCATCCCAATGGAACTGGTTCCACTTTTCCCCTGTACTTGCGCCAGTGCACCATGAATTGAAATCCCTGCCTCATACACCATTCTTTTGGCCATGCATTTAAATCTCTAATCTGTTTGACCCTATAACAATTTGCGCATGGCTCAGGTAGTAATCCAGAATTTATTATATTTGAGATTTTCAATTTTTACTCTAGCTCCTCAAACCCCCTCAGCAGAAAGTCATTCCTGGACCACAACAACTGGATT